>NC_135369.1:141512371-141822549 GCF_049243985.1 Paroedura picta
CCCGAAGTGGCAATCAGCATTTCCCTGGGCATGCAAGAAAGGGCCACAAGAGCCAAGCACTGACACAATCCCTTCTGCCCACCCACTTACAATCTGCCTAAATTCATACAATCAGCATTTCGGTCAGATGACTATCTAGTCTCTATTTACAAACTTCCAAAGATGGAGAACCCACCACCTCCTGAGGAAGCCTGTTCCACTAAGAAACACCTCTAACTGTCAGGAACTTCTTCTGGATGATAAGCCAAAATTCTTTTAAAGTAATTTTATCCCATTGGGTCTGGTCCAACCAGAAAACCACCCTGGGCAACAGAAAAAAAACCCTGCTACATACTCTATGTGACAGCCCTTCAAGTACTTGGAGATGGCTATCATATCACCGCTTGTTCATTTTTATAAAATAACAAGTCCTAATAATACAGTAAGGACTAGCTGCCTTATAGATTCTGATCTAATTACTAGTTGATATTATCTTCATGAAAAATATTAAACAATATTATTATTGTTATTTTTATTGTTATTAGATATATTTACTGCCACTTCTGAAGCTGGCTCATGGCGGGTTACAACGTCCAGTATAAAACCCCCAGTTTAGTTTAGTGTCTCACCAGGAAGCTGGCAACCCTAAGAGGAGGTCCGTCTGTGCACAACAGTCTTGATCCTAGTCAGGTTTATGTACACCTAGGTAGTGTGAAATTCCAGAACATGAACCTACACCAATCTAGCAACCTTACCTCCTATCTGCAATGTTTTCTTGACCTGAAATAAGTCAAGGGGCACTATGTGGCTGGTTAGGTGGCTGCGGATGCATTACACAGTTTTGAGGCCCCACTTCCAAACCTCAAGGAATATTTCCAGACCAGGGACAGCCAACCTCCAGGTGGGACTTGGAGATCTCCTGGAATTACTACTCAGCTCCAGACTATAAAGATCAGCTACCCAAGCAAGAATGGCTGCTTTGGAGGGGTGAATCTGTAGCAATTGTACTTTACGGAGATTTAGCAATGCCAGCCTTCAGGTAGGGTCTGAGGATCCCCTAGAAGTACAGATCAGGCAGAAGGGAAAGCTCTCTCCCTCACAGGCACCCCTTCAAAAGGAATGCACGTGGCCACAGACACCCCTTGGCTAGCACAGTTTGTTGTTTGGCTGGTTATTTCTGCCTTTCTGAAGCCTGAGGCCTACTGCTGGGAACTGCAGTCCCTGTTGTTGTCTGCAAGGCCAAGACATTGCCTCATAAAAGTGGATCACCTAGTTTCCTCCAAAGTCTCACTGTCTACGTTCCTGTAAACCTAACTGCACTTGAAATTCTGCCACTTATGCCTTTGATTTCATAGGACTTTCCTGGCAAATACCGATTTATATTTACCAGGCCAATCTTGAGAAAAATCACTTTAGTTCCCATGTCTCTCCAGACCATTACTTGTTCACCATTTACATTTTCAGGCTGTAAGTATTCTTTATTTAGATATTTCTGCACTTTCCAGACTCACAGGACCCATGCTGCTCTGTCTGTCTGTTTGCACACTAAAATACAAACAGTTGCTGGTAAGCGCTGGCCATAGCCCAGGCAGGACACACCCACACTACTTCACCCTAACTGCAGCCTACAAGCCTCTACCATTGTCTCTACTATCACAAGATTATAATGATCAGTTCTGCAGGAAAAAAATGGCTGCTTTGGAGGGTGGACATTGTACCATTTTAAGGCCCTCCTCCAAATCTCCTCCAAAGAATATTTCTAACCCAGGGGTAGCCAACCTCCAGGTGGGGCCTGGAGAGCTCCTGGAATTACGGCTCACCTCCAGACTATCAAGATCAGCTTCCCAGGCAGAAATGGCTGCTTTGGAGGGTAGACAGGGTTGTTGTGCAGAAGAAACATTTAAGGCCTCCCACACAGGTGGTTGTGGAGATGAAATGAGGCCTACTGTTGTGGAGATGAAATGAGGCTGTTGTGCAGATGAAACAGGAGGCAAAAGAACCTTGGCAACAGCATCCAGTTTGATCTTCACAACAATCTTGCATGGTAGGCCTCAAATGTTCAGAGAGTTGCAGAGAAGAGACATGCATGGCTTGCTCTCGGAAACCCCTCCCTCCCCTCAGTCAGTGGCTGTTAGAGGCTCCTTCACAGCAGGCCTGAAGGAAGAAGGGGGATGCAAAATCCTGAGCAAGAGCAGCAATTGGCCGTGGGGGAGGGGAGATTCCACCAATAAGCATATTTGGAACCTTCAGCATATTGTCAGAAGTATGAATCACTCTTTATGTATATAGATTAGAAATAAATGAAAGATATTTCATGCTATTTAGCATTTCTCAAATGGATTCTTATAAACATGACTAGTATCACATATCTGCCCAGAAATTGCCAAAACTGCTATGGTTGTAGGGATCATACTACCTTTCTCTAGATGCAAAGTGAGCCCTTTTCAGATGTTGCCATCATGTGTACTGGGAGCCTGCCAACCAAATGTAATGGCACGACTTGTAATTGCACGACTTGCAATTAATATTCCCTATATTTACAGTTTCACATTTAAATGAACAGGAGCACTGTGCATATTTATTATGTATCAACAGCCTTGGTATGGTTGAAAGCGAATCCTGAAAAACCCAGTGGTACTAAATTTTATGTACCAAAGCTGAATGGTAAATGCATGTAAATATGTATGTTGCTGTGTTCACACAACATACATGGTAGGGAAGGATAAGCTTGACTTGCTGCCAGTGGCTACTGCAGTCTTCTTGCATTTCTGCTTGCATAAGAGCTTTAGCAGAAGCAGAAATTTTGTTCTGGCTCCAATCCAGTCTGCTAACAGAGTCATTATGGTATAATCACATTCTACAATTTTCAAGAAAGCTTACACATCTTTTATTTTCATCATGGATCCCAACAGGTTAACACAGCATGAGTTGTCTATACAAGCATTAACAAAGGTTACAAGATCTTTCAAGTTGCTGATTTTTTTTTTGCCATTTTCTTTGACCCTGGTATGATTGGTCAGTTTTGCCATCATAATCTTATAATCATAATCCATGTTGTTGATCTTTTCCCAGCTGCAATTTCTGTTTTTCTTCTTGCCGGCAAGGCAAGAGACATTCAGTGGTGGTTTGCCATTGCCTGCTGCCATGTAACGATCCTGGTGTTTCTCGGTAGTCCCCCATCCAAGGACTAACCAATGGCTGACCCTGCTTAGTTTCCAAGGTCTGATGAGAGCAGGCTAGGTAGGGGAAAGGAGACTGGGATAGTTCCCAGTCTAAAGAATGATGTAAGTCAAGCTTTTTATCCAGTGGAACCCTTCTCAAGTGTATTACCGAGCTAGTTCCAGGAATATAAGACACCCAGATGCAATGTCATGTGGCAACCAGTAAGATTTAAATATATTTCAATGTATGAGTATATGGAGCATTCTAAATGACTAAATGTTAAAATCTATTTAAAAATATTAAAACATTTTTAAAATATAAAATAAGAACTACTAATGATACACCAACTATTGTGGAATAAGATTGAAATTCTATGTAAAGTCACTTGGAAGTAAGCTCCTTCTAGTATAGTAGAACATCTGAATGAGTATGCATTGGATTGGGCCGCTGACCTAAGAAATTTTCAGTGCCACCTCTGGGGTACCCAGTAGTGTGGATGAGTGTGCTTTAGTAATAAATTGATCATGGTCCACCTTATGATCACATTGTGTGTTATTTATAGCTGCTATTCACACTTTCCACATTCTCTTGTATTTAATGGGGGAACGGTTTCCTGTGTTGCTACACAGGAAGCATTACACATTTTTCAATTGTACTGTTTCATTACATCATTTGTAGCAAGCATGAACAATTATGCCAGAACAAAGATAGGGTGTGATCTAGCCAAAATTTAGAACTTTTATATTTTATTGGTTTTAATGGGAGAAATTGAAGCAAGAGTTCAACTTTCCTAGTTAAATTAACATGACTTGAGATTTCAACATTCAACCACATCAAGAACATTATAAAAATTGATTAGTAGATATACTACACTACTTGTTATTATAACATTATGCATTTTTTCATGGACTCATATACTTTATCCTAAGTACCCAGAGAAAATTATTTGTGTTGAAATTAAAGTGGGGTGGGGAGGGGTTACAATTACCTTAGTCATATTTAAGCACAACCTTATCTGGACTGGGAGTGCATCAATCGTAGTAGTAGTGCACCACTACTACATATCAGCAATTTGCTAGTATCATGAGGATGACTACCTTGTGGCTTCCATTATTGCTTATTCATGTCAGAATCTCTTAATCAGCACAAATTAAACCAGAAAGCAAACAAAGAAATTGATTCAAACAACCAGTGCATTTCTTCTGAAAGCAATGGTGAATTGTCGTCCACATGAAATATTCAGATTGCTATAGCAGCCTGCTTCCCAGAGTACAGATTACCATCTTTTGATTCTTCTGAAGGAAGAGGTACTTGGTAACTGGAATCCATTCTTAATATAATACAATGTGCTGTTCCCTGGGCTCTCCTGAAGATAATTCAAAAAACTTATTTGGAAAAGAATGCAACACCCACATATATTGTTGCAGCATAAGCATGTATTGGTTCAATTTTGCTAGCTATTCTTTATATACAAGGCCCAGTTCAAGGTGTTAGTTTTGATCTATGTATCTCTTGATAACCAGGATTGTGTGTATTTTATGGATTTTTTCCTTCTTAAAGAGTTGCTAAATGCTTGGGGGAGCATTTGTCTCTTTTATAGAGGCTTAATAACATGTTATTTACCAGGTGATCAACAACCACAAAGGAAAATGCAACTAAGAAATCAGAAGGAGACCGAGATTGGGAAGGTCAGCCATGAAGGAGCTGGAAAAGATCCTTAAGTTTCAGGATGTGTTGCTAGAGACTAAGATCAAGATAATTCATACTATGTATTCCACATTACTATGTATGGATGTGAAAGTTGGATAATGAAGGCAACTGATAGGAAGAAGTTGGTTCATTTGAAATGTGGTGTTAGAGAAGAGTTCTCCAGATACTAAGGAGCACCAGGACAAGTGAGTCTAGATCAAATCAAGGCTGAACTCTCCCTAGAAGCTAACATGACCCAATCGGGACTTTCATACATTGATCATATTATTGAGAAGATGAGACTCACTAGAAAAGACAATAAATGTGTTGCATACTGCTTCTTTAAGAGGCTGTCACAATAGGCCGCAGAGCAATCTGGAGAGTAGGAGAGACCCAGGATAGCCCAGGCACATCTGGTAACTATTTGGTGGGATTGCTCCACTTGGACTATCCAATTTAGGATATATGAAAGTCTTCATGGTGCCCCTATTTAAATTGAATGTTTTAGGGTGTCTTCATGCTAAGTTAGATCTTGCTTGTCCCACATGTATCAGAATTATGGCATACAATGTCACAACAATACCACCTGTTTTTACATGGTAAATTAATACTATGGGCCAAACCAAATTTAAAAACTGAGAAGAACTTCTCTCTGTTTCTGCATAAGGAATTCAGCCCACCTTGCCACTCATTTAGGATCAAGCCAAATTTCCACTTCCTGATGACATTGGGAATGGTCCGAGGCGGTCCCAGGCCTGGCACGACTCAGGCCCTCAGTTGCCCTGCAGCAAGGGAATGCAGATAAATCCAGGTTCCCTCTTTTGCCCCAGGCTTCAACGGGGAACATGTCAGGCCTGGGCTGTGTGTCAGTGGAAAATCTGAGCTGTCCCCAGTTGGGGTATTGCTTTTACCTCCACCCCCACCCCCACCCCCACCCCAAGCCTCAATGCCATCATCTACCCTTGCAACCGTTTAAAAAAAAATAAGTCAGATTGCATTACAACACAATTCTGAAGTAACAAAATAGTAACCCCACATGTTTGGTTTTGATGGTTTTAGTAAGATCTAGGACAGTACATGTATGTGTGAGGGAAATGGCATGCTAAAACAGCCCATTTTTACAAAATTATTTCAGATTTGGAGAAGGGTGCTTCAGTAGCTCTGGAAGGTTATTGGGGAGTTCTGGCCATGTTACAATGATTGATGATGTAAACGAAGAGTGGGAAAGTTTCCACTTCCTGTCCATTGGCTACCTTGTGCAGTAGTGAACAGGCAGACCAAGGGCAAATGCTACCCCGTATAGTCATGGGAAGACTGGTCCACCAGCTGTGGACCAAAAGCCAGGTGCCAGTGCATGTGCAAGCCTCCCATGTGGTAACAGTATCTGTGTCTCTCTTTTTTTGGAAGGCCTGTAGGGATAGGTAGATTTTTACTTTAGATCAATTAATAGACTATGATGAGTTTTTGTCATGTTCTCAGATGAGGCTGACAGACAACCTGTCAACTTCTGTTGAATGGCAATATTTACCATCATAGCATCTGTTGGAATCTAAATATGGTCTTTCAGTGCTGTATCAGAAACCCTCTGCTCTCATTGATTTTTGGAAACACTCATTGAATCAATGTAGAAAATGAAATCTACAATATTTGTTTATTTGAAGTTGATTTATAAATATGATATGCAAAGTTTCAGAAATGAATGGAATAAAGTGCTGGATTTTGCCAAAGCAATGGTATATGGCCCTAAATTTTATGTGTATTGCTTCTGTACACTCATTTGCACATTATGCTTACTGCTTCTGTTGCAACAATTTTGCAAAGAAAAAAAATCTGTTTAGGATATACTGAATACCACAGCAACTTTTTAGTAAAGGGCTAAGTAAAATGTCTAATCGTTGATGCTCTTACTTTAAAGATACTTCTCTTAAACATGTTTTGAACCTGTCCAGTTATTAAGACTTTTTGGGGAGTAATTACTCATATTGATTTTGTATTAAATATTAATTGATCATTGAGTATGCTTATATACTTTTAAACTATTTGCTTGATGGTCAACAGAAACGGAGCCTGCACGCCCTTACTGTTGCTAAAAGACTTATATTGCAACACTAGAAAGATAATTCTGCATCTCTAGTAATCTGGTGGATTGAGGACTTTACAACTTCATCAACATTTGAACATGTGGCACATAGATGAAAACTTCACAAGGACATATTTTTAGATATTTGGAAACTTTTTATAGATGCTAATATGTAGACTCCTCACCTTTGTTGTGTGTTGTTGTGGTTAAGAGTAGCAGAATGTAATCTGAAGAACTGGGTTTGATTCCCCACTCTTTCACATACAGCCAGCTGAGTGTTTTGGGACTAGTCACAGTTCTCTTAGGAGTATTCTCACAAATCAGGTTTCCTAGAGTTCTCTCAGCCCCATGTACCTCACTGGGTGCCTGTTGTGAGGAAAGGAAGGGAGAGGTGTTTGTAAGCCATATTGGGACTCCTTCGAGTACTAAAAAATAGCTTTTCTTATATTTTTTTATTTCTTTCTCTTTGAGGTAATTCAAATTTAAGAAGTATCCTGCATATATCCCCAAGATCCACCAGTCCAGCTCCCTCTCTCATAGAATTGATGGTATGACCTCTGACTGAACAAGGTGGGGTTCGAAGTTTTAGAATGCCATCATTGCTTGTATTTTTGTAAAATGGGAATTATGGGGGGTTTATTGTAATTTTAATGTTTTATTGTGAACTGCCGTGAGACCTGTTGGGGAACAGTGGTATACAAATCTATAAATAAATAAATAAATAAGTTTGATATGTTCCACCATCCCCATGAGCCAGTGAGGCATAGGCAGCAGCACTGAAATCTGGCAGGCAGGAGAGGGAGGAGAAGCAAGAGCTGCCCACCCCAACAGATAGGTAAGATAGGAAGATGTAGTCTTCAGTGCTGCAGGTAACCAGTGACTGCTGGTCTAGTAGGTGAGCAAGTGAGTGAGGAGGGGAAGGATGGAATCCCGCCCCCCCATGGGTTTTATTTGAATGGTCACATTACAACAGAAGTGCTCCAGTTGTGAATTGCAATCTTTAGGCAATCTTTTTGACAATGAGTTCTTCAAGACTGGCTTTATCAATAAAGAAAACAAGGAACTGATTGGGACACTACACTGTAAGGGGTAGGGATAGTTTTTATGGAAGGTAACTTTTCTTCCCAGAGCATCTTGTTCTCCAGTTCTGAAACAACAGGATATGAAAGATGGATGGAACATCAGATGGCAAACCTATGTGAAGAAAGGTTCAATAATCTACCTAGTCTGTTTTAGAGAACAAATTTCCTTTTAGATAAAAGTAGTGTCTCAGAAAGAAAGACTTATGGACAACAGAATTGGTGTGCATCCAAGGAGAAGAATATCTGTCAATGGGAAAACATGGTCAGTGAAAATGGCTGTTCTGACCAAGCAGTGATATCAGGACTCTCTCAGCCTCACCCACCTAACAGGGTGTCTGTTGTGGGGAGAAGAAAGGGAAGGCAACTTGGAGTCTCCTTCGGGTAGAGAAAAGTGGCATATAAGAACCAACTCTTCTTCTTGTTCAAAAATGGCAGCCATGGGCCTGAGGCAAAGAAAATGGTGCTGATGTGGACAGCATCTTCTAAAATGTGCTCCTTCCTATTCAGATGGCTTCCAAAAGGACTTGGACTGTGATCTTTCTGCAAAGATCATAGCAAACCAGCTTTGATAAAGAATAAACTAAGGATAGGAGAAGCCTAGCAAAAGGAGGGTCATATGGATGTTGCAAAAAAATCTGCTGCAGTTTGGAAGCAAGATTCAGAGAAATTGCCATGTGGATGCAGTCCTTGTGAGATTTTTTCTTATGTAGGGAAATTGTGGAGCAGATTTATTTTATTTATTTGATTTTTATACTACCCATTCTTTACAGCTCTGGGCGGTTTACATGAAACATAGCATAAATTTACATGGAACATTATAACAATCTATAACATTATACAATTTTCAATAGAACATCACAATCTATCAGTGAGAATTACAACACAACATGAATAACAACAACTCTGGGGATATCAAATTGTTCAATCATGGAAGGGTGTCTGGGGGGGGGGTACCAGCAGATGTTCCGAGTCGGTCAGCCTCAAGCGAATGTCTGGTGGAGGCACTGAGGAACTATGGATCTTGAAGGAATAGTTCTTTTTGAAGGAGAAGATCTGGAGGAACAGATCTTGCCCCTAGAAGAGTGATCCCTTAAACCCTACCATAGGAGGGGAATACTTGCTCAGGTTTTGCCAGCTGTGTGTAGTACACCAGAGGCACTGAATTCAGAGCCTACAAGACCTTGAATGAAATGGTGCATTCAAATATGGGCAAGCATTTGTTTATAAGTAGTACATTATTAATGTTTTAACTTGAGCTGGTTCAGAGAATTTGATCTATCCTGTTATGTCATACTATCCATGCTAACTGCAAGTATATTCGAGATAAGTCAATCTGTGCCATGTTTTGCTAACTGTGAACACCACTCACCAGGGATGCCCTTGCTATTTTTCACATGATCATTTATCTGAAGAAGACAGAAATGCATGCTGAATGTTCCTGCCCAAGTTGTTGTCTCTCTGTACATTCATTCTGACCTACAACTCACCCTCTGAATATGCAAACAAATTAGAGTTGATTCCTGGGTTGGTGTCCCAGGATGACTGGCACTGTAAATAAAATTTTAGAAGACCAAAAAGAAGACCCTTGTTAGTATTCCACATACAAAATGGTGTAATTTGTCTCAGAATTATTCCTGTGTTGTACTTTTCCAATGAACACAAGAGGCCTTTCAAATTATGATCTTCTTTTAAGTTAAATGCATTTTAAAGAAATCTTCATTGTTAAAAAAAAGGACGTGGATCTGCTGAAACCACTATTGTTGTTTCCCTTTATGTTAAGCGTATGAGTACCCAATAGTCTTCAATTTTTACAATCACAAGAAGATTTTTGAAAATGATGTGAGGTTCCTTTGCCATCTCTGTTTGCATGTGCTGAGACAGCCCTAGGGTGCAGTTCTGTATCCACTGATAACTCAGCAGCTAAGGAACTTCACATAAGCCTGCTCCAAACTTCTCAGCTGTTGACAGGCTTGACTTGCTGAGAACACTGAACACCATTGCCAAAGCAATGGTATATGGCCCTAAATTTTATGTGTATTGCTTCTGTACGCTCATTTGCACATTATGCTTACTGCTTCTGTTGCAACAATTTTGCAAAGAAAAAAAATCTGTTTAGGATATACTGAATACCACAGCAACTTTTTAGTAAAGGGCTAAGTAAAATGTCTAATCGTTGATGCTCTTACTTTAAAGATACTTCTCTTAAACATGTTTTGAACCTGTCCAGTTATTAAGACTTTTTGGGGAGTAATTACTCATATTGATTTTGTATTAAATATTAATTGATCATTGAGTATGCTTATATACTTTTAAACTATTTGCTTGATGGTCAACAGAAACGGAGCCTGCACGCCCTTACTGTTGCTAAAAGACTTATATTGCAACACTAGAAAGATAATTCTGCATCTCTAGTAATCTGGTGGATTGAGGACTTTACAACTTCATCAACATTTGAACATGTGGCACATAGATGAAAACTTCACAAGGACATATTTTTAGATATTTGGAAACTTTTTATAGATGCTAATATGTAGACTCCTCACCTTTGTTGTGTGTTGTTGTGGTTAAGAGTAGCAGAATGTAATCTGAAGAACTGGGTTTGATTCCCCACTCTTTCACATACAGCCAGCTGAGTGTTTTGGGACTAGTCACAGTTCTCTTAGGAGTATTCTCACAAATCAGGTTTCCTAGAGTTCTCTCAGCCCCATGTACCTCACTGGGTGCCTGTTGTGAGGAAAGGAAGGGAGAGGTGTTTGTAAGCCATATTGGGACTCCTTCGAGTACTAAAAAATAGCTTTTCTTATATTTTTTTATTTCTTTCTCTTTGAGGTAATTCAAATTTAAGAAGTATCCTGCATATATCCCCAAGATCCACCAGTCCAGCTCCCTCTCTCATAGAATTGATGGTATGACCTCTGACTGAACAAGGTGGGGTTCGAAGTTTTAGAATGCCATCATTGCTTGTATTTTTGTAAAATGGGAATTATGGGGGGTTTATTGTAATTTTAATGTTTTATTGTGAACTGCCGTGAGACCTGTTGGGGAACAGTGGTATACAAATCTATAAATAAATAAATAAATAAGTCTGATATGTTCCACCATCCCCATGAGCCAGTGAGGCATAGGCAGCAGCACTGAAATCTGGCAGGCAGGAGAGGGAGGAGAAGCAAGAGCTGCCCACCCCAACAGATAGGTAAGATAGGAAGATGTAGTCTTCAGTGCTGCAGGTAACCAGTGACTGCTGGTCTAGTAGGTGAGCAAGTGAGTGAGGAGGGGAAGGATGGAATCCCGCCCCCCCATGGGTTTTATTTGAATGGTCACATTACAACAGAAGTGCTCCAGTTGTGAATTGCAATCTTTAGGCAATCTTTTTGACAATGAGTTCTTCAAGACTGGCTTTATCAATAAAGAAAACAAGGAACTGATTGGGACACTACACTGTAAGGGGTAGGGATAGTTTTTATGGAAGGTAACTTTTCTTCCCAGAGCATCTTGTTCTCCAGTTCTGAAACAACAGGATATGAAAGATGGATGGAACATCAGATGGCAAACCTATGTGAAGAAAGGTTCAATAATCTACCTAGTCTGTTTTAGAGAACAAATTTCCTTTTAGATAAAAGTAGTGTCTCAGAAAGAAAGACTTATGGACAACAGAATTGGTGTGCATCCAAGGAGAAGAATATCTGTCAATGGGAAAACATGGTCAGTGAAAATGGCTGTTCTGACCAAGCAGTGATATCAGGACTCTCTCAGCCTCACCCACCTAACAGGGTGTCTGTTGTGGGGAGAAGAAAGGGAAGGCAACTTGGAGTCTCCTTCGGGTAGAGAAAAGTGGCATATAAGAACCAACTCTTCTTCTTGTTCAAAAATGGCAGCCATGGGCCTGAGGCAAAGAAAATGGTGCTGATGTGGACAGCATCTTCTAAAATGTGCTCCTTCCTATTCAGATGGCTTCCAAAAGGACTTGGACTGTGATCTTTCTGCAAAGATCATAGCAAACCAGCTTTGATAAAGAATAAACTAAGGATAGGAGAAGCCTAGCAAAAGGAGGGTCATATGGATGTTGCAAAAAAATCTGCTGCAGTTTGGAAGCAAGATTCAGAGAAATTGCCATGTGGATGCAGTCCTTGTGAGATTCTTTCTTATGTAGGGAAATTGTGGAGCAGATTTATTTTATTTATTTGATTTTTATACTACCCATTCTTTACAGCTCTGGGCGGTTTACATGAAACATAGCATAAATTTACATGGAACATTATAACAATCTATAACATTATACAATTTTCAATAGAACATCACAATCTATCAGTGAGAATTACAACACAACATGAATAACAACAACTCTGGGGATATCAAATTGTTCAATCATGGAAGGGTGTCTGGGGGGGGGGTACCAGCAGATGTTCCGAGTCGGTCAGCCTCAAGCGAATGTCTGGTGGAGGCACTGAGGAACTATGGATCTTGAAGGAATAGTTCTTTTTGAAGGAGAAGATCTGGAGGAACAGATCTTGCCCCTAGAAGAGTGATCCCTTAAACCCTACCATAGGAGGGGAATACTTGCTCAGGTTTTGCCAGCTGTGTGTAGTACACCAGAGGCACTGAATTCAGAGCCTACAAGACCTTGAATGAAATGGTGCATTCAAATATGGGCAAGCATTTGTTTATAAGTAGTACATTATTAATGTTTTAACTTGAGCTGGTTCAGAGAATTTGATCTATCCTGTTATGTCATACTATCCATGCTAACTGCAAGTATATTCGAGATAAGTCAATCTGTGCCATGTTTTGCTAACTGTGAACACCACTCACCAGGGATGCCCTTGCTATTTTTCACATGATCATTTATCTGAAGAAGACAGAAATGCATGCTGAATGTTCCTGCCCAAGTTGTTGTCTCTCTGTACATTCATTCTGACCTACAACTCACCCTCTGAATATGCAAACAAATTAGAGTTGATTCCTGGGTTGGTGTCCCAGGATGACTGGCACTGTAAATAAAATTTTAGAAGACCAAAAAGAAGACCCTTGTTAGTATTCCACATACAAAATGGTGTAATTTGTCTCAGAATTATTCCTGTGTTGTACTTTTCCAATGAACACAAGAGGCCTTTCAAATTATGATCTTCTTTTAAGTTAAATGCATTTTAAAGAAATCTTCATTGTTAAAAAAAAAGACGTGGATCTGCTGAAACCACTATTGTTGTTTCCCTTTATGTTAAGCGTATGAGTACCCAATAGTCTTCAATTTTTACAATCACAAGAAGATTTTTGAAAATGATGTGAGGTTCCTTTGCCATCTCTGTTTGCATGTGCTGAGACAGCCCTAGGGTGCAGTTCTGTATCCACTGATAACTCAGCAGCTAAGGAACTTCACATAAGCCTGCTCCAAACTTCTCAGCTGTTGACAGGCTTGACTTGCTGAGAACACTGGTTAAATATAGCACAAGCGAGCTGAGCTCAACAAAGTCATTGCTCTTAACAGTGCGCAGAGAGACCAGGAGAGGGGAAATGCAATCTTAGAACTTCACTGCCAAAGTCTACGACCACAAAGCAACAATTGTGGGTGGGGGCAAAATAAAAAGAGGGAGAGAGAGAAAGAGAAAGAAAGACAAGGCTTTTGTTCCTGGGTGAAACTGAAGAGAGAATTGGTACCTCCTTTTTCTTCTGACTAGCATTTCTCTGAACAGGAACTACGTTCCTCTTCTGCCCTCTTCCCTGTTTCCTGCATTACTTCAGGCTCTGGTAGATCTAGAAAAGAAAGCTTCTTTCTGTGTGTTCTTCTGGACTGAATGTCCTGATGATGCAAGCTAAATTTCTGAAGTCTTCCAAGAACAGAGTGCCTTACTGAAAGACCTACACCTAGATGCTTGCAGCTGGCAGGTAAGTCTCTGAACTGATGTCTTCTCCTGTGGATTCCTTCGAGAAGGAGAATTATTTTTGATTGTTAAGGTATCCTTGCTTCTTTTCCTTCTCTTATGAATGTTTTGCTTAAGTTGAGAAAACTTTTCTATAAACAGAAAGTCTAGAGGTTTTATCAGTCCAGGAAAATCTTTGTGTTCTCCAAATGATCCATTTAACAAGTGAGACAACTGGGACAAACTTGAACCATTACAGGGCTAATGAGAGAGGAGATAGTACACAAAGACATAAGATCTAAATGAGCTGTGCAATGTTGTCTTTGTATCGCGTATGTTATCAGAAGACACACTAAGATTTGTCTTTTGAAAAGATTGGCTCACTGAGACTCGAGTCATAACAGCTATAAAACAGTAATGGAGCCTGAATGATAAGCAAGAGGAAATAGGCATATTGTAATACAATTATTTGTATGAATCTTGCCTGTTACTTTCACTTATCTATTTCTGTACATTTGTCATTGTGTTTGTTTACCTGGTACATGTTGTCCTGCACTTCTGACGATAGCCCTAACTGCTTCTGCCGGTATCAAGAATATCTATCACATTAAATCACTCTTTGAATGTTTACTTCATGGGAAGAACTTCCCGAATCTATTCTCTGGGCACTCATTAACAAGGATATTTTTGTAGATAGCAGTGACTGAATTTATCACTTTAAACATTACATTTAGAACAGTACCTAATTTTACCCTCTTCCTAGAATCTGTGTTTTTGTTTCTTGGTCTGAAAGAATATTTCAAAACATTTGAAAGGAGTTCCCATTGATTTCATGGTAATGTAATTTCAGTCAAAGATATTTAGAACTACAGTTTAGAGCCTATAGTTCGGTGTTTAATGTTTATCTAAAACTAATAAGCACCTATAATCTTGAACTAAAAATTCAGTGCTTTTTTTAAAGTGATGTAGCAAAAATATATGTTGTAATAGTAAGACATGTTGCTCTGGGAATTGCTCAGTTTTCTGCTTTGTTCCTAATTTTAAAAGTTTATTCAGTAGAGGTGCTGGGAAGATAAGAATGCTTTGTTTCAATTAAATGCATATAGAACTGGGAGAGGCCATGGGTCAGTACTACAGCATATGATTGGCATGCAGAATGTCCTAGTTTTAGTTCCTGACATCTCCCATAATAAATACTCAGATAGTAGCTGATACACAAGTATCAGCTAAGAATGAGTCAGAATTCCAAAAAGCATGAGAAAGTTTTGTTTTATTGCTTGTTTGTTTTTTGACATATGTCAAATGCATCTTTTGATTCAGTATCAGCTGTTGGCATAAGATACATTTAATCAGGGTCCTGGGTTTCCTTCTGCCCTCCATTTTTTTTCTCGTAGTGCATATTAGCTGCCCCAGTCCCTAGCACCCTCTTTCTCTTCTTTCACCCAAAGAACCTATCAGCTTCAAGCACCAGGAACTCTGAGATGTCTAAGAGAATGGATAGCTCTCCTTTTCCCAAACGCTTTGGGCAAGTGAGGTCAAAACAAAACTGAATGATCGTGACAGCCATCTGATACAACAAGCAAGTGGATACTAAATACCAGGCCCCAAAGATTTCATGTAAAGAGATACATCCCATTGCAGTGAAGGTTTGTCGTAAAGGAACAGAAAGATGCAATACAAAACAGAATTTTACGGTGCAACCCTAAGCAGATGTATACCCTTCTAAATCGACTGAAGTCAGGAGGTTTAGTGGGATGGTACTCTATTAAGGATTATACAGTTTAAGTGATTTGGGATGAGTGATCATTTTGCTTTCAGCAGCCACCAAGAAAAGAATTTAATGGAAAGGCCAAAGTGAGGAAAGCTTTATGGACTGCAGGTTCTCATTTTGTGGTATAAAGCACATTTTGCTCCCTTTTAGTGAAGCCTATTGTTAACATTTGTTGGCACTGCTGATGGCTTAATTATGTCGTCCCTGTACCACCCCCCCCCCCAAGTGTCTCTTTTGTCAGACAACAAGCACAGGATTCAGGCCAAATGGTGCTCCTGAAAACTGATTGGCTGATTAGTTTCACCTAATTAAAAAAAATACTGTGCTTATAATGTCATCTCTTTCCACTGTAAAGTAGACAAACAGGCTAAAATTACTCTTCTCAACAGGTGTCCACAAAAGGACTGGGATTTTCCTATTGAATCAGTTAAATATGCAACATCGCCTTTTCAGCAGCTGTGCTCAGATTGTTAATAGGTTTGACCATTTCTCAAAAGTTAAAGCAAATTAAATGAGTCCCTGGGATGGGCTATAAGTGTATAGAAATGATTATTGCCTCAGGCTAAAAAATCTTAGTGCTGACTGCATCTTCCATAACAAATAGGTTTGTCTTTTCTCTGCCCAACCCCAATTCCATCATGTGCTGTTGACCTTACAGAACAAGAATAGGATAGATTCAGCAGCATTGCCTGACATTTGCAGAGTGTATAGGAAGCATGCTGATGTCTGAGCATGGCTCAGCATGGGTGGCTCTGCTCAAAATTATGCGTAATTGTAGAATTTGTCATTCTTCTGCCTCTGCTCAGATCTAAATTTGGATTGTAATTTGTGCAGAGGCCTGTCTTTTGCTTTGGCTGTTTTCTAAATCATCATGCACATTGATGGCATTACATAAGTCAAACACAGCAATAAAGAGGGGGGGTTATCATGCAAATCTTCCCAATGTACTGTCTGAAACTCTGCATTGTGGCCCAAAAATGTCAAATCAGCTGTATGATAAGTTTGTAGGATCTGGTTTTAAACATGCAGAATAATGAAAGAGTTAAATCTTGAAATGGTGTGCTAGTGCAGATTAAGGTGTGCCCTTTTGAAGTAGTTTCCTCTTCCATGAAATATCTAACAAATCAGGCTCAGAGAGGCATTTTCGGAGATATCTTTTTAAAAAATGGAGAATTCAAAATTGTTTCCCCTACCTGCAGATTTTAGTGGTGCAGTGCATTCTATCACCTTTGGATTATATCACCTTCTGCTGGCATAGTTCAGGCCCCATGACCAGAATGTTTGACAGTTCCTGCTTTGGTAATTGCTTGGTATTCATTCTTATCCCAGGTTTAAGGACCCATAGATCAAACCCAGGCAGATACGCAGCATTTCAAAAGTTTCTGAGGTGCAGTGAAAAAGGGAAATATACAAAAATTATATAGGCTGGAGTTGCTAAATAAAAAGAGCTGTTTTGAAGACTTGGAGTCTGTGATCACGGAACCCGCAGACTTAATAATAGGTGCTTTTTTGGCCTCTTGCAAAATCATTTATCACAAGGGAGGATGCTAGCCCAGAGCTCAGTCCCACTGCCTGAGTAGCAACCCGCCTTGCCAAAAAGCTCAAGAAGGAATTGAGCTCCTCCCTCCCTGTAACTGTTTGCACCTGCTTACAGAGGAGTACCTCACCATTTTAGGTACTATAGTATACTTCTGAGTGATTAACGCAGCAAATTATCTGACAACTCTGTGGAATATTGACGGTCAAGGCTGCCTCCTAATAGGGCATTTCTGGTACTGAATCACCCTCTAATTGCAAATTGTTCCTTTTCATCTCTCCTTATCATCCTTCCCAAAGTACAAAAATAGTAATCTTTGTCATCTGTGCTGGCCTCTGCTCTGTGTCACTCCTATTCTCCGTCCAGTGTCTTGGCTCTGTGATTCCTTCTTTGTCAGCTGCCCATGGCCTTGCATCACATTTAGTTCTTCCCCTTTCCCACAGAACTGGCAGTCTATATCTTTCTCATTTGTTTCCCTGCTCGTGCCTTATTTGCTGTTTCTAAGAGACCTTCATTTCTACTGAAATAAGCATTTTACTCTGCTATCAAAAATATTTCAACTGTGCTAGATTTGTTTTTAAAATTATTTTAAAAAACAAATCAATCAAGCTCCTATATTATTTTCTATAACTTTGGGTTCAAATTGCGTAAACCATCAAAATCTGCTTAATCAAGTGATAGTCTATGGCTCAACTAGGGGACAGTTAAATTCCACTGAAATCAACAGGGCTTAATTTATCCGTGACTCACTGGATACATTACCTTCAATGGTATTTAAAAGCAACTAGCTCTTTCTAAGCCGAAAATTATCAGTACAAGATCCTAATCTTCCTGTTCACCAGTTTGGGATTTTATCTGTTTCCTTTTAACAACAGAGGAACTAAGAAATAGATTATCTTTGCAGCTGCCTTTTTACTTCATTCTTGGCTGTTCCAGCTAAAATGTTACAAAATGTTTCCTCACCAATGGTTTAAAAAATGTAATCAGACATTAGATACACAATCTAAGCATCAGTTCCTGTTTCTCATTTCCTGTTTTCTTTTCATCTTCTCCTGTATTGCAGTTTCCTAATTTGTTATAACTTATGCTATAAGAAAATGTTAAGAATTTTATTTGCAAGGGGGATGGGTGGGGAATGGGACTGGCAAATTGAAAAGGTTCCAGAGCCAGCTGAGCTGAGTGCTTCCTCCAATGACACCAGCCAGCTCTATGGGCACTGATAACTACCCACACTGCCTTTTCCTTCAGGGCCACCAATCGACAGAGAAGGAAACAACAGGTGAGCTTGGCTCTGCTACTCCCACCTATGGTCCCAACCTTAACTGAGACTCCACATGGCTAAGAAAAGCCATGTAGCATTAGGGGTGCCAACCTCCAGGTGCTAGCTGGAGATCTCCTGCTATTACAGATTATCTCCAGGTGACAGAGATCAGTTTGCCTGGAGAAAATGGCCATGTTGGATTCTACAGCATTGTGCCCCAAACCCCGCCTTCCTAGATTCTACCATCCCAAATCTCCAGGTATTTCCTAACCCAGAGCTGGCAACTCTGTTCAGCATCCTATCTAATTTGACCCTCTCTCATCTCTGCCCCCTCATCACATCTTAAGGTGTACCACCTTTTCCAAGCAGCTTCATTCAAAACTTCAAGGATATGCCCAAAATGTATACTATTTATGCTAATCCAAATTTATGCTAGAACATTAGTTGATGCAGTGGGGGAGATGAGGTCATTTCTGCTGATCCCCCTTCCTACAATAGAACCCATACTTTATCTCCACTGTGTTGCTGAGGCGCCTTGATCTTCAAGTGCAGAATTTTTGGAGGCTGAGCAGGCTAAAGCAGAAAAGGATTGGCAGGCGGGAAAGTCACATTCCATGAGCTTTGCTCCACTGCTGGTACTTTGCATACAATACTAAAAGTTTCCTTACTTGTTGGATGGCCTTTGGATAATCATTTGCTCCCACTGGTGACTACCTTAGACTATTAACCAGCAATCAAGGGTAACAGAAATGTTCTAGAAAAGAAACAAGAGAGATGGGGTTGCCATCAAACTACATACAGAAGAGGAAAATGCACTGTGATGATGATGATGAAGAAGAAGAGTTGGTTCTTATATGCCACTTTTCTCTACCCGAAGGAGTTTCAAAGCAGCTTACATTCACCTTCCCTTTCCTCTCCCCACAACAGTCACCCTGTGAGGTATGTGAGGCTGAGAGAGCCCTGATATTACTGCTCAGTCAGAACAGTTATATCACGGCTGCGGTGAGTAGGGTTGGGCGCTTTGGCACCGGAAGTGGCCAGTCTCTCCTGGTGCAGTCAGCGCCGCGCTGTGGGGGGGAGGGGAGGTACTGGCGTCAGAGTGCCGGTGGGCACACGCAGGCATGGAGCTCCCAATGAGGGCCAATCAATTCAAATTACATGCAGATAGGAACAAAGCACTGTCCCAATGAGGGCCAAACAGTTCAAATTGTATACAAACAGGGAAAGAGCACCATCCCAATGAAAGCCAATCAGTTCAAAGGGTGTGCAGATAGAGAGAAACCACTGTCCCAATGAAGGCCAATCAATTCACATTGTGTGTAGATAGGGAGAGAGCACTGTTCCCATGAGGGCCAATCACTGTCCCAATGGGGATTAATAAGTTCAAATTGCATGCAGATAGGGAGAGAGCACTGCCCCAATGATGGCTAATCAGTTCAATTGCATGTAGAGAAAGAGAGCGAGAGAGAGAGAGCACTTACCCAATTATGGCCAATCACTGTCCCAGTGAGGGCTCACCAGTTCGACTGCAGAGAGGGAGAGAGAGAGCACTTACCCAGTTATGGCCAATCACTGTCTCAGTGAGGGCCAATCAGTTCAAATTGCATGCAGATAAGAAGAGAGCACTCTTCCTATTAGGGCTAATCATGGGGCTTATCTGTCCTCCTCTGCGCTGGGTAGAAGAGGTGTCAGCCTCTCTGAAAAGCCCTGCTGCTGGTAAGTGGCCCTATCCCCAACCTCGTCCCATCCTCCATCTCCCCCAGGCAAGGGGAGGAAGCCAGCTTCCTGTGTTGGTCTCAGGTTTCAGCTCTCTGATGGAAAGAAGCACAGATAAGCTGACACAGGAAGGCAGAGAAGGCAGAGAAAATCAGTATTTCAAAAACAGAATCCCAAGGGATGGACAGAATGCAATTAATCTTATCTCAGTTTAAGGAGTCAAGGGTTGGTTCAGGCAGTCCAAGGGATTCAGCAGAAGGAGCAAGTCCAAAACTCAGGCCACCCAGCCTCAAGTTAATATGGGCTGTCAGCAGACTCTCAGTCCTCACTCCATGATAACTCACAGTCTTCTTCAGTAAGCAACTGTCTTCCTAATGTGGTGCGGTGCTTTTTAGACTGGATCTGTCTTCCATCACATAGCTGGCATTGCTTAATGGGCTCAGGTGAGCTGGGTGGGCTGAAAAGGCAGGGGGCTGCAGCTGGAGGCTGGGCAGGGGAAAGAGGAGATCCTACAACAACTTTTGGAAGATGTGGGCTTGGATGCGAAGGTGGGAACAGTGGTGACCTGTGTAGACAGTTATATGGATGTGGGGGTAGGAGGGTCAGTGTTCCTCCAGAGCAGCTTTTTCCCCCAGGAGAACTGATGCCTCCCTTCTCTCCTCCCACCCTTTGTCTGTTTCTCTCTCCTTCATCCTGTCTTTCTTTCATCTTTGCAAAGATTTCCAGGCTCCCACCTAGAAGTTGGCAACCCTGCTGCCTACATATGGAGGAGGAATCAGGAATCAAACCCAGCTCTTGAAATTAGAGTCTGCTACTCTTTAATCAGTTTGCCATACTGGATCTCAAGATCAAGGGGGAGGACAACATCCAGAACCCAGAAAGTTCATAGTGCAGTTGTATATGCTAGCACCCACTGTATTCCTGGGTGCAACGGGCTTTGCCTCTAGTAAATAATAATGATGTTCATAGAACCATAAGTTTCCCCAGTCTCCTTGAAAAAGATTTACAGGCAAATTGTAAGATCCACCAATTATAGTGACTCCATCAATCTGTTTCTGTTCCTTGAAAGGAGGGGAAAATATTTTCCTTTGTTTACATATTTTGGAGAAGTTTCAGAATGTGCTTTATGACATACAACTGGCAGAGGAATGTACACAGACACTCACACAACACACAGAGTCTTGTTTGGAATCCATGGAGCTCAGGCCCTTAGCCAGAAATGGTGTGCTGAGGAGGATTCTCAGGGAATGGGGAAATTACTGCAGAACAGCCAGGACATAAATATGGGTAGCTTCAAATATTTAAATAGTAATAAAATACCATGGTTTTTTTATTAGGGATACTGGATGCCATTGTACCTTATGTAAGTCAGTTTATGGTACAGCAACAGTCTCCCTCCAAAATCTACATCAAAGCAAATGATTTTTTTTAACCCGAGAGGCACATATTGGGTTCAATCTAGATAAAAGCAAACAATTTTCAGTTTCTGTCAAAATTCCAGTAGGAAAAAATTAAGCATTTGATTAACCTTCTCACAGAATTTGCAGGTACGTAAAGTTGGTTGTGGCAAGCCCATTCTGTGCAATCCGACATACAGTTAAGTTGCTTAAGTCCTATTAACTCCACTGGCATTTAAGAAGCTTATCTGTGTACAGCAAGTGTTTTGCTGTTAATAGGAAAGCTTCACTGTTTATGTGTGTGGAAATAATTGAAGCAGAATGCATGGATATACTGTCACTAGACCACAGTGTCAGTGGATGCCAGCATCATCTCTATATCTAACATTAGTAGCAAAACACAAACTTCACTAGGAGTTTATATCATTTCTGGAAGCTTGTTTTCATGCTTCCGGAATATTTGTCCGGAAGAAGAGTTTTCGAGAAATCAGAACTATGTACACTGGTAGTGTCATTTGGTTGGTCCCAATAAATGGAATTATCTGAATTGTGTTTTGGTTTTTTAGTTTTATTTCTCACCAGGATGGTTGAGAACCGCTTCTTTATGTAATGTTTGTCATTACCCGCAGAACTATTTATTTATTTATTTTATTTAAAGTCCTTCTTGTTAAGATTCAAGGATGATTAAAAATAGTGCAGCAAGCAAGTATAGTACACACAGAATGCACAATTAGAGAACACTGTGCTGAAAGCACACAATACAGGTAGCTGCTCCTGCAAACCAGTAGATTTCCAGGGAAGCGTAATTCAATGTTTCATTGACAAACTGGGTTGTACCCAACCCATTGCCAGGACAATATTCATAGATTTCCCCCACAGACTTCTTTCTCCAGCAGTCACTTTTGATCCCCAGAAAGAAGCTGACAGGACCTCCAGGACCTGCATGAATAAACCCTCACACAGGTTTGGAGGGTTACAGTAGAAAGAGAATGGGGCAAAACCATCACCTCCACCTCTTTCAGTTCACAAAACTCTGTTTGTCAAAAAGCAAGGAGGGATGGTATGGTCCGGTTCTTCCTCCTAACTCCACCCCCTGATCTGCATTGGTTCCATACCTCCAGGTATCATCTTTATAGAGGTCAAAAGGGATGCTGGGGGGAAAGAAATACTGATAAACCCCACCCCCACCACTGTTTCCCACTGGCAGTTGCTTGGATATAGCCCATTGGTTGCACATTTGGAAAGTAGCCTGTGATACATGCGGTGTTTTACTTTCCACCAACTGATGGGTTGTCCCTTTCCTAAAGGATAGATAGTAAATAAGGTTAATGAGAAAATATTTGTTTTTTTTAAAAAAATTTTAAGTTGAAGCTATGGTGAAAACTTTCTTTTGAAATGTCCATGAAATTGTATAGCATAGTATTTGTTCATTTGCTCTTCCAAGTTTGTTTGTTTGTTTATTACATTTGTTTACCCTCCCCTAAGGCTCAGGGCAGTTCACATGGAATGAAAAACAAAGAACAGTACATCGAAATCTGTGCCTATATAAAATAAAGGTAACAGTAATAATAAGATCAATAAACAGAGAAAATAGCATTCTAACAATAACAGTAACCCTCTAACAGACCCATGATTGGTCAGTGTATAGGAACAAAGGAGGGAGGTTCGGGGATTCAGTCAATGTTGTTTGGCTTCAGACAACCTCAACCAAATGCCTTACAGAGGAGTTCCCTTTTGCAGTCCTACGGAACTGTTTTAGTTCTGTTAGGACCCTGATCTATCCTGGGAGCTCATTTCACTAGGTGGGGGCCAGGACAGAGAAGGCTCTGGCCCTGGTTAAGGTCAAGCAGACTACCTTGGGGCCAGGGATACACTGGTGGGCAGTGGTGGAGTGCAGAGGTCTTTGAGGGACATAGGCAGAATGGCAGTCCCTCTGATACACTGGGCCCACTCAACGTATGGCCTTAAAAGTAATTGCCAAAACTTAAGCCTGGTCTGGAATTCAACTGGTAGCCAATGCAATTGTTGGAGAACAGGCTGCATGTGGGTCCTCCATGGGGTTGCTGTGAGGCCGCTGCATTCTGGACCAGCTGTAGTTTCTGGGTCAAAGTTAAAGGAGGCCTGCATAGAGCGAGATGCAGAAATCTAGCCTAAAGATATCTGTAGTCACCACATGTATGGGGAAAATGAGATGCAGCATCCCAGTGGAAATGCACTTCATTCTGCAAGCTTATGACTGATAACTAAAATATAACTATTTTAAGAAGAAAATATTTTCTGGCTTCACAGCATGCATTGCTGGAAAGAGTAGGTGAAAATCATAAGTAATGCAGAGAAATAATCTGGAGTGTGAATGGTCTCCCTTAAATGGCCTGTCTGACAGTGTAACTGATATAAACAAGCCAAAATGCATCGGGGTGGGAATACAAGCATTTATGTACTAGAATGGCACTTGTTTCCTTACTAACAATATACATTGTCGGAGAGAGATTATGAACAAATTAACAGTACTGAATGTGGATAGAGGATCTAGGTTCATTCATGTTTCAAATGTCCTTGCTAATATCATGAGTTTATAAGTAAATGTTCAGAAATGGATGTGTAGTGGAAGAGAAATAGTTGCTAGGGCTGTTGAACAATTGTTTGCTCCTAAGAGCTTGCAAAACTGCTAACATTAAACTGTAGATAGCCTTAGATCTTCACCGGTGCAAGAGGTTGCATAGGTTGTTGATCACTACATTTAGTTCCAGTTTGTTCATTGCACTTTCTTGCAGGAGGTGTTGAACTATCAGAAGACTATGTGCAAATATTTAGACCCTTCATATTCCAACAGCAAATCAATACTGAATGTTATCACCAAATAAATTATTTACCTCACTATAATTCAAATTCCAGCTTCTGCTCTCCGTCTGAAAATGCTTGGCTGGCTCGCTTTCTCTAATCTTAATGCAACTGCAAATGCTTTGTACTGACTGGATCTCAGACCTTTTTCAACCACAGCTGAGAACACAGCAAGCTAACTATTTCACCAGAATATGGACACGAATATCTTGATTGGGGGAAGGCATAACAGAACTAACAGAAGTAAAACAGTTCTGCAGGGCATGCAAAAGGGAGCTTCTCCACCAGGCATTTGGTTGAGGTTGACCAAAACTAAACAGCATTTACTCGCCTCCGAACTTCCCTCTACTGAACCCTTGCAACAGATCTGACCAACCATGAGTCTGCTGTTTACCCAGTTAGAATGTTATCTTCTCTGTTTGTTGTGATTATTGTTATTATCCATTACTGTTGCCTTTATTCGTTATAATTACCGAGTTTGATGTATTGTTCCTGTTTACATTCTATGTGAACCGCCCTGAGCCTTAGGGGAGGGTGGTATACAAAGGCAATAAATAAATATGTACATACATACATACATACATACATACATACATACATACATAAGTCTGACATGTTGTCTGTGATACAGAATCATAATTCTTTTAACTGATGCTAGGTAAACAATATAATGGGCATGGGATCCAGTCTCTTTTCAGTCAGTGCAAACTAAGATATTAATGAAAAGCAGATGTATAGAGATCCAGTAGTAGTAGAAGAAGAGTTGGTGCTTATATGCCGCTTTTCTCTACCCAAAGGAGTCTCAAAGCAGCTTACAGTCACCTTCCCTTTCCTCTCCCCACAACAGACACCCTGTGAAGTAGGTGAGGCTGATAGAGCCCTGATATCACTGCCCGGTCAGAACAGCTTTATCAGTGCTGTGGCAAACCCAAGGTCACCCAGCTGGCTGCACGTGGGGGGAAAAAGGAGAGTAAAAAAGAAGTGAAGAATTGCCTGCATTGAAATCATCTTTAAACCACCCGTGGTGCCACGGGCGCCACGGACTAAATAAATCGTTAAGGGCTGCCGAGGTGGGATTTGTCCGTGATGAGGAAGGGTCCGGATTGGACCCTTCCTCACGACAGACAATTGGAGGGACCAATCGGCAGGCGCTTTGCGCCTGCCGATTGGTCCCTCCGATTCCCAGCCCAAGCAACTGCGAGCCGCGTGCAGCGCGGCTCACAGTTGCTCCCGGCCTGACACGGTGAGAGGCGCGAAGCCGCCGCCCCTCGGCAGTCGCGCGAACGCCGCCATCAGACCGCCGCCGAAAGAACGCGCTACTGGCCCCTCCGGCAGCCGCGCCAGCCTTCGCCCGCCGCTCACAGCTCGCCGCCGCCCCGGGATGCTCCAGGTACAGCCCGCACCGACCCCCCGGGCGACGCCAGACTGTCTCGCCCTCCCCTCCACGGCCTACAGTCCGCGTACAGCCCACTGCCACCCCCCCCCAAATCCAATGCCACCCTAGCGCCCGCTGCATTTAAGCTGCAGCGGGCTTAATTACTAGTTTGAAATAATATGCTGAAGTTAACTGTTCAGTTTCAACACTGATTATTGGGTGCAACTGATCTAGGGAACTAGTTCATTGGATCAAAACCCAGCCTTTTATACATCATGTTCAAAGCTGGCTCAGTAATAGAAAAAAGATCTAATTTTTCCACTACAGACCTAGCTTAATTTTTATTTATTTATTTTATTATTATATATACCGCCCTCCCTGAGGGCTCAGGGCTGTTTACAGAAAACTTGTACTTGAATTGTTTTCCCCACATTTAGGCAGACTGAAAATGGCTTCACCCACCTGACATAGCCATAGATAAGTACTAATGGTGGTTGGAAAGAACACTGAACATTGAGCATGTGGTCAGGATTCTCAGGATAGCAAGAAGAATGCTTTTAGTCTGGAACTCATCCATTCTGATCACTTTTAATGTAGGCTAGAAAGTGGAGAAGCATTTTTCAATCAATAATACTACTTAATGTTTTCAAACAATACAAATATGGAAATGTAAAATCTAGTCTAAGTGCCACCTGTGAAAATGGCCTGTGATAAGTCTTTAATCTCACCTAGATCTCAGTTAGGAAGAGATAAAATCCTATAGAGGGTTCTTTTGAAGTAAATTTAATGTGTATGCAACTTATGCTGCTCTCAGAAAATTAACAGGTAAAATGACAGTCTGTTTTTATAAAAAGATATGAGTTCTCTTTAAAGTTGAGTCAGTCAGACTTTATTACAGCCCACAGGCTGTTTAGAAGCAAACAGATAAAAACACGAATCCAAAATTAATTATCTACATAAAATATCTCCATCCATCACTCATCATAATATATGTAACAGTTAAAAGAACAGAATCTGAGTAAATTATCCATTAGACATTATCTCAGCCCATATTTTCATTGCAGAACACAGAAATTTTGCCACATACAACAACCAATGTATCTAACAGGTTAACAAAGCAAGGACAAAATCTACAATTAGATGGATCTTTTTTTGTATCTTCCTGACAGGACTGCAGATGATATTATGTTAAATCTAGCCAGCATAAACACATGACAATATCTTGGAACTGTTGATATAAATAGGTAACAGGCGTATTGCTGCGGGATCATTGGAACTAAGTTAGATAGAGCACATACCATGGGCTTCAGCAGATGCATCTTGGATATCAATATGCTTTATACAACCATTAATCACTAAAACAACTTTATTCATTTATTTAGAAAGGTTAGGGAGACCAACAATCGTCAATTTCTCATGTATTGGGTTTAACCAAGTTTGTCAGTTATCATACTCCAAAGAAAATTGTTCTGATCACTGATGAACAGAAGTCAGATTCTAAAATCTAAGCACTACTAGCCAGGCGAAATCTATAAGAGACACAAGACTAGCTTCTAATCCAACGGCCATAGAGGGTTTCAACAATAAAGTCGAGAAAATTTATTTGATGGGAGTTTATAAGTCTGCTTAGTGAGAAGTAAAATTATCATCACTTTGAAAGTAATAAAACCAAATTTTAGGAGAACTGAAAAAGTAGAAATGTTAGAAGTATTCAGGAAAGTACTTATCTGATTTTATACACCATTTTCATAAAATCTCATTGTACTTGGGTGGCACTGTACCCTTGCTTGTTGTGCTGACACAGTAATTGCTGTTACCGTTTATCAAATGTATTTGATATTTTTTTAAAAGAAGAAAATATAAAACAAACAAGTATGTGATTGAAAGCAGTAGACTATTGACGTCATCTTTATATACTGCTGCCAACTTGCCTTGTTTATTGATGAGATCTCTGTGAAAATAAGGTCTTTCCCACACAAAGATGAATCATGGGAGAACTAATGGGGCTAAGTAGCCTTTCTTTGTTTTTCAGATCCATTTTCATTCTGTGTTCTAAGGCACTTAAGCTACAGTAACCCTGTAATAGCTTGAATTCCAGTAACTGAACAAGGCTGACATAAGGAAAGAAGCAGTGTAGAGCCTGTGGTGCGATTGCAGTAAAGCAACCTGAACAGTTGAAGAAATGAATCAATGACCATTTATTTGGAATCTGCAGTTACTATAACAACAAACATACATCCAAAGAACCCAACACGTCATTCCTGCCTCTGTTCAAAAATTTTTGAGTCCCGTACACAACCTGTCAATGGAGTTCACATGGAGTTCCTCTTTTGTAGTGGCTTATGCAAGTCACTTTGGAGACCTCGCAATAGCCTGCTGTGTTTAAACATAAATGTTTAGATGCAATTGGCCATTTCAAGCTCTTAAGTTCTAGAATTGTGTGGCTTTGGGGGGGCCGGGGGGGTCTATTTAAAGAAATATTTGTAAGACTGGACTTAGACTTACATAAGTTTGTCTCAGTAAATGGCCTAGTCTTTAAGGTACCATGACACTCTTTGATGTTTTATATGCAGGACATATCTAGCCAAAATGCTAACCCCCCCCCCCAGCAACCAGAGATGATCAGGATTTCTTGCTCGTCCCATTTCCATATTCACCCACAGGCGTGTACACTATAGAGTGTATTTAATTAGGGACTTCCAACCTCAGTATTACAGGGTCACTCAAAAAACTAATAGTTAGCAATATTTTTCTCTTGGCAATTTGTAGTTTAAAAATATACCTGATCTGCATTACTAACTTTTTGAGAGCAGTAATGTTATCAATCCAGTGGAAGGATAATTTACGATAACCTTGCCTCAGTAGGATTCATTAGAAACAAACACCATTTGTTTAAGATAATTTAGGATAAAGATGCCTTGTCTCTTAATTAGAAACAAAACACCATCTGACTTTCTGATCTATTTTGGATCTAGGTTTGTCCACTCCATTACTGGTGGTAAGATGCAGCTGCTAGTTTGTCAGATTTTCTGCTG
Source organism: Paroedura picta (assembly GCF_049243985.1). Lineage (NCBI taxonomy): Eukaryota > Metazoa > Chordata > Lepidosauria > Squamata > Gekkonidae > Paroedura > Paroedura picta. The sequence continues at coordinate 141,541,152 of NC_135369.1, forward strand.
ACAGCTACAGCTGACAGATTCATTTCAGTTCACCGCAACATCAACTCTGCCTCCAAATTTTTGCTTTGATTGTATGTGTTTGATATGTCGCTGTACTCTCTTCTCCTCATGCCATAGTCTGCTAATTTATTTGTAAGTAATTCCACTGTTTTCCCACTTAAACGAGGACTGTAGCTTTAACCTACATAACAACTTAGTAAAGGCAGTGGATTCCTACATGGGAACAGAAAGAGAATGCTGTGCCCTCTCACTATAGTTTAAAATTATATTATATAAAGTGTAAGTTGTGAAAATCTCACTTAAAACCCATGTAGTACAGCACATTTCCACATGGTCTCTCTGCAAGTAGGTTGCATGCTACAGTCAGATATGAATTCCTGAACTATGACAATTAAATGTAGCATTTGTTAGCATGGCTGACAATAAGAACCATACTTCTAAAATTACTAAAGCTTAAAAAGATAGGAATTCTTTGATTTTACTTTTTTAAAATACCACTATTCCTGAGATAGCAAACATACCACCACCCTAGATATGCATTTTTCTTACTGGTAAGATCAGCTCTTTGCCATGGAATGTCCTTGCTGTGCCAGCAGTAGTGTTAGGAGGACTTCCAAGACAGGACTGGTTGTGATGAGAAGGTTTCACATTCCACCCTCCAGGAATCTCAGCCAAATACTTTTAGATGGTAGACTGGAATGCTGGGGAGGGGGGTGGAATGGGAATGGGAAAGTCTGGGGGAGATCACTCCTGGTGGGAAGAGGGACTAGAGAATAGACAACTTCAGTGGCAGAGGACTGAGGAAGACCTGTCATGGGATGAGTCCTCAAAGGCTGGCCAGCAACCCTGTTAGTAGGAATGGTGTTATATGGGGTTGGCTGATGATGGCAGCAACAATTGGGGGAGTGGGATTGCTCCTAGGCTTGAGGAGAGCCTAGAGCAGCCTTTCTCAAACTTTTTACCATTGAGAAACTCTTGAAACATTTTTCAGACTTCAAGAAACCCTAGAGGTGGTGCTATCGTGCAGAATATTTTTATTTTTATTTATTTTTCAATTTATTTCCCGCCAATATCTAAGTGGCCTTCCCAATATGGTTGGTAAGCATAGCTGTACACATGCCCTTCCCTTTCCCACTTCCTCCAGGCCAATCATTGACCGTTTTGGGAGGGGTGGGTGGGTTGACATGACCGTATATGATCATACTACCCAATATATATTTAACAATCTTGCCTGGAATAAAAGCTACTTTGAATCATAGAACACATGAAGTAGCCTGAGTACTTCTGGGGGTGAGTGAAGGCCATGGAGTCAAGACCATTTCTGAGTCCACTGTGGACACCCATCCTCCAAGTCCCTCAGCAGGTTCTGGCCACATCCACAAGGAGATGGCAGTTTAACTGCTGGCTATCTGACAGGGCAGTGGTCCCCAACCCCCGGTCCGCAGCCCGGTGCCAGGCCGCGAGAGCTTCAGCAGCGGGCCATGGCTCCCCCCCCCCCGTAGCAAGAAGCTCACCAGGCTGTGAGCAAATTGGCCGCCGAAGCAGCCGATTAGCTTACGGCCTGGCAAGCTTCTTGCTACGGGGGGGGGGGAGGGCTGCTGCACATGCACGATAGGCCAGGTCGCCCTCTCCCCCCACCCCTTGGCAACAGGTCACAACTTGAAAAAGGTTGCAGACCACCGTGACAGGGCTTAGGGTTTGGAGGTTTTTGTGATAAAAGGGTTGGGATGCCTGCAGATCAATCAGAAAGTCCAATAGGGCATTCAGATCTTTTGATGGCTAGTGAGGTTTGGGTGCTGTTCCTGTCAAAAACAGGTAAAAGGGGGGAAGTCTATCTTCTCTGTGTGTAAAAGACTGGGTGCTATTTCTCTCAAAGTTTGTAGGTGCCAGACTGTCAGTACTAGGACAGAGTTCAGGGCTATAGTGCTCTCTAGCCTTTCTTTCTATGAGCCTCAACCTAGAAAGGGACTGAGAATACAATAGTCTGGTTCAGGTGCCTGAGGTAAGAGGCATAGACCAAACACAGTTCAGGGTCAAAACACAGATATTTGAAGGTCCAAGCATCAAACCAGAAGGACAAATTCAAAGAGCACAAGCCAGATCAAACCCCAGCATACAAGAGTTATGGACAGGTTGCTTCCATCCTGACTCTCCAGTTTTTGGCTTCACTTGGATGAGTTCAGATCTCCTGGGTCAGATGGTGTGCACCCAAGAGAGCTCAAAGAACTTTCTTGAGGACTTGCAGAACCCTTGTCCATCATCTTTAAGACCTCTTGGAGGACTGGAGAGGTATCAGAAAACTAACGTTATCTCAATCAAAAAAGGGAGGAGGGATGAACCAGGAAACTACAGGCCAGTGAGTCTGAGAACAGTTAGAGGGAAGATAATGGAGCAGATTTTAAAGGGAGCCATCTGTAACTATCTGAAAAACAATTTATTGATCTGGGGAAGTCTCCAACAGGCCTTGCCAGATCAACCTTGTTTCTTTCTTTGACCAAGTGATGGGCTTATTCGATCATGGAACCTTAGTTGATTTTATCTGGATTTCAGTAAGGCTGGACAAGCTTCCCCATAATGTTCTGATGGGTAAACTGGAGGACTGTAGAGTGGATTTTCAAATGGTTAGGTGAAAAGTAGCTAGAAAGCTCCCCCCAAGGAATGGTTGTCAGTAGTATTTCATAAGATTGGAGAGAGGTGATCAGTGAGGTGCCACAGGACTTGGTATTGGGTCCAGTATTTTTCAACATTTTAGTCAATGATCTGGATGAGGGGGTCGAGGGAACTACTTATTAAATTTGCAGATGACACCAAATTGGGAGCAGTAGCAAACTTCACAGAAGATAGGCCTAGAGTATCAATGAGATCTGAACATGCTTCTTCCGAGGTCAATTAGAATTCACAAATACATCTTTTCATTTTCATAATGATCCAGCAGAACACAACCCTACATAGGAATGTCCCCCTCTCCCTTTGTGCTCTCTCTCTCTCTACATGTCCTTCCATGCAGACACATGTCTTTGCAGCTCTCTTCTGTAGAGATGATACCCTCATATTCCCACACACATCATGCCAGGCAAGCTGACCATTTGTGATAGGGAAAATACTCTTTAGAGTAGGCTTCTCTCTCTTCTTCTGCCTACAACTTGAATGTAAACTGAACATTTTATACCTCTGCGTATGAAAGTATTTTTTTCAGCTTAGTGTGTGGCTGAAATGCCTAAAATTCCAAAAGATACAGAAGATAACAGTGGCTAAATGTCAAATAAGCACATACTTTAAAATGCTGTCATAAAATTTCACAGGAAGGAAAACAAATTGTACGTATTTTCTTATACAGTTCAAGATAACTGCCAAAATGAATTCTTTGCTGGTGAACAAAGAGACCAACTCTAAGCATCGTCTGTTCACATCTTGGCTTGACATATTTTGAGTTCTCTCTCTTTTAATACAAACTAACCGTGGTCTTGGTAGCTGGTCATGAAGAAAGCACGATGGACAGTTTTACAGGACACAATGGTGTGGGTTCTGATGTATTATCAGTCCATTAGATTATTTCCGCAAGAAGGACACACCCAGCCATTATGTCATTCTGTCCCCTGGTTTTTTGCTTCAGAATGGCTCTACCGGTCTGTTCCCATGTCTGCATGGGGGAGCCCTTGCCCCACTTCCCCCCTTGTTTTCCCCTAGACTTGTGTTCATACCCAGTAGTTGAGGGACAGAAAGTGAAAACTTCCTGCCTTTTTTTCACTTGTCAATCATTATCACGTGGTGAAAACTCTCAATCATCTTCCAGTACCATTTTGTCGCATTTGAGCAGCTCTCCTCCAAGTCTGAATTTTTAAAAATTGCTGTAATCACCTTATAATACAAAACTATAACAACACAAAAAAAGGATATAAAATGGTGAGCTGTTTTATCGAGGCCATTCTCCCCGCACACACACACTCAGACTCCCCTGATCTCATTAAAACCAACTATAAAGTTGAATCCTAAAGAAAAATGAGAAAGAAGGAAAGGTGCCAACTTAACATGGTGGAAGGGTTTTTTTTGTTATTTAATCATATTAGAATTGTGTTGTAACATGACTGGTCATTAAAAAAAGAATGGCCAGGGAAGGTTGCAAGAGTAGATGACGCTGGGGGAGTGTGCGTGTGGGGGGGGGAGCAATGGCTGGGAATGCCCTGTTGGGGGCAGCTCAAGATTTCCCATTTCTGCATTGTCCAGCCCCAACATATACATAGTTGAATTCTACGTCCAAAAAATGGAATGCAGATTTCTGAGCGTTCCTTTGATGTGACCCAACTAAGGGGCATGTTGGGACATCCCTGGGATCACTGCTGAAGGGGCCCAATGCCACGTGGAATGGGGGAAAAACACAAACAAATAGAAATCAAAGATTAATTGGTCCTGCAGAAACAGTCTTAGTGACTTCTACTTTAGTGCAAGCCAAAATTGACATTACATTCAAACCACCACTCCAAGGTTCTTCCTGTGCTTCTAAACCATGATCAGAATCATACCTTCAACTGAAGGCACAACAAAATATTACATTCAAACCAGCAAACTATTCAAAGCCTCTAGAAGTAGGAATGGGCATGAATCAGCTCACAAATTAAAGTTTGTTTGTTTATTTATTTGATTTCTAGACTGCCACTCTCAGCGAACTGGCTGGTGGCAGTTTACAAGATATATATATATATATATATATATATATATATATATATATATATATATATATATATATATATATATAAACATAATAGCACAAAACAACAATAAAATCCCCAAATATTATCCCTAACACACCTAATAACGAAACACACCTAACAATGAAATACAATAAAACAAGATGGCAGTACAACCGAAAGATCTCCCCAGCATCCAACACAGTTGATTTGGTGGGCTGTAGTGGCTAGGGGTACTGATTACAACAGGGTGGTTCTATATGGTCTTATACTCAAGAACAAGGGGGAGGGAGTTTGAAATTCCCCGGTACTCATTGTGCCCAGCCTCAACCAAATGTCTGGTGGAAGAGCTCTGTTTTGCAGGCCCTGCGGAACCTTGAGAGCTCGGACAGGGTCCACAGCTCTTCCAGGAGCTTGTTCCACCAGTAGGGGCCAGGACTGAAAAAGCCCTGGCCCTGGTTGAAGCTAGGCATGCTCCCCAGAGCCCCGGGACCATCAGCACATTCATACCCACAAAGCGAAGTGCTCTGCGGGGGGCATAAGGAAGTAAGCAGTCCCACAACTAGGTAGGACCCAAGTCATATATAGTCTTAAGGGTCAAAACTAAAACCTTGAACTTGATCCAGAAACAGATTGGTAACCAATGCAGTTGCCTCAGCAGAGGCTGGACATGGGTCATCCAGGATGATTTAGTGAGGACCCTAGCAGCTGCGTTCGGTACCAGCTGTAATTTCCAGATCAAAGCCAAGGGCAGGCCCACGTAGAGTGAGTTACAGAAGTCTAGCCTGGAAATGACCGTTGCATGGATCACTGTAGCCAGGTGTTCTGAAGGGCGCTAGTTGCCATGCCTGGCACAGATGGAAAAATGCCATCTGGGCTACCTTTGTGATCTGAGCCTCCATGGTCGTGAGGCATCAAAGATCACCCCCAAATTCCTGGCCAGTGGTGCAGATGTCAACTGCACAACATCCAGGCAGAATAACCATGCTTCCAACTCCTGCACTCTTCTCCTCAGCCACAGGACCTCTGTTTTGGAGGGGTTGAGTTTCAGGTGACTCCTCCTGATCCACCCAGCCACTGTTTCCAAACAGCTGTCAAATGTATCTGGGTGGAGATCCGTCCATCTGTACATTAGGAGATAGAGCTGATGATGAATTTTGGCAGATTCATGGTTTGCACCTGAAGTCCACAGCAGATCAACTGGTATGAACTTTCCATGAACTTTCAAGCAGTTCATGGAGGTTTATGCCTTCAGAAGATCATTTGGATTCATCTAAATCTAGAGGTAGATCATTTTAACATATTCCCAACTTTGGGGAGTCTGGGTATCCCTTTAAGCCTGGAATGAAACACAGCTATTTGTTGATGACAAAGGAACTGTCATCGGTTCTTCCTGCCTCATATTCCTCCAACCCAAAACAAAATACCCAGTCAAGAATATTACCCGTACAACGTGTATGACTAATTGCATTGCAGAGGGGACATGTCCCGTCCCATACATAAGACACCGATACAATCAGTTTGGAATATACTTTGGCCACAGCTGTTATGGTTAGACATGAGCATTGACAAACCACGGGGGCAGTGAATCCTGCCCCTATGCAGCCAGCCAACTGCAAGGGAGCCCCCCTCACCAACAGGCCCCACTCATAAGGACTGAGCACTACACAGGTCAAGCTCCCCTGGACTACCTAGTTTGCTGGGCAAACGGGCGACAGTGTGTGAAAGGAGGCCTGCAGGCTTCAACCTCTAGGGAGCTCCCACAGCCACCCACCATGCAAGGCAACAACTTCCCTGGCTGGGGAGGCTCTGCACCTCAACATATACCCAGCCTCTGATTGAAGCCCCTGATACTGGTGGAGCCCAGCTTGTAGGCACAGACTCCACCCCAAAGGATCTGCCCCATGAGCACAAGTGCCAGCTGGGACAGTGAACAACAGAATGATAGAACTTCAAAAATACTGCCAAAAAGGCCAACCATGGAACACAGCATAAATATAGGGAGGGTGGGTGGGGAGCAGCTTGGGCAAAGGAGGAGGGAAAGAAGCTGAGCCCTGTGAACCCCTGACTTATACGGGCATCATGGGCTGGCCTCCACAAGCCCCTGCTTATGCCTCCTGGCCCTGGCAGTGCCAGAAGCCACAGAAGACCACGCAGCCCACACAAACAAGCTGGGCCCCATACTCTTCTGAGTCAAAGTCCCCTGTGCTCCTGTTAATGGGGGCAGCTGGGTTTATTGCTGTGTGGTGAAGTCCTAATTGTTTATTTGTTTAGATATCTATATATTAATATCACATACTTCTCCCCATAGGGACTCAAAATGGTTGATGACCTTCTATTTCATACTTTCAACCTCTCAGGAAGGTTAGCTCAGAGTGGTTGGTGTAGTAAACTTTGATGGTAGAGTGGGGATATGAACATGGATTTCTCCAATGCTAGTCTACTACTCCATGTTAAAGTTTGCAAACCTTAGTTTGCCACTTCCAGTAATACAGTGAACTGTGGTTTGCACTGAATCAGAAGTCACTAAAGGACTCTGAGGAGGATTATGAACACAGAACTTGTTCTTCTTTCGCTGTTACATCTGACCTATTTCATTAACTGCAGTGACATTCAGATATTGGGAAATTACAAGCAACAACATTTAAACTTCATGCTTGTGAATTCACCAAGGTAGACTGTCACTTTTTATTTTATGTATAGAGAGCTTGAGGGCTTTACTGGAGTATGCTGTGACACTCTTAGCTATGGCATGTGACTGATTTGAATTCCCAGAGGCACTCCTCATGCATATTTCCTCATGCAAAATAAGTAGCCTTCACTTTTAATTTTAAGAACAGAAAAAAAACTTTTGATGATTTCCCCATGGTAAACTTTGGAAAGTTGAAAAGTTGAAAACCATTATTAACAAAAACAATTATTGTCTGATCTGAAAAGTTGTAATAGTAATAGTAATAATATTGTATTTCTATCCACCCTTCCCTGGTTGGCTTAGGGCAAGTGGCAACTGACTTTTAAAACAATCATATAATGTTTTAAAAAATAATATAGTAGTTCCCTACCATGTAGACAGACGCAGTCACATGCACACTGGAATAAGCTACCACAAGATAAATGGTCACCTGTACGGTTGTCAACCTTTATGTAAGGGCTGAATTCATCTTGGAATTGCAACTGACCAACAGCTTACAGAATTCAGTTCCCCCAGAGAAAAGGGCAGCTTTGCAGGATGGAATTGATGATGACTTATCCCAGATGAGCATTCTCCCCAACCTCAAACTCCAACCTCACCAAACTCCACCCCCAAACCTCCAGGTATTTCCCCACCCAGAACTGGCAGCTCTACATGCAAGTGCCAAGAATACAGCTGTTGCTGTATAAACATAAAACGCTAAGGCATAAGTGGGCGGAGATTGCGCGGGACCAGTCTGGGTGAGGGCCCAATCCACAGAAAAGCCCCTTCTCACTTAAAATACTGCTCTGACCGGGGGTTAGGCACAGCCAAGCCATGTGTATTTCTTCTTTGCAACTCTCTGTAGATTTGAGGCCACTGCACAGAGTTATTCTGCAGACAAAACTGGAAGCTGTTGTGGAGGTTCTTTTGTCTCCTGTTTCATCTGCACAACAACCCTGTGCAGTAGGCCTCAAGTCTTTCAATTCAACAACAACCTGTGTGGGAGGCCTTAAATGTTTCTTCTCTACCACAACCCTGTCTAAAGTAGCCCTTTCTGCCTGGAGAGCTAATCTTTATACTCTGCAGATGAGCTGTAATTCCAGGAGCTCTCCATGCCCCACCTGGAGGTTGGCTACCCCTAGGTTGGAAATATTCCTGGAGGTTTGGAGGTGGGGCTTCAAAATCGTACAATGCATCAGAGTCAAGCCTTCAAAGGAGCCACTTTTTCCCTGCATTTGGGAGGGAGTGGTGCAGGTGTATCCCTCCTGGGCTATGGGCTATGGCCAGCCCTTACCAGCAACTGTTTGTATTCTGGGTTGCAGACAGACCGACCAGTATCAGTCCTGTGAGTGTGGAAAGTGCAGGAAGATCTAAATAAATATTTACAGCCTATAACTGTAAATAGTGAACAAGTAAATAGCTGGAAAGACATGGGAACAAAAATGACTTTTTCCAACCTTGGCCTGGCAAATTAAAAAAAAAAACAGTATTAAAAACCTTACTAAGCTCTCTGTGCACAGAGAGACTTCCTCTTAGGTTTGCTAGCTTCCATGTGAGGCTCTCTACCCCACCTCCCTCATAGGGAGTCTGCTATGGGGAGAGGAAGGGAAGACAATTGGAAACTGCCTTGAAACACCTGAGGCCTGCTGGGTCACTGGGCCCATTCCCAGTTCTCTCAGACCCCTCACAGCCCCACATCCCTCACTGGTTGTCTGTTGTGAGGAGACGAAGGGAAAAGGTGTTTGTAAACCACTTTGATACTCCTTTGGGTAGTAAACAACAGGGTACAAAAATCCAGTTCTTCTTCTTAAGAGCAACCATGAAAGAAGCATGTGCATATAACATTTTATCAACAGTGAAAAAATGAAGACATAAGGAGCAGGCTGGACACCTGTGTACTGTGACTACCCTATGTGTATTAGGGCAGGGGAACATTTCGGTGTCTGTGGCCTAATTCACACAAGAAGCGAAAAGATGCAGAACTGGGAGGAATTGGTTGCCATGTAATCTCCCACTAAGAAGAGTGTCCAGTCTGATTTCCCCTTCACATATCTGAAGACATGGCTCTGGAAAGCTCATCTGTAACCACTATGCCAAAATTCCCAAAGGTCAGTCCTCTCCCACATTCAATGAACATTCCAAACCACAGGTTCTTGACACCCATTTCTCCACACCCATGCCCTCATTTGCCACCATGCCACCACAACCTCCCACACAACACACATTCAGCCCCATGCTCTTACAGACTGGACAACTCCTCCCCTTCCTTTTCCCACCGCCAAGCTCTAGCGCCTGTTGTATTTCTGGATACAATGGGCTTTGCCCCTAGTGTAAGCATAAAACAGGTTGCCAACATATGCTAAAGCTTATCTCATCAGTGTGAAGTGCTCAATGAATCAGCACCCACAATGGGATCGTTAAACATCTACAGCCATAGAAGGTGCTTACTGGTTGGGAATGGAAGAAATAGTCCTGACAATGATAATGCAGAAGGCAAAATGTATTAACAATGACAAGAATTTGGTTTCACACTGCTTTAAGGAGTTGAGGAAGAGTTGGTTCTGATATGCCACTTTTCTCTACTCGAGGGAGTCTCAAAGTGGCTTACAGTCTCCTTCCCTTTCCTCTCCCCACAACAGACACCCTGTGAGTTAGGTAAGGCTGAGAGAGCCCTGATATCACTGCTTGGTGAGAATAGTTTTCAGTGCTGTGGTGAGCCCAAGGTTACCCAGCTGGCTTCATGTGGGGGAGTGCAGAATTGAGCCTGACATGCCAGATTAGAAGTCCGCGCTCCTAACCACTACACCAAACTGGCTCTCATGACTGGCCTCATGATTGACTGATGACGTGGATGTTTTTGAGCTGCAAAGGGAGCACAACTTGACTTCCTTTCTCATTACCATCTTCAGTGCATTTTAAACAAACACTTGTACGGCTGTTGTGCTCGCTCAGTTAGAGCTTTCTGAAGGCACCAGTGAGACATTTGAAATCTCTCAAATTAAAAGGAAATGACTTTGTCAGAATAAGGTAGACTACCAGCCATGATTTAATGAAGCCGAAAGGGAAATTTGAAAAGGAGGCATAGTTAACCATTTTCTATATAGTTGTACAGGACATTTATACAATATGTGTGTGTATGTGTGTGTGTGTGTGTATGTTAAAAGGAAACAAATAGATTCTGTTATACAGGTTTGTGAGGTAAAAGGTTTTGTTGCTTCCTTTGCATTGGTCTTTATCTAGGCTATTTGGGTGTATTCATTTTTGAGGATTATGACCTTTCTATGTGTTTTTGTATATCCAGTGCCTGGAGCCGGAGCCAGAGCCAGATGGGGTCTCCAATGACAATCCTATGACTACTGCAAAGGTGGGGCAGCGGGGAGGGGGATACCTCCCCTCAGTCATGATGAGAGGAGGACACAGGACTTGCCTTCTGCTCCAGAGGCAAAGCTAGGGGTTACCTTAGCAGTGGGGCTGGACTTTCTTGAGGCAGCAGAAGCAGGTAGTGAGCTGGCAATGCCTAGCAGGCCAGAAGCCAATCCATACCTCCACAGCCCCAAAATAGCCTGATAGGGTCAGGCCAGAGAGGAGGCCAGAGGACAGTTGGCCACAAGGAGGTGCAGACCATTCCCAAGCATTTTTACAAGGATGGAACACAACACTTGGTGTTGGCTGCTCTCTTCTTTAACTAGAGCAACAGGTAGTGACTTGCAGGGATTTTGAAGAGCTATTTAAACTTCGCCGGCCCGGAGCCAAGGAGGACATTTTTGGAGCTACTCCTCTCTCCAGAGAGCTTGCTCAGAGAAAAGGGCAGGAGAATGAAGGAAAAGTCCCAATGACAGGAGGTGCCTTCAAGACAAATGCCTTGACCCTTTAATAGAGGCTTGCTAGGATCTTATTTACGTCAATTCCGTTAAAGGCTTCAAGGACTCATTCTTCCACACAAGGCTCTATTAAAGGTCAATTTTCTTTTATATTGTATGTATGTGTGGGTAGATTGACACATTTTTATCAAGTGTGTTCATAATTTCTGTTGAAACCATCAGGTAAATATTTAGCAATCTCAGCAGAGCACGGTCTGGATAGTGGCACAAGAGGGTTGTCCAGGCTGTCTGCTGTCATCATGAAGGAGACAGGAAGGACTTGTATTGTTGCAGCTTGGAAGGTTGGGTAAGGCCCAGACAACTGATTTTTCCTCTCCTGGTTTAGACAATAAAATATGGAGCTGGATATCATCAATATAAGAATGGCACCCCATCACAAAACTATGGATGATCCCCCAAAGAGCTTTATATCTCATATAATGATCCATGTATTTCCAGTGCAAACTCTGTGAGGAAACGTCTAAACCATTACATCAAAAAAGCTCTAAGACCTCCTCTTGCTTCTAAGCATCTCAGTAGTATCTCATCACTCACCCTGTTGAAACTCACCTAGCAATCAGATTACAACAATGAAGAAGAAGATTTGGTTCTTATATGCCGCTTTTCTCTACAAGAAGGATTCTCAAAGCGGCTTACAATTGCCTTCCCTTTCCTCTCCCCACAACAGACACCCTGACCAATTCCACATTAGGAATTTACCCCTAGCCAGATTCTCATTGCTTGTGGGTTTTAGTGCTGCTTCCACATGATATCGACAGCAACCCAGAGCTCTCCAGTGGGTGGTGCAAGTTTTTGCCAGATTCGCTTCATGATGAGGGAACTCACAAAATCACAATTTGCTACTTCTTAACTGATTCTGCACAGAGGCGTAAAACACACTCCACCTCCTGTTTGCAAATGCATGATTGGAAGCCGCATATTTGCACACTTCCTGATGGGAGACCCCTCCTGCATTTTCCTGCCGCCTTGTCATGGCTTTTTGTCTCCCAACATGGTAGAAAAGCAGGAAGAGAGAACATCCTGACTTCTCTCCCCTCTCCTTGGCTTGTCAGTCAAGGCAAAGTCAAGGCAGTGGGATAATGCGGGAGGGGTCTCCCGTCAGGAAGCATACAAATGCGTGGTTTCTTGTTGCGCATTTTACACCTCCATGCAGAATCTGTCTCTGTTAGGTAAATGAGGCTGAAAGAGGCCTGATATTACTGTCAGTCAGAACAACTTTATCAGTGCTCTAGCAAGCCCAAGGTCACCCCATCTGGCAGCATGTGGAAGAGCAGGGAATCAAACCCGGCTCACCAGATTAGAAGTCAGTGTTCTTAACCACTACACCAAGCTGGCTCTCATGGTATATGTGTTTATCTAGGGACTGTCCACCAGAGCTATCAGTGTTATGTGACAGTCAGGTCTAAAGCTGGACTGAAAAGCGGTCAAGTTAATAATAATTTGTTCAGTAAACTGGTTGCGTATAATTCAGGAGACATAAGCGCTTACACAGGTTTCATAACTTTCAAGACAGAAATATTGGATTATAGGCCACTATATGCTCTACAGTACAGAATGTTGATCTTTAGAAAAGATGGTACAGAATCACAACATAGACTAAGACTATGAACTGGGCATGGGAACTTTAATAAAGGCAGAGTTTGAACCAGGCTGTAACTGATTAAGCATTTAGTTAGCACATTGCTTCATTTCACATTCCCTTTGCCTTACATGGACTCACAAAAATTAAATCTTAAGGCTTATAATGATGCAATAAAGGGCACAATAAAGACCATACGATTAACATGTCTTTCTATCTAGTTCTTTGCAGTCTTTATTTCATAAAGCTCATAACTGAGAAATAAGTCTTTATTTGTTCCATTTCACAGATGGGATCAGATGTCCAATACTTTGCAGGCTATCTTAATGAGAGACTAGGTTTAATTGAGAGGCAACTTGGTGTAGTGGTTTAAGAGTGGTGGCTTCTAATGTGGAGAGCCAGGTGTGACTCCCCACTCCTCCACATGCAGCCAGCCTGGTGACCTTGGCCTAGGAACTGTCCTGTAACAGCTGTTCTCACAGAGCAGTTCTGTCAGAGCTCTCTCAGCCCCATCTACCTCACAGGGTGTCTGTTGTGGGAAGAGGAAGGGAATGTGATTGTAAGCCACTTTGAGACTCCTTAGGGTAGTGAAAAGCAGGGTGTAAAAAACAACTCATCTTCTGTTTGAGTAAAGTGCCTTGAAGTCACAATTAATGTATGATGACCTCAGCAAGGGGCTTCCAAGGCTAATGAAAAGCAAAGGTGGCTTGCCATTGTCTGCCTCTGCAAGGTCTTTCTTGGTAGCCCTTATTCAATCCATGGGTTCCGTAAGACATGGAAACTTAGCTCCAACAACTTTAATGGAACCAGAAATACTGAACAACAATCAGAACTGTGGAACTTATATACACTTTTGAGGCTCCCGCCAAGACACCCACTTAACCCTTAAAGGCTTGTGATTGGTCCATAAGTCTGTTCTGTGGTTGGCTAAGAGCCCAGGGCCAGTGAATCATAGCCTTAGGTTTAAGCCTGGGGTTTCTTACAAAGCCCCTTGAGACCCATGTGCACAACAGTCACCCTTCCAATTACTGTCCCTGCTTAGCTTCTGAAATCTGAAAAGATCAGGCAATGCCATGCCACCTTCCCTGGGTCTCTGTATGTTACAAAAAACAGTTACAGTATGTTACAAAAAACAGTGTGTAACAGACAATTTTTCTCCCCTCTTTTAACCCGTCCTTTCCTGTGCCAGCCTGGACTGAAAGGCAAGGGGGGGGGGGGGCTAGTACTATTATAAACCAGGCAGGGGATTGACATGAGTTGACACACACGGAACATTTCCCAGCTTCACAGGAGTTCCTTGTAATGCAGTTGAGACATTGTTCTGGCACTGTTCATCTTGTTTATTTCCATGTTATTTCTTTGTTACTGTAAGGCAGCCAAGGACTACATGGCCCTTTGGGCACCTTCAAAAGAGTATTTGATGTATACTTTAAACATAATGCTGTTGAAGCAAAAGTACATACATGTGAGACTTGCATTTCCACAATGCCATGTTTAAAGCATTCTGCAATCTTTGCATAGCAGCTCTGCATGCTTTGTTAGCATACCAGCAAAGACCCATAGAGGCTATAGATCTCTGGCATGCTAACTATGCATGGGGAGCAACTTTGCATTCTAGACACCAGCATCAAGTTTAAAGGATACCTCGGCCACTGCTGGGAGAGGCAGCTGGTGCCAGTCCTTTTCTGGCATCGTTGGGCAGCACCTGACCCAGGCTAGATCAGTAGCAGTGTTTTGATCCTGGCCTCAGCACCAGCCTGGTCCACATGAACCAGAGAGATGAGGAGGAAACAAATCACATGCAAAAGTGAAACAAATGGGATTAATCTAAAAGAAACACAAATAAATGTTTCTTGTCCCTTGTAGCTGCAGATTGCCTACAATTTCACTGCTGGGTGGAGAATTCATATTAATATACTCATTCACTTGATTTGTTGTAGTCCGAGGATTAATGAAGACAATTCCACACTCTTCTGAGTTGGGCTTTTTTTTTTTTTTACAAATAGATCAATTAAAAAGTTTAATTATTATTAATGTTTTTCTTGGATAAAACTTACTCTAAGATTCTTCTGGGGAAAATTATTTCTACATCCAAGGAAACAGACTGAAATAATGTCATGGTAACAAGAGTGCTAATGCTTTTGTCAGCTCCAGGGCTACTTAGAAGGGCGTAACATTACTTACAACTGCATTGTCAGACTACCTTAGTCTCCTCCCAGCACCTAGACCTAACACATGAAAACAAATCACATGATTTGCTCAGCATTTGGGTAGAATAGGTAATCATAGAGTTGTAAAATATGTGGGTTCATAGGGAGTCTACTGGGCAAACAAACAGCTCTTTATTGGTGATCTCAGCAGTGAGTACGTGTTGTAGCAAGGGGACAAGACTAAGAAACCCTTCAGAAAACCCCAACTTATATGCACAAAGCAAACAATAGTTCTCCCCACCCATGCGTACCATTGGCCAGATTCGTATTGATTGCTTTAAACTGACTGGTGAGTTATGTGTCTGCTTGGATCCTGCCTTGGTCATCAAACTCAGTCCTCAGCAGATCCACATGCACAACAAGAATGATGTGGAGAGTCATCCAGTGCAGCGGTCCCCAACCTTTCTGTGGTCGGGGACCGCCTCCAGGGGTGGGGGAGAGCCGACGGCCCGGGCACCACACACGTGCGGCAGCTGCACGCAAACACGCATGTGCGTTTTCGCCAGCAGGGGACGCTAACACGCATGCACAGAGTTGCCGCGCATGTGCGCTTTCACCAGCAGGGGTGCAAACATGCATGCACAGCAGGTCTGTGCATGTGTGTTTGTGTCGGCGGCGTGCCGGCGGCTGCACCTGCCTCTTCCCCTCCCTCTCGCAGCGATAAGCTATTCGGGCCATGAGCGTAGGTGGGATCCAAACAGGGTTTAGGGATGGAAGGCTTAGGCTGACGACAAGTAAAATCCAATTCATATTAAAGGAGAATCCCCAGCACCAGGGGTATGTCAGCAGCCTCGAAATCAGTCCAAAGGAAGGTAAAATTGCAAGGCATCCTAAGCAGATACAGGGTGAGGTGTAGGCAAAACCACAGAGAGCTGGGAGACAGGCAGGCTGTGGGCTGAAAGAGGCAGATCAGCAGCTGGATACAATCAATGTCAAGCAAGAAAAAAAATGGAATGCTTCCTTTCCATTCTTTGAATTGCTATTGTCACTTGTATCCAATCACTTCCAAACATGGTAGCCAAACTTGGCCCAGAGACATTTCAACATTAAAAGTTCAGCAGGAATGGAACAGCCACTGCATTTCAAGACAAGAAACCTAGGCCTATTCTGCACACAATAGATAATGCACTTTAGAAGTAGAGTTTCCTGTTCTGCACAGGAAAATCCAGCTGCCAAAGCACATTGAAAGTGCATTATCCTATGTGTGCAGAATGGGCCCTACCCTCAGGGTTTCCACTGATACTTGAGAGCTTTTGGATTTCTAAACCACAAGACCACCCCCCCTCCCCCGCAACTTGACCATGACACTGACAGCATAACAAGTTTGCTTGGGAACACAAGAGTATCTTACAAGACCCATGAATAACGCTTGTTCATATGACTTGCCAGCATGAGTCTTCTGGAGTGTCTCTTTTGGCCCTGCAGGGGTATACTCAGTTTGGATGATTCCATTCTTGCCGGTGTCATTCTGCCATGTTTAGTCTCCATGGCTAACAACATAAAAAGACTTTGGCACTTCAAACCAAGGGGGGGGGGAACAGCAGAGGAGGAGTAGCACAAGCCAAAGTGGTTATGAAAGCATGCAATGATAAATATTAGCAATAAATGGAAGGGGTTTAACTTTATATATATTTATATTAAAAAGCCAGGAGGCCTCATGAACTGTGAAATGAAATTATGGGAACAACGGGGGAGTCAGCAACCCAGTGAAGAGTTCATAAATACTATTGTTTTGTCAAGAGCCACAAGTGTACCATATGCATAAATTTAACAACACACAATGTGAATTTGATCTGTGGGGGTCGGGAGGTCCTTTCAGACCAGTCTGTCAAAATGCCTGCCTCACAAAGGAGCTTTCTGGATAGCAAACCAACTAAACATAGACCTTTCTGGCAAGTTTTACAGTGAGATACATTTTTGGCATCAGAAAATAGGAATGGTCTTGGAGAAACAAAATATGGATTGCTGCCGTCCTGAAGGTGCTTTGAGTGATGCGTGAGTCTCTCCAGCCTCTGAGTTGTCACAAAGTGAAAAAAATGGCATAATATCTTCTCTTTCACTCTGTAGAGGGGTAGTCTTAATGAAAAGCAGGACCTGTAGGTCTGCTGAACAAGGCCATGGAGACCCATTAGATCATTACATCATGATAGTGGTTTGGGCCAGCTCACTTCCCTGCGGAGCCGGCTTGTTTGTTTTGGGGGGCTTTGTGAAAATATCTATGACAGCTTTTAATGAAAGCATTTTTAGCATAGGCCAGCTTGTTATTTTTAGTGTGTTTGTATATATACATAGAGACATGCACACACACAGCATTATGGTCACTCTAAAATGGGAAGTGGGGGTTCTTCAGTCACACACTCTTTTATGAACTCAGCAATGAACCTGTGTGTTGCTTCTTCTCTTCAGCAGAAAATGCAGGGAAGCAGGAGATGAAGGGAGGAGCTGAAAGTATGAAGAAAGGAACTATTTCATGAAACTACCTTTGTAGGAAGCAAATACTCAGCACGTTGAATTTGTATGTTTCAGTTTGGACATTGTGCAAATATCAGAGTATGATATATGGGAGATGATCCTGCCTTGGGGGAAATGGATGAGTTGACTTTACAATCATTTAGTAATCATTACTTTACAGATGACCTTTATTGGCATTATATCAAGTAATCATATTGGCATTTTAAGATAGATTAAATTAACAGATAAAATGTGACTACACATTCAGCCTGAATGTTCAGCCTGGAGAAAAGGAGGTTGAGAGGGGACATGATAGCCCTCTTTAAGTATTTGAAAGGTTGTCACTTGGAGGAGGGCAGGATGCTGTTTCTGTTGGCTGCAGAGGAGAGGACACGCAGTAATGGGTTTAAACTACAACGATATAGGCTAGATATCAGGAAAACATTTTTCACAGTCAGAGTAGTTCAGCAGTGGAATAGGCTGCCTAAGGAGGTGGTGAGTTCCCCCTCTCTGGCAGTCTTCAAGCAATGGTTGGATACACACTTTTCTTGGATGCTTTAGGATGCTTTGGGCTGATCGTGCGTTAAGCAGGGGGTTGGACTAGATGGCCTGTATGACTCCTTCCAACTCTATGATTCTGTGATTAATTTGTTATTTTTTAAAACTGGTAATTGTGGTTAGGTTGATACTATGGCAATGGAATACGCATAGGTATGTCTGCATGATCTGGGGAATTTTATTTGATAACATCCAAATTTATTAAAACAAATTAATTGAATTGTGCAATTCTGTTATTCATTCTTGCTGTTTGAAAGGCAACACTGCATACTAATCAATCAGCTGTACCCAGGGTTCCCAACCCCCAGGTGGTGACTGGAGATCTCATAACAACCCTGTGAAATATGTTAGGTTTGGAGAGGCTAATTGGTCCCATTTAAAGAGACTGTACCAGACAACCCAAAAAACACCTGAACAATGGAGAACAGCCTTCTTCTTGCCATTCAGCAGTTGTATAGGCTATCTTGTGCTGTCCTTTTAAAATTCAAAGGGAAAGACAGCCTGGAAAAGCTGAGCAGCAGAGAATAGTCTGCTCCACATCACTCAGCCGCTTTTCAGGCTTTCTGCAAATCCCATTTAAAGGGACTACGATTCCTTGCAACAGGGTTTGCAGGACCATGGACCACAAAATGCTTGGGTTCACAAACAAACTTCCCTGTTCAGTTTGGGGTTCATCTATGAACCACAAAGCAACATGAACCCCAATTTTCCAGTTTGTAACCATCCCTAGTTTCTATACCACTATGTCAGCACTCTGGAGAATTCACAGTAGATATTTTGGTTGAATAGCAATGGCTGCAATACAAAATCTGATCTCAGAACAATTTAAGCTTGGCATAATGCTTGACACTTTACAACTTCTTTTGGATTTGGAAGTGCAAGCATTTGCACTAGAAATATTTGTTATTACTTTGTCCAAAGATCAACTGTGATTTTTTTTATAAATTCTGTCTCATACCATTCCCATTTTGGCCATCATTCTACAGATATCTCTGAGGTCATACAATGGCATTTATACATCTCACCATATGCTTTTTATTAACAACATTAATAAAATATGAATCCAAAACTCAACTGATCAGAATCAGATGATGTTGCCATCATAAGAAAAATAATCATGGTTCCAGTTCATAGGTTAGTTGGGCAGGTCAATCCTGGAATGCCTGCAAAGGCCACTTATAATGGAGTATGCTAGTTACATTGTACATGAAGAGACAGTGTGGCATAGTGGTTAGAGACCCATTTTCAAATCCCTACTGTTATCCATTGACAGGAATTTTTGAACCAGTGCAAAATCACTTTTGCAAATTTGTGTGCAGCAGCGCAGAAACAGTGCTGCAGAAGTTCTGAACTGTATTGTAATTTATTGCTTTATTGTAAACCACCATGAGGCTAATTGAGAGTGGCAGGATATAAATCCAAAGATAAATAACATAAATAAATGTATGTGAATGTGCAGAAAGCCACTATATGTGCAGCGAGGGAACTGCCATGTTCCCAAATCCTTGGAGAAAGCCCATGTATATCCATGACACTGTGATGGACTACACTTTTTAAAATTTAGAAGTGTTGTATAAACGGAGTGAAGGACTGTGACACTTGAGTGACAGGCGGCTGCAAGCAATCTGATTGGTGAGCATCAGCTAAGCAATGAAAGACTTGAGAGCTGCATGCTGAGGAGACAGTCAGTCAGATTTCTTCCTCAGTTGAATTGAGTCTGATTTCAGCCTTAGTTGAAAGTAGTTTTACATGGGGGAAAGTTTGACTGAGGGAAAGTTGGCAAGAAAGTTTGGGAAATTAAGTGAAGGCTCACATTTAGACCAAAGAAAGGAGGGGATACATCTTCTAGTGAGAGGGGAATTTCCATACCCTGTTAAACACAGTCAGCTCTGAAGACTGAAGAGATTCCCTCATCTAGTGTGGTTATAAAAATACCTTCAGAGATTTCAACTTCAGTTAAAAGCTCAAGGCAAGTACTGGTGTTTCAAATAAAGGGATTGAGTACTAGAAAGAGGTTAGCAGATTCCTGGAAACTAGAAAAGCCAGAAAATACTCAGTGTACTGGGTTATTTGGAAAACATTGGAACAAAAGCCTCTCAACATAAAGATTAAAGTAACTTTGAATAGCTTAAAAAAATCTCATTAGTCCAAAACATAAGAACTAAAGTCTGTGCACATACTGGTTTTACCTCATAGTTATCTATACTGAGTTATCTCAGAAATTTCAACTCCTGATTTCACCTGAATTCCCCCCTCCATGTTGAATAAAATATTTTGTTAATTTGGAATTTCAAAATGTCTCAAGTGCCATTTTCAGTGGTTTAAGTTAAAGGGCAGTCCAGACTCTTACCTCAAGTTCCTGGTGAGCCAGCATTAAAATATCATAGTCACTTGAAATTATCACAGTTTGGCTTGCAGTCTCTCTCTTTCCTCTCTCTGTGGTTCTGCTATACTTGAAGAAGTCCCAAGCCTCTTGGGTAACTAGAAGGAACTAGGTGTGTGCTAGTTAGGATCAGAGCTATGGTTTCTATATTGGAGAGTACAATGCAGTGCATCTCTGAAATTATATGAAACTAGAGGCAAAGCCTGTTGCACCCTGGGAAACAACAGGAACTGGAGTTTTGCTGGAACTGCAGGTCATTTACAGGCAGCAGAGATTAGTCCCCCTGGAGCAAAGGGCTACTTTGGAGGGGGGGTCTCAGCGGCAATTGCCATAATGAAAGCTCCTGTCCAGACTGCAAAGATCACTTCTCCTGGAGGAAACAGGTGCTCAGGATGGGGACAGGAGGCTGTGTGGCACTCCCCTCTACACACACAAAAAGTGAGAACACAGAAGACAGAAGTATTCATCCCTTTTTAAATTACAGTCCTTATTAACCATATTATCTCCTCTCCATGTAAGAAATACCTGAGTGTCTCCCCACTTGGAGTGCTCTGAGAAGCCATTGGTCAGAAGGCCCAAATTTAAAGGAAAGGAATCCCATAACAGTCAATGGGCAAGTCAAAAAAGACTTACACCATCCTCTTGCAACTGGTTCTTCAGCCTCTCCTACATCTCTTTAAGGCAATGGCAATTTGTACAGCTTGGGGCAGTGGTTAAGACCAGCGGCTTCTAATGTGGCAAACTGGATTTGAGACCTTGCTCCTCCACATGCTGAGTGACCTTGGGGCAGCTGGGTGACCTTGGGCTAGTCACAGTTTAGACACTGTTCTCACACTCTCAGAGCTTTCTCAGCCTCACCTTCCTCACAGGATGTCTGTTGTGGGGAGAGGAAGGGAAGACAATTATAAGCCACTCTAAGACTCCTTTGGCAGTGAAAAACAGGGTATAAAAACTAACTCTTCTATTGGGAAGGTGCTACTTGAAAACAGTGTCTCCCCCTTCTATATGTGCCCATGGCCTCATTGTACTTCTGTGCCTCATCTACAGTTTCCCCATCTTCCATGCCACTGGTCTCAAAGTGCTTTGGTGTGATGGTCTTGAAAAGAGTGCAGCAAGACCAAGGTGGTACCCATATGGAAAGTGTACATCTTCCCAGTCCCACCCACATCAGCATTATTTTCCCTGCTGCAATTGCCTCTGATGGTTACCCCCAAAGCATTCTTGCCTTCTCAGATTGCAGAACTTACATTACAGATGATTCTTACTTCCAGGAAACTCATTTGTTACAAGTGCCCATCAGAGATGGCGTATACTTTTACTACCCCTTAGTGGTTCCTAAGTACTGTGAATGTTCCCCATGATGTTCTGATGGATAAATTGAAGGACTGCAATCTGGATTTTCAGATAGTCAGGTCGATAGGGAATTGGTTAGAGAACCATACTCAAAGAGTTGTTGTCAATGGTGTTTCATCAGACTGGAGGGAGGTGAGTAGCGGGGTACCTCAGGGCTCGGTGCTCGGCCCGGTACTTTTTAACATATTTATTAATGATCTAGATGAGGGGGTGGAAGGACTACTCATCAAGTTTGCAGATGACACCAAATTGGGAGGACTGGCAAATACTCCAGAAGATAGAGACAGAGTTCAATGAGATCTGAACACAATGAGAAAATGGGCAAATGAGAACAAGATGCAATTTAATAAAGATAAGTGTAAAGTTCTGCATCTGGGTCAGAAAAATGAAAAGCATGCCTACTGGCTGGGAGATACGCTTCTAGGTAACACTGTGTGTGAATGAGACCTTGGGGTACTTGTGGATTGTAAACTAAACATGAGCAGGCAGTATGATGCAGCGGTAAAAAAGGTGAATGCCATTTTGGGCTGTATCAACAGGGGCATCACATCAAAATCACAAGATGTCATAGTCCCATTGTATGCGGCACTGGTCAAACCACACCTGGAGTACTGTGTGCAGTTCTGGAGGCCTCACTTCAAGAAGGACGTAGATAAAACTGATAGGGTACAGAGAAGAGCGACAAGGATGATCTGGGGCCAAGGGACCAAGCCCTATGAAGATAGGTTGAGGGACTTGGGAATGTTCAGCCTGGAGAAAAGGAGGTTGAGAGGGGACATGATAGCCCTCTTTAAGTATTTGAAAGGTTGTCACTTGGAGGAGGGCAGGATGCTGTTTCTGCTGGCTGCAGAGGGGAGGACACGCAGTAATGGGTTTAAACTTCAAGTACAACGATATAGGCTAGATATCAGGAAAAAGTTTTTCACAGTCAGAGTAGTTCAGCAGTGGAATAGGCTGCCTAAGGAGGTGGTGAGCGCCCCCTCACTGGCAGTCTTCAGGCAAAGGTTGGATACACACTTTTCTTGGATGCTTTAGGATGCTTTGGGCTGATCCTGTGTTGAGCAGGGGGTTGGACTAGATGGCCTGTATGGCCCCTTCCAACTCTATGATTCTAAGATGCAACCAAAGACTTTCGATTCAGTTGCTTTGAAATATCTGAACAATATCATAAACATCAAAAGATCACTAGAAGGATTTTAAAAATCCAAGGACATTTCAGCCATAGGAAGACATTAGAATGTACTACTTAGTTGCAGAAGTCCTTATATTCCACATGAGAGTGTAAAAGATAGACTGCACTCTCATGAACACCCGCAATTTCATTATATCAGTAGGATCAGATAAACTGATTTATAAACTTTTGTTTGATCAATGCCCTATTAATTGTAGCTTCTGAAGCCAGCATTAAAACTAGGACTTAGAATTGGATGTACTCATTCTAGTTTAGTATGATGCCTGAATTCTTATATTACTGTTGCTTGAATAACACTGTCTTCTGAAGTCACCTGGCCACAATGGTAGCAGTATTAGAATGATGTCTTCTTGCTAAGAGGAGTCTGACATACAGAGTAGATGATGTAATAAATGCAACTTTAGATTCTGGGCAACATCTATGGTTTCTCTGCATAAGGCAATGGTGCTACCTTTAAAAATAGAAATCTCATTGAAATGACTAACATAGAAAAGCAAATACAAGCAGGACTGGTGGCAGGGGCCTGGGAAATTAGAGATCTGTCAGCCAAACTTCTTTCCCAAGTAAATTCGTAGAAAGAATTAAAAATTTCCTTACTGCAAAGGAAGGCAGTGGCAATCCATCTCTGCTTCTCACTTGTCTTAAAGCTGGACTAACCATAAGTTGGCTGCGACTTGATTGTATTTTACAGACATGCACAGAAAAAAGGCCATCAGTGGAGTATACAATGCTATTATTTCAACTGTCTGCCCCTCTCCCAGTATATATTGGGTAGTAGACCTGTTTCAGGGGAGAAACTGGAGTGATTAAATTTCCAATGATTTAAGTTTCCAGTTAAGATACACCCTCTACTCTCCTTGTGCTCTGAGTGGCCCCATCAATCTCTGAGGGCTCAATGCCAAAGCTTGATTGGTTCATCCTCTAATACTGTTCAAGTTTTCACAATAAATAACTAGGTTCACCTATGTAAAAAAAAAAAAGTACTCTGTGGCAACTTAAAAAGGCCAGCAAAAATACAGTGCATGGAGATGATTCTGAGTAGAGAAGAAATTGGGTATTCTGAATCATCCCTAAGCCAGAGTCACACCAGAGTTGCCATCTCTGGGTGGGGAAATACCTGGAGACTTTTGGGGATGAAGTTGGGAGTGGGCAGGATTTGTGGTAGGGAGTGACCTCAGTAGAGTATAATGCTCCAAAGCAGCCATTTTCTCCAGGGGAACTGATCTGTTGGCTAGAGATGAGCTGTAAAACCATGGAGTCCCCAGATCCCACTTGGGACTAGCATCCCTAAATCAGACTTAACCTGTAGACCTTCAGAAGGCCAAACTGCAGAACAGACGTTCCTACAGAAAGGAAAAGAAGGATGGTCTACAGGGGTTGATCTACGGGAGATAATAAAATCCCTGAACATGTTGAAGAAGAACTCTTGGCCATATTTACAGACCAAGGAGGAACATTCCATTTTGACTCCAAGAAGTAGCACATGTTCCTAAATTCACTAGGGGAGGACCTCTAGATCCTGGGACTAAGGTAATGGAAGATTGCTGGCAAATCCAAGGAATATATTATTATTTGTTACTCTCTATAGGGATATGTAAGAGTCAGGGATTTCAGAGGACTTGCATTTCTATTCATTCACTTTTCTCTTGCTCAGAGAGAGAGAGAGAGAGAGAGAGAGAGCAGAAAGGAAAGGCTTGGCTGGAGACCTGGGATGCCTGAATAAATCCTTAATTCCTACTCTGGGTAGAAATGAGCTCTTGTGAGCCTTGTTTCCCCACAAAACATATCTGAGAGAACATTGCTATGAATGTTAATGAGACAATAATTCTGCAGCATTTAAAAAAAAATAACTATCCTTTTGAAACATGCAGGATCATGAGAAGGCTTTCATTTCTTTTTTTAAACTTTCATTGCTTAAAAAAAAGTTCTGAAGCAAACCCTGAAATGCAATTACATTATAAACCTGACAAAACCTCTAGGTAAAACCTTCACATCGTTAGTACTCTGTACCTTCTCTTATAAAGCATAGCATCAAACAGTTGAGCTACATATTATACAAGATCTACTGAGGGTTGGTGAGAAACAGGGTCTGTTTAAAATGATTATAAAAAACTTACACAATTGTATCCTGGAATTGGTAATTCAAGGTATAAGTTTCCTATTCGGATGTTCCCAGATGAAAATTTATATTTCATTATCTGTAAACTAAACTACTTTCAACCTAGGTCAAGTTTTTCTCTCTGTTACAGCACTGTAACCCTCTGGTTTCAAGAAGTCTGAGTTTGGTACAGAGTTTACCATATTTCCCCCCTTTTCAATTACCCTTTTCAATTCAGGCTTCTTTGAGTGTGCTCTTAGATTACATGTTGATTGTAGAGATGGTAAATGTCAAGCTGTTTTCCAGCCCTTTCCCATTACTATATTGCTTCTCCCACCACTCCTTTTTGCATGGATGTACAAACAATTCATTTAGAAAGGACATGGGAAAATGTGTCTAGAGAGCTATTATAATTGCTACTATTCTGGCCGGCTATCAGTTGTCCCCAGGGCTGTTACTTAAATGGTGATTTCATTTGATAAGACATGCCCCTTTCTCTGTGAAGGAAAATCACATTTTAGAGAGGTGAACAAACAGTGCAGGTCTTGTGAGTCAATGTAGAGACAGCTGGCACCAAGTGACAATTTGAATCAATGGAGTTGACTTGCTGTGCTTCCGGGCAGAATGTCTGGAGCCAGCCCCTTCCAAGAAAGCTGATTTTCAGGAAAAATATAGACATTCATTTTCCAAAAGCAATGGCAATGGCTTCCCATGTATTGGTACCATTATGCAAAGCTCAGTCTGGTTGTAGGGACTTGTCATGTAATGGAGCAAAGGAGGTGGTTGCTAAAGGAGCTAGCTTTCCTCTCAAGAAGATGCCTATTCATTCTTTTAAAGAAAACAAGCTAGAGATGTGCCTGGTACAGGAACAAGTGAATGGGTTCACAGAAAAAGGATGACCCTGCGAGAAAAAAATGTTCTGAAATAAATACCCAAACATGCCCAATAATTTTTTTATGTGCTCTTTCCAGGAAAATAATAGGTATAGCATATAAAGGAGGGTACGTACTTCTGACAATATGCTGTGTTCCAAGCCCCCAGGCAGAGCTCCGCTCACACAAGAAGGCTTTGAAATGTTTGGCATGCCATCTAAAACATGTCTTCCCCCCCTGCAAAGGTAGGGGAAGTATTTAAAGGTACTGGGTAGCTGCCTACCAGCTGAGAATGACAGCTGCACTGCCTGCTCCATTTAAACTCCTCCATAACTTGAATAATAATAATTTAATATTGGTCTTTTCTTGTTGTCTGATCTTTTCTTCATTACCAAGATTATGGAAAGTCAGTTCATGGCAGGGGATATTTTAGGGATGCTATCATGTTGCCTTGGTAGCATCTGAATTGGGTCTCTTTTTGGTTGATTGGAAGCAGGGATGGTCACTGGTGAATCTATTTAGGATTCTGTTATCTGGTTATCTGTTATAACTAAGGGCATTTATGCACATCTTTAAAAAATAGTGTTATGCCAGGGTAATGGTGTAGTGCTAAAAATTATTGCACCTCTGGCCATTCCTCACCTTCTTCCTGCCTTGTTTCTGTCTGCCGTCTTTTTGCACTTCTGACACTCCACATGCCTGCTTGAAATGGCGGAAGAAAGCAACGCGTTTTACACACAACTCTCTTCTGCCTGTCAATCAAGCCAGGCAACCAATCCCCTTTCTCAATATTTTAAAGAACCCACGATGCCTCCATTGAAACGTCTATGCATCTAATCGTAGATGCATAGTATTTTTTGAATGCCACCTGTTATGGAATCACCAGTCTTTAAACATAAGAAAAATAATCTCGTTTCTGATTTGCGGGGGAGAAGGGAGGGCTTTAGAGAAGCATGCTTTTAATGACAACTTTGGGGGGAAATTATTTTTGGCTTTGCCTGCACGCTTGTATGCCTATTTATTGCTCCAGGCCATTTGCTTGAAAAAAACACCTCCCATCCCTGGGAGAAGGGAGATGGAGGCGGGTGCAAGAATGGAACATTGGAGGCGGAGATAGCACTTCTTCGCCTCCATACATTTCTTTGGCTGGTGGCCTGCTGGTTGCTCTCCTGTAGCTTGCACAACATAGGTTGGGGAATCTACTTTATGCAGTTCTCCAACTAGTGCTGTAAAATGGCGGATGTTGTTTTAGGTTTGCTGGCTGGACATGGGAGGTTGGTGACATCATGCAAAATGCCAAAAATATATCATCTTCATAAGGTAAATATAATGCTACATTAATGGCATTAGGAAAGGGCCTCTGAGACTGACCAATCAGGTTCATACTTTTGCTTCCAACACAGAAACATAGCTGAGTTTTAGTAAAGTAGAATTGGCAGTTGTGACTATGTAACTTAAAGTTAAGGATGGGATTGAAGGAATGTTAAACCAAAAAATGTGGTGTTAGTCAAAGCTACCGTATCTGTCATGTCTCTACACTAGATCTGCATATATATATACATACATACATACATACATACATACATATGTATACTAGCAAGAAAGCCCATTGCAACCAGGAATGCAATGGGCGCTAGGACCTAGGGGACACCAGCAGGCACAGATCTTTCTCTCTCTCTCTCTCTGGTCGCAGCAGGAGCCATAGCAGGTAATGAGGCCTCGTTGGCAGTTTGGGGCAGCTCTCTCTGTGTCTGTCTCTCTCTCTGTCACAGCAGGAGCCATAGAGGTAATCAGGGGTTGTCTTTAGCAGGGAAGCAGGCCCATTAGCGGTTTGGCAGGGTTCTCTCTCTCTCTCTCTCTCTCTCCTTCACTCCTGCTGGGTCCTGCTGGAGGGAGAGTGGGAGTTGTAGGAGCAGGGCCAATCAGGGTGCAGGCAGCTTTGCTGGCTGCATCCTGATTGGCCCTATTCCAACTTGGGCAGCTGAACACGTTCTACCCCCCCCTCCCGGCTGTTTCACAAATATATAGAGGAGCCATGGATAAGGATATTTCTAAACTCAGCCTATTGTTCTGATTCTATATTATTAATTTCACAACATTATGTGATTTGGCCTCTGTCCTCAAAAGTTTTTGTAAGTAAATCATACAATAAATGAATCAAGATTGTGTCTTTATTCTTCTGCCATTTTTCGGATCAGCAAATTCCATGGAAAGATATCATTCTGATCTCTGTAAAGCCAGTGTAGAAGTCACATAATTAAAAATATGCATGTTGCTATTTATTGCAAATTGAAGAAATGTTGTCCAGATCAACAAAGATTTAAGTACAGAACGAGAGCATTCAGCTATTTGAGCAATGCTGTGATAGTTAACCGTTTCCCCAAAAGGTTTTTGCTGTCTTGAGAGATCTCTGTGTAAACACAAATGAAAATAAAATAGATGCAGCTTTGCATTTAACTTGACTGCTTAGTGAGTGACAAATTTACCAACTTCAAGGTGGGGCTGCTGGAATTCTCCTGAAATAGTAATTAATCTCTAGGCTACAGAGATGAGGGGGATCTGGTGAGTTGGGTTCAGCACTTGTGTTATAGCCATGTGAAATAAATTAACCTGAGAATGAATAACTGACCTAAGGTTATCCATACTGATTCCGCATGGGCAGGGAAAACCAAGCCAGCACCTGTATGGCAGTGGGGCTAACCACCATGGCTATACAACATAAGCGCTGGCCCTGCCTTGGGCCTGGTGCACGTTAGATGCTCCCCTGCCCCATGGCAAAGGGAACATGGAGACATCCACGTTCTCCAGTCTGCCGTGGGGGCCAATGGGGCCTGTCCCACTGCAGGCCTGTGTGGACGGGGGAATAGACATGGCAGAAAATGCCCCACTTGGCTCTGTTGCACTTTGTGGCACCATGGGGCCAAATGGGGCATTTTGTTTATTTGCACGAAGGTGCGATTGCAATCCCACCTTCATGCAAATAACACCCCCCTCCCTGCTGACCCCTAGATGCTGGAACTACTCTGATCTGGCTGTCTCCATGAGGAGGCAGTAGTCCAGGGTGAACCTGGTCTGCTGCTGAAAAACATCCCCCATGGGGACGCAAGAAGCAGCGGCGCATGCTTCTTCACTGCAACACACCAGTGGAGGCCTGGTGGGGTCATCACCATGCGGAATTGATCCCAGTGAGTTTCCACAGCAGAATGGGGATTGGGGATCCTAGACTGAATCTCTAACCACTACACACAACTGGCATTTATGGGATGGCTGCTGTTGAACTGTAGGTAGCAGCCAAGCCTACCTGAGCAGCCAGGCCTACAGGTGATAGCAAGTTGCCTAGTTGTAGCTACTAAGGCCCCAGTGAGTCCTCCTGGAAAGAGTCTGCCCTTTGTTTGACCTTTTACTGACAGAAATTACCCCTGATATGCTGACAAAAGTATTGTGGTATCCCTAGAATGAATAAAGTACTTTAGGATTTGTATTATCACTGTTTATCTGACATTATTGAGTTTCTCATTAACAGAGAGTGGATGGACAGTCATATCTTGCTTGGTCCATAGGTTAAATTTGATTCTAAACATCAAACCAAAAATTAATTCAGAAAAGGGAATGAGGGATTAAGTACAGATTAAAATAAATTAAATTTGGATATTCATTTGAATAAATAAATTTGAATATCCATTTGCACATGCTTTGGCCTTTGTAATTAGATGACATTCCCCACTAAACTTGCATATAGGGAAACTATTTTTCCCAGACTGAAAGAACTGAGATCATAGCAAGATTTTGAGCTAGAAGGCCTTAACTGAGAACAGCTGATTCCATATTTAAAAGTGGTTTGAAAAGGCTGATAGATACTTTTGAAAGAAGCTGACCATAAGGTACGTGAAACTCAGTCTGCTGCAGGAAAATGAAAATGCCTGGAGAGGAGCAGAATTGTGATTAATCTTGTGAGAATCAAAGCCTACAATTGCATATATTTCTGTAAAGTAGAGTAAAGAAGTTGTGGCTAGAAAGACAGAGAAATCTAGCATATAAAAGTCCTGGCTGCTTGATGAGTGATAACGATCCTCAAAATGAATCTTCATTAAATTTAGAATGGGTAGAGCTTACATGGTAGCGTCTCTTTGCATTCTCCGAAGTATTTAAGAAATTTATTTTGTAGAACTCCCATCATAAATCTGAAATCTACTTTGGTACTTAAATGTGTTGATATATAACTTTGCTATCCTTTATTGACATTTAATAATAAATATTCATCACATGATTTAATTCGTTTTCTTGTGTAGGTCAGGATGAGATCCCGAAATTCAGGTGGCGAAAGCTCATCCAATGGGCTTTTCTCCAGGTCAAAGCCCATCACCAACACCACTGAAACTCCAAACCTGCAGGAAGATGCCAAGAAAAAGAGCAAATGTAATAGAAAAGGAGAGGAGATAACAGTCTCAGGATCAGCCAAACAGTACAGCAGATTGCCAGCGCCTGGTGAGAAGAAAAGCAAGAAATCCATCGAACTCTCTAAAGAGGATCTGATCCGGCTCCTTAGCGTCATGGAAGGAGAATTGCAGGTATCTCAAAGATTCTCTTCTATAATTTAAAAACTATTTTTGCTTCTAAACTATAAAAAGTATGCATGGTTTGACACAACGGAACATTTCTAATGTGTCTTTCAAAGCTGCGCAGTAAGCCATCTTCAATTTGATGCAGAATTATCCTCTTAAGAACTAAAGTTGTTCAGACCTTACAAGAGTTTTCTATATCTTCAAAGCTATAATCATGTGCATATTTGTCTAGCAGTGTGTTATGTAAATCTTCCCCATAAATCTGAATAGGATTTGGTTACTGTCAGACTTGCACCGCAGGGACAACCCACTAGGTGCATCTTGAGGGTGCCTCATAATATACACGTTCCTCTCAGTCATCATGGCTAGTAGCCACTGATAGGCTTTCATGAATCTCTCTAATCCCCTTTTAGAGCTGTTTATTACTGTGGCCATTACTACATCCTATGGCAGCCAATTCCACATTTTAATCACTCTCTGTGTAAAGAAGTATTTCCTTTTGACTGTTCTGAATCTACTGCCCATCAGCTTCACTGGATGCCCTCAAGTAGTCTTAGAAAAGAGAAATGTTTCCCTCTGTCAACTCTCTCCACCCTGTGCATAATTTTATTAACCTCTATTATTTCCCCTCTTAGTCGTCTCCTAAACTAAAAAATCCCAGACTCTTCAGCCCTTCCTCATAGATAAGGTACTCCAACTCCAATTTTGGTCATTCTCTTCTGTACTTTTTCCAGCCCTGCAATTTTTTTGAGATACAGTGACCAGGACGGTACATAATATGCTAAAGCAGTGGTCCGCAGCCTTAAAAAGGTGGGGGGAGGGCGATCCGGCAGCCGCGCATGTGCGGGAGTTCCACGCATGCGCATTTGCGCCATGCGTGGCCGCAAACGCACATGCGCAAAACTGCCACGCATGCACGTTTGCACCATGTGCCTAACTGCCCCTAGATCCTTCCACTGCCCCCCTGAGGGGTGGGGGTATACTGCCCATTTCATGAACCCCTATATTAAACCTTCCACCAACATCCCATAACGCTCTCACACTTCTATTAGTTGGCCACCAGTTAAATTGCCAAAGTCCTCCTTTTTCTTTCTTTTCAACATTCCAAGTCACCATTTGCCAGGGGTTCACTGACTCTCCTGGAGGGCAGAACTTCAAACTGCCACAGGTGTGTTTCCCTGAAAACTATGAATTAGAAACGTTTTCCAGTGCCATAAATAAGAGTCGAATCTAATTTAGCATTATTTGGCATATTTATTTTTTAAGTACTTCATATTACTCTTATGTCCTAATATAAGTATTTCAACTGATTTCTTTTTGAGGGATTTGAAATATAAATCAAGTGCTGCTCAATAGTTACATTTAATTGAATTCAAAGCTTTATGTAGAAATGATTTTACTGGAATACCTGCAAACATTAAAAGACAATATAGCATGTCCTTTCCTTACATTGTTTAAATTTGAGGGGGAAAACTTTAAAGGCACTAAAAAGTGTTAACATTAAACATCTAAAAAAGTATAGATTCAAGTGAGTAACCATGTTGGTCTGACCAGGGCAGAGTCTGCACTTACTTTGTTTATTCCATTGTTAATCCTGTTGAATTCAGATCGATTTGAACTCAGATCTTCCTCTTCCCCCCCTCCCCATTGAAACAGGAAAGTCTTCTGCACGTGGTTAGGGTAGTTCAGAAGGGGGGGGAGCCAAGCCTCTTTCTTTCTTTTCTTGAAGGGTGGGGGGAGAGGAGCCAAGCTGGGAGCCTCTTTCTTTTCTTGGAGGGGAGGGGGAGAAGATAGAAAAAGGCAGAGAAGGGAGAAAAAATCCAGGATCGACAGAAGTTGAGAGAAATTAGGGGCTTCTCCTTTAAGGCAAATTCATCACATGACCACCTGTGGCCAATCACGGGTCCTCTACCACGAAGTAGAGCCCCGATTCAAAACAATGCGATTTTATAATATATTCAGGATTAAAAGCACTCTAAGATATCGCACAATAAAGGTAGGGTCACTCCGGATCAATCCTTCTTGCTGCAGAAGGAATTTTTAAATCGCCCCAAATCCAAACGGAAATCGCATTCTGTGTAGAGGGCAGGGACTGAATCGATCTGGGGTTGGAATAAAAGCTCCGTGCAGTTTACACCCAGATTTTGAGTCCAGTTGCACTTTTAAGACCAACAAATTTTTATTCAAGGTGTGAGTTTTTGTGTGCAGGCACACTTCCTCAGATTCAATGTCAGGGAATGGAAGTAGTCAGTTCATATTTATAGGAAAAGTCTGAGAGTAAATTTATATACAGCACAATGAAAATGGTTAACAACAGTGATTTTTTTTATTTTTGTATTCACTTGAGATTGAATTGCATGGGAAACATGTGTACAGTAAAGATGCCCACATTAAGAGAACAATGAGCAAATATATAATCAATTGCTGACAGCAGTTAGCTGGGACCGAAAAGGTATGCTAGTCTTCTATCAGTTTGGTGATTGCCAGTGCTTTTTCTTTTGAGAGTGAGAGAGAAAGTTTTCATATATAAGTTTGCACTGATTTTCACCAAGTTCCCCCCCCCACTCAAATTTGGGAGAGCCCTCCAAAAGGCACTGGTTTCTTCACTGGTGAGCACCACAACAAAACCCTTAAGCGACACCTTAAAGGCTAACAAAATTTATTCCAACACAAGCTTTATGAGCCAGGGTTCACTTTATAAGATTCAGAAGAGTGTTAATTCATCAAGTTAATTTACTCATAGAACAGAGGGTTGTATAAATAATAATAATAATAATAATAATAATAATAATAATAATAATAATAATAATAATAATAATAGTTGGTTCTTATATGCCGCTTTTCCCTACCCGAAGGAGGCTCAAAGCGGCTTACAGTCACCTTCCCATTCCTCTCCCCGCAACAGACACCCTGTGGGGTGGGTGAGGCTGAGAGAGCCCTGATGTCACTGCTCGGTCAGAACAGCTTTATCAGTGCCGTGGCGAGCCCAAGGTCACCCAGCTGGTTGCATGTGGGGGAGCTCAGAATCTAACCTGGCATGCCAGATTAGAAGTCTGCACTCCTAACCACTACACCAAACTGACTCTATATAACAGAAGCTTGTTGGGCTATAGCACAGTGGGACAGCATCTGTTTTGCGTTCAGAAAGTGACATCAGTCCCTCTAGTCAAAAAGCTCTGGTAGTAGACGGTATGAGAAACCTTTGCCTAAGACCCTAGAGAGTTGCTGCCAGTCAGAGTAGTATTTGTTATTCGTTTATTATATGGCACCAGAAATAAAGCCCGCTGTGAAGGGAAATACAGCGGGCGCTAGTGCGTGGGGAGGAAGAATGTCGCGAAGGAAGGTAGAAACGGGGGAGGAGGAGTGGGAGGGAGAAAGGAGGGGAAGAGGATTTTGCAGGGATGGATAGAAGGGAGAAGAACAGGAAGGGATCAAGGAATTAAGAGAGGAAGTAAGTGAGAGGGAGAGACAGAGAGAGAAGAAGGAGATGGAGAAAGGGAGGAAGGAAAGAAGGAAGGAAGGGAAGAAGGCAGGCAGGGAGGTAGATAGAATGGGATGGGAGAGGGGTATATGTGAAGGGGCGGGTTGGCACGGGAAAACGGTGGCGGTGGGCTGGCGAGGCTTCTGCCGGGCCCAGGCACTCCTTCGCGGCAGCAAGGGAGCGGCTGGGCCTGGCAGAAGCCTCGTGAGGAAGGGTCCCGGGGCGGGAAAGGAGCAGGGACGCATCCCTGCTCCTTTCCCTAGTGGGGGGGGGGTTTAAAGATGTTTGTAGTATAGCCAGGGGATGGCAGCCAGACAAGAGGCATTTGGAGGTGGTTTGCCATTGCCTGCCTCCACATCAAGACCTTGACCATTTCCATGTGAGGAATCTGTCTCTGGATGGCCTCCAGTTGCTGGCAGGTTTTAGAGCCCCCTCCACATGATGTTGTCTGCATCCCGAGGCTGACCAGGGGCTGGCTCGAGTTTTAGGCAGAGTTGCCTTGAGATGAGGGAAATGGCAAAAACATAATTTGCCATTTCCTATCATGCTTCTAATCAGGGAGCACCCAGGGACAAGCCCATATGGAGGAGGAAAGTCATGATAGTCTCTGTAGCATTGTTCCACCCTTGCGCCACGTAGTCCATGTTACTGTGGGACTACAAAGCTACTTTGTCAAAGGTAAAATAAAATCTTTTGTGAAGTGTCCATGGTCTTTTTGGGATCAGGCAGAAAAAACACAGTCCCGCTTGTGTTTTCTGGGGGTAGGGAATAAACAGGGAAAGGGGGGGGGGTCATGATGAAGCAGCCTTCTCCCAATCAGCCAGGCATCCATGCACTTTGTTTTAAGCCCACTGTTTACACAAAATCACTTTTCAGGATCCAGTTACCATGTTCAGCCCCTCACAAATCTACCCAGACAGAACACCACGAATCCCCCCTTTTTGGGGGGGATGCTGCGTCATTCAGACATTTCTCCATAGCAATGTGGAAGTGTTAATTTTGTATTAAAAGTGCTTCTGTGTTATGGCATTACCTTTTTTAAACAGAAAATTAATTTTGGGGCTCAGGGGAGTAGAAAGTTTCAGTCCATGAGAGAACCACTATGCTGTGATTGATGGCTTGCTGTGATTGACAAGCCAAGGAGTGGGAGAGAAGTTTGGCTTGTTTTCCTTTGCAGCCTTGTTGGGAGGCAAAAAGCCACAATGAGGCAGAGGAAAAATGTAGGAGGGGTCTCCCATGAGGCAGTTTGCAAACGTGTGGCTTACAACCATGCATTTGCAAGCAGGAGGCAGTGTGAGGTTTGAGCCTACATGCAGAAATGGTCCCTCAATCTCCCACCTAAACACTAACCACAGCCAACCCTGCTTAGCTTCCAAGATCTGGCATGCCTGTGCTATTCAGGTCAAGGCTACCTGTAAGCAATGCCAACCTTGATAATCTAATAAAGGTAAAGGTAAAGTATCCCCTGTGCAAGCACCGAGTCATGTCTGACCCTTGGGGTGACACCCTCCAGCGTTTTCATGGCAGACTCAATACGGGGTGGTTTGCCAGTGCCTTCCCCAGTCATTACCATTTACCCCCCAGCAAGCTGGGTACTCATTTTACCAACCTCAGAAGGATGGAAGGCTGAGTCAACCTTGAGCCGGCTGCTGGGATCGAACTCTCAACCTCATGGGCAGAGCTTTCAGACTGCATTTCTGCTGCCTTACCACTCTGCGCCACAAGAGGCTCTTTGATAATCCAATAGTCTGACTCAATTTCAGTTTCATGTGTACAATATTCTGTGGGAAAATGTGGCTCTGGAAATTTCCCATAATGGATGTAAATCTAGTATATTTACACATATTCTAAACCCAACTCAATTGCTGCACTGGGATTGGAACATGGAGGCTGTTTTTTCATCACACAACGAAAGATAATGACCATGTTACAAGTTATGGAACAACTTTAAACTCAGCAAATCTATCCGGTACAAGGAGCTGAATGCTTTTACTTATTTCAAGATGTGATATTTCTTAGATAAGCAAGGCTGAAACCAGGGGAGGATAATGGCTGATGCCCATGTATGAGTCCATGGTAACGATCACTTAAAGAAAGGAAGCTTGGCTTATGATGCCACAGTGCAGCTCATGACATGTCTTTCATTGTCTTGTACTTATTACTCTTAAGAAAAATAGATTCATGTCTTCTGATCTATTCAGCAATGACTCTGGCAAAATACCCTGCTATTAAAAAATTAATTTTTATGAAAACAATTATAAATCACCACAAGACTCTTTCTTGGATGTATCTGGGTTAAAGGCTCCACCTATTGGTCAATTGAAATGCAACAACTGTAAGATTCTCAAATACCAAAGTATTGTGCTGAAACTGTTTTCTAGGTCTGCCATAACATTATTGATGGAACAAGAATTACGTGAGATATACTATAAAATCATCAAGTGGTTATGCCTCTGGAGCGATTCTCTTTACATACTAACACTTTAAAAGAACTTTGCAAAACTGTTACTATCTTGGGGGGAGGGGATACATCCTACAGCAAATAGCTACCGGCCTTCAAAGATTATACTGGAAATTAACTAAAGCCAAAATAATTTTCTGGTTTAGGAATTTACAGCAGTGCATACACAACTGCGTTGTACTTAATGAATAATGTTGAAACAAGAACTACTTGGATCTGTTCTTAAATGTTTGCTTGGAGAACCTAGCTTTGAAAGGAGTGGAAAGAAACAGGCAGGGATATAGATCATCAAAGGCAACAAAATCAGCTTCTAGTGAGCCTCTAGAAATTGGTGAAGGAAAGGTGATGCTTTGATTACTCTCAAATTGCAGTCCCTAAAATCATATGTATATAATATATGTGCAGACATGGCTAAATTTGGCCATGAGACCATTTATAACAACTGGCTGCAGTAAAACCCAGGTCAGCTGGCTTATCCATTATGGTATCTTCTTTCCTGGGGCATGTAAGACATATTTCAACATGCTTTGGTTTGTGTGCATAATCTGCGATGACCTTTGGGGTTTGCTTCTTCTGCTGCCAAGGATCATGGAACCATAGGCTTCAATAATCTCTCCCTTGGTGCGATAATACAGAACAAAGCACTTTTTTGAGTGTCAACAAAACCAGAAGTGCTATCTTTCAACCCTTTAAAAGTCTGAACACATCAAGCAGAGTTGAGTTAATTCCTTGTCATGGGAATTTGCTGTCCCAGGGCCAGACTACAGATAATGAATGATGTCAGTGGAAGGCTCTGGTGGCCTGTCCTTTTCAGAGCAAAGTGACATCATCGATGTAGATCTCTGGCAGTAAAGCAGAACCAAAAGCTGTGAAGGCAGGAAATAATGGACAGATGTCTCCCAGTGCTCATTTGATCTTTTCAAAGCTTGGGTCAAGAAATAACAAAGTAAGACCCCTTTGTATCACTGCAACCATCACCTCCTCGTTTTGTTTCTGAACTAATGGGGCTGATCTTCTCAGCCCCACTAGAAATGCATTTATATGAACATAGACTGAAGAACAGACCCAGCTCTTTGGCTTAGATCAGTGATTTGCTTCACTTGCTTCTAACATAATATTTTTATTTGCTCTTTCAGTGTGTCGATAATAGACTACCTCATTAAATGAAGTGCTGCAACAGGGTCATCATTGGGCTCTTCCAAATAAACAAGTAGGCGTTGTTTGGGGTTTGTTTTTTCTATGGTGATTGTTTCCACATTAGGAGACATGCCTTTTTAAGCCTCACTTTGGATTTCCTTTGAAAGTTGTGAGTCAGCTCTAGCCTTTCTGTATTTGGGCTTTCCTCCATTCATTTCCCAGGCTAAAAATTGCAATATGATTTCTGCACTGAGTCCAATGGAGGCAGCCTCCCATCATCCTTTGCTCCTTTCCCCTTTTCAGTGTTTTATTGTTTGCAAAATGCTTCATGCTTGCCCCTTTGGTTTCATTGCACCTTTGGTTTTATTGTGCCCCTTCATCCCACCATTCTGCATCCTTGGTTGCCACCTGCCCTTCTCCCAAAAGTGTCCTGAGTTAGAATGTTATAATGCTATTGTGCAAGACTGCCTTTTTAAAACTTAGAAACTGCATTGTTATGTGATTACCCCTCCCCCTTTTTAAGGCACATTTTTGGGAATGGAGGGAGGGAGGATGGTGATGAGGAAAGGGGTGTGCCCAAACAACTCAAAATGGCAGGCAAAGCGAAAAACCTGAATGCATGCATTTCTTCACTTAAACAGCCTCAAATTAGCCCCCATTAGACCCTTCTTGAAAAGATGAAATCGGGTTTTCCAGAGATTCCTTTGCTGCAGGACACGTGAGGGGGCAATTTGAGTCTGTACCTGAAGAAGCAGATGTCAATGTGGAAACAGATGAAAAAGTTGATCTTTAAAAATGCAAACCTGAATGATATCCCTTGTGCATAAAATGTATAAAATGGCACTCAGTTACAAATAACTGGGAGGAAAGGACAATTGCTACTGAAAACAGTGGTTTGAATATGAAACTGTTAAGCACTGAAATAGCCCTGCGTGTTAATTAAGTAGTCTCTTTTATGAATAGGAAGTGATGCATAGTCAGTCTCATGAAACGTGTGACAGGCAACAATAATGCAAAATAAACATTGGGAAATTATGAAAATTACATGTCTGTAACAATTGTCTTAAATAGATGATCTAGAGTTCAAGAAATATGAATTGACATTTAGGAAGATATTTTGATTTTGGATAAGGAAAATTAGGTTGAGGTAATTTTCATCACAAAAAAAAAATCATTCCTATAAGTGCAGGGTTAAGATTTTTAGTTCTCTTGCCCAAAAGATGCTGACATGTAGCAATACTTTTAGGCAACCCAGAAGAATGCACAAGTATGGCATATATGATTTCTCTTCTTCTGAAAGGGGGAATTAGATGACACATGGGTAATAAATAGTTCCTGAGAACTGTGCCTTTTTGAAAATAATTTATCTTACACCTGTTCCAAAGAACAGAGTAATACCACTGCACTGCATCTAATTTTAGTTGCCAAGAAGTGAATAATAAGGATAACAACCAGCGGTGTATGTACAAGATCCTCCAGAAGGATCTCCACTAGGATCTGTACAAATTGGGTGAGTGGGCAACAATGTGCCATTTCAGTGCTGGTAAATATGAGATGATACATACTGGAACCCCCAAAAAAATCCCAACTTCAAGTGTAGGCTAATGAGATCTGAACTTGCTGGAAATAAGAGGGGGAAAGATTTTGGGGTTACAGTTCAATGAAAGTGTCAATCCAGTGTGCTGCAGTGGCAAAAAGGCAAATGGTGTGTCAGGTATTATTAGGAATTGATCTAACATAAAATGACTGGTATTAAAATGCTCCTGTATAGATCAATGGTGCAGCCTCATTTGGAATAGTTCTGGTCATAATAGCTCAAAAAGGACATCACAGAGATAGGACAAGTACAGAAGAGGGCAACCAAGATGATTAAGGTGTTGGAGCACCTCCTCTTTAAGGAAAATTCAAAGAGACTGGGACTTCTATGTTTAAGAGAGAGAGATGGGGCGGGGGGGGAGCAGGATGATAGAGGTTATAAAATTATGTCTAGGAGGAATTGACAAAGAGTATCTTTTGCCTCTCCCAGAATCCTAGAACTTGAGAGCATCCAATAAAGCTAATAGGTAGAAGATTCAGGATGAACAAAAGATAATCTTTACACAATGAGTAATTAGAATTTGGAATTCACTGCCAGAGGATGTAATGATGACCACAGGTACAGTTAGCTTTAAAAGGGGATTAGACAGGTTCATGGAGGATACACTTATCAATGGCTATTAGTCATGGTAGGTAAATTGGATTGCCAGTTCCAGGCTAGAAAATATCTGGAGATTTTTAGGGTGGAGACTGAGGAGAGCAGTGAATGGGGAGGGACTTTGGTGAGATATGTTGCCATTGTGTCCAGGTGTAATGATCTCTAAGTCCTGGAAATCAATTGTAATAACAGGAAATCTCCAGCTATTGCCTGGAGTTTGGCAACCCTATGAGTAAAGGAAATCTCCATGTTCAGGGGCAGTACATCTCTGAATCCCAGTGCTAGGGGGCAACATCAGGGGAAGGCTTCAGATTCTCTACCCTGTTGTTGGATCTCCAGAGAAACGAGTTGGCCACTGTATGAGAGAGAAACCTGGTCTAGATGGACCACCGTTCTGATCCGCCAGGACTGTTCTTATGTAAGACAAAAAAGTGTTTTCATTCTTTTTTTTTTAAACCAACTATTATATTCTGCCATGCCTGGGACCAGGTATCATATAACTGCTAAATCTCTGTTGCCGTAATTTAGAATCCATATTCCTCGACAAAGGACAAATAAAAACAAACCCAGCCACTACTAGTTTTGCTTATTATTGGGCAATTATTATACTATCTGAATTTTCAGAAACTGACTAGAGAGCTTCACTTTTACCTGATAGATAGCAGCTAGCATATTCCAAACAGCCCTTGTGGCTGAGAATAGTCACCTGAATCTCTTCAGAGGCCCACCATATGAGGTTTTGCTCAGGCTTTTTGTTAAGTTTGTGTGAAAAGCTTACAAAGTCCTTTGGAATTTAGAAAATGTGCTACTGGAATGATCACAACACTTCATCAGGGACCCATGACCTTATCTTATTTCTGATCCTGGTGTGCTGCAGCTGTTGAACTATTAATAAACAGACCAAGTAATACAGGGTGCTCATGTCCAGAGTTTGACAGCTACTTTAATGGCATAATCAGAAGAAAAATATGGGCTTGGTAAACTTTGATCCCCATTTCATGGTGCCTATGTTTATGTACCTCTAGCTGTGCACCGTGGAGATTAGGAGAGCCATCCTGGGCAGTAAATAATTCCAGTTGAATTCAGAGTGATTTCATGGACCACAATTTATGAATGATATTATTCTCTTTAATGTTATCAAGCTCTACCATAGCATAGCCCTCTGGACATTACTCATTGTATCACTGAAGTGTCAACATCTGCCAGACAGGAAAGTCTACCAAAGCATGTCAATTACCTGGGAAACAAAGTTGTTACCAGCTCAAAGGGGCAGGGAATTGAAAGAGAATGGCTTCATGGGCTAGTTGTGGTGGCCTAAGGAGCCTATGAATTGTCATTTTAATCCAGTACAGAAAATGTAGGTCAGTGTTCAGACTGCTCTTTTTATGGGAGAGAATATTCCTTATTAGCAGTTGAAATCCAAAAAGTAACTGGGTGTACAGAAGAAATACAGAAATGCTTTAAAAAGTCCATTCATTACAAGAAAGTCCTTTCTGGATCCTATCAAAGTCCATTTTTCCATCATTCTGTTTCCATCAATAATCAGCCAGACATTTTTGGATGCTCACAAGCAAAGCATGATGGACCAATAGTAATCCCACTTTTTTTGTTCCCAGTTTTGTTTCTCAGAAATGTACAGACTCCAAACATATGAAGATTTTATTCAGTTGTGAGAGCTAATGGATAATGACAGATATATTCTTGAATTTGTTGAATCCATTTAAGAATCTTTTACAGCTGTTGGCCATCATCATATAAGATAGCTATGAAGAGGGGCGGTGGCCTAATAGTAGAACGTCTGGTTGGCATATGACGAAGGCCCCAGGTTCAGTTTCTAGCCTCTCCAGTTAAAAGGATCAGACAGTAGGAGAGGAGAGAGACCTCTTCCCGAAATTCTGGAGAACTGCTGCCACCATTCAGAATACACAATAATGGCGTTAATGAAATAAAGAGTGGGATGCCATCAAATGGTGAATGTAAGTGCTGTCAAATCACAGCTGACGTATGGTTACCCCAGCAAGGGGCTCTGAAGGCAAGTGAGAAGCAGAAGTGACTTGCTATTGACTTTCTATGTAGAGTAATTCTTAGGGGTTTCCCATTCTGGTATTGGCCATGGCTAGCTCCCAAGATCTGATGAGATAAGGTTACACCATGTGGCCTGCCTTCCCCAAAATGGTGAAGAGCACTCCAATGTTCCATAGAAACTAGAATCTGGGGAATATGTTAGTACCTCATATTACAATGAGAAAGAATTGGTTGGCTGAATTAATATTAGCATTTAAGAACTTATGGCTGAAATTGTAGAAATATAGGGTTGGATACAAAACAAAACTTCCGCATGTGCTGGAGTTCTTGCGCAAGAGGAAATATAGGGAAAAGACCCAATGTAGCCTCTTAAACAATGTCAGACTCATTGTATCCCCTCTTGTGTTTCCACTTGTTCAAGAACTTATGCAACTAGTTTCAGGGTACTATAATATATGGGGCAAAGTACTAGTTGTGGCATAAGTGTGAGGTTACTATGACTTTAAGTGCTTAACATGATAAACATTCAAGAAGTTCCTGGGCTGAGTAGCAGCAGCATAGCTGAAGCTGCAAGCCAGTTCTGTTTCTTCTAACATTGATTTCTAAGTTATGAAGATAGTTAATAAAGTTAATCTTATGGACTACTGCATCCTGGATCCTGAAAATTATTCATAAAGAATGTGCTAACAGGTGACCATTGCATCATGCTGAGAAATATGCTGTTTGTTCACACCATTAACCATTTTATAGATCCTCATGTTACCCTTTCTAAATGAAAGAGCCCGCATATTGTTAGCCATTCCTCGGTCAGTTCCACTTCCCTGTGTAGGGGTTTTCCCCGTATTCAGAGAAAGAAGACTTTGTTCTAGTACTGGGAGCTCAGTCGTTGCACATCAGAGCACAGGGTTGTGCAGATAGTATCGAAATACCAGATAATGCTAATATTTCATTGTGTTAATAATACTTAGTGGCAGCAACACTAAAGAACACTGGTGTGTAACCTTGCAGGCTAGAGAAGACGTTATCCACATGCTGAAAACAGAGAAAATCAAGCCAGAAGTTTTGGAGGCACACTATGGATCTGCAGCTCCAGAGAATGTCCTAAGACTACTACACAGGGATGCTACCCTTGCCCAAGATAAATCTGTTGCAGAAGACGTCTATGAGAAGCCCATTTCAGAGGTAAGCATCTTTCAAATAATACCAACCACAGGATATATTTTTTTTCCAATCTGAACTTTCATTTGGTCTTTTAAAAATATAAATGCACTATATATTAGCAATATTTTCATATATGGATGCTACAGCTGATTAATACCAGCTGCGGTCCTTTGACTTCAATGGACCCAGAAGGGTCTCAGTCTGCATTAGGGTTGTCAGCTCTGGGTTGGGAAATGCCTGGAGACTTCGGTGGTGGAGCCAGAAGTGGGTAGGATTCAGGGTGGGGAGTTACCTCAGTGGAGTATAATCCTATGGAGTCCACTCTCCAAAGCAGCCATTTTCCCCAGGGGAACTGATGTATGTCACTCAGAGATAAGCTATAATTCCAGGGGATCCCCAGGTCCCAGCTGGGGACTGGCATCTCTACTCTGCATAGGATTGCACTGTAAAAGTATAAACTAAGGATACTACTTTATTTATTCCTGAGCAGAACAGCACACTGATGATCACACTGTTGTGACATTTGCACATAGTCTTGGGAAGTATATTAGCTCAAATAATGCATGAGAAATCAATCCGTAGCCCTCCAACATCTTGCTGCACAGTTGTCCTATATTCACCACAAGATGCCTGTTCACATACTACATGCTGAGCTGATGATACTAGTAGATCCCTGCTAAATGGTCCTACCTCTGTATTGGCACAATCATTAAAGTCCAGATCACCAAAGCCAGCAGTGGCCAAGGAAGCATAAGCAACCAGATTCAAGGAGCCATTCTTTTTCCTTCCCTCTGTACTACAGACAAAGTGCCCCTCATAACAAAGGTGGTAGAGTTTATTGTTTGACCA
The DNA here is from genome assembly GCF_049243985.1 of Paroedura picta. Taxonomy (NCBI): domain Eukaryota; kingdom Metazoa; phylum Chordata; class Lepidosauria; order Squamata; family Gekkonidae; genus Paroedura; species Paroedura picta. Next base: position 141,584,958 of record NC_135369.1, read on the forward strand.
CCACTAGTAGGTTTGCTGTAGGTACGATGATAAAAAAATAACTGCAACAAAAACTCTTATACCTTCTGTAATTTAATGGCAAACAGCCAGCAGACGAGGCCTTCCGACAATGTTAAGTCCACTCATGTTGAAACTAGTTTGCTCCTCTCCTAAGATCTAAATGAGACACCCTTTTCAGGTCTTTATGAATGCCAACTGTGGCTTAAGAAATTCCTGAATATTTGGGGGTGATGCCTAGGGGCAAAGAGGTTAGGAAAGGGAAGGGAGCTCAGTGGGGATGTGGTGCCATATGGCCCACCCTCCAGAGCTGCCATTTCCTCCTGGAGAACTGATCTCTGGAGTCTGGTGATCCTTTGTAATTCTGGGAGAACCCCAAGCCTGACCTGGTGGTTGATTACCCTATAAGTCTCTCATGAAGGTCACATCCTCAGAGCTTCATTGTAGATGAAGCTTGATAACATCAATGTTTTAACTCTCCTCCCTCCTCTGCTTTTGGTTTTCTTTGGAAGATACTAAAAGAATACTGGAAAGCATTTTTTAAAATTACTGATGTCTGCGTATAAACAATAAAAGAGGCCATATTTATGTAACACATCTTTGATCTAAAGTCAGCCAATTGCATATCTAACATAGTTCATTTTACATTTCAATAAACCAGCTGGACAGACTTGAAGAAAAACAGAAAGAGACATACCGGCGCATGCTCGAGCAGCTTCTCTTGGCAGAGAAGTGCCATCGACGCACAGTTTATGAGCTGGAAAATGAGAAGCATAAACATACAGATTACATGAACAAGAGCGATGATTTTACCAACCTTTTGGAGCAGGAGCGTGAAAGGTGAGCATTGGAAATGGCTTGCTGAATAATCTCTGGTTTTAGGTTAGATAGGGAATTAATGAGTTTTAAATGACAACAAAACAATTTTAACAACAACAACAACAACAACAACAACAATGGAATTGTAGTTATTACAGGGGAGGAAATAGTTCAACATTTTGGAAACATGTTTCCCCATACAATGTTCCCACCACTCCTAGACTAGGTTCCAGACTAAACTGGAAATTTCCACCAGTTCCCCCTTCCCAGTACAGACTCCTTCATGTTATTCCTCATGTTCCCCTAACCCTCATTAAAAGAATTTTATGGAGATCACTTGAAACATTAATCTGTATTGACCAGTATATTAAAAACGTGTTTATGAATCCAGATTAAGAAAATTCCATGATTTATCCAATACTCTGTGAACAAACAGCATATTTATTTTTGCCATTTCATTTTAAATGTCTTCACTTTTTAAATCAATCTTAAGAAAAGCCACCCATTCAGAACTTGCTGTTAGAATCCTACAGTGTCCAGGGTTGCATGGCAAATGGAATTTAAGTGAGCATCAGAGTTCAGTGAACTCTTGAAAATATCCAGATTTTAAAAATTTTCTCATTTTGCCAATAACCATTGTCAGTGAAAAAGTTCTATCATAGCTCTGGGTGTTAACTTTTTTTCTCACAGAACTGGCTGTGCCAGGTTTATGTTTTTTTTTTTTTTTGCTCTGTTTTGAAAATATAGTACATTTTTAAAACATGAGCTTTTCAAAAGCAAAGCATTAAAACTGGCACGGCCAATTCTGTGATTAAACATTCATATCCAGAACTTCTGATCCTCAGACAAATGTCTTACTGATTGAACGATACAGTCTAGATTAGATTATAGAGCAGATAAAGAAAATACAAAGATTTTTCCAGATTTTTTTAAAGCCAGCAAAGCAATGCCTGCTAGAATAAGTTTAAAAGCAAACAAACACAGGAATCAGAATGTGCCGAGTTCCCTTAATGTTGAGAGGAAGAAAGGGGGAAGTGACTAGAGGAACTTGGACAATCCTCAAGGGCAATCCCAAGTAGGGTGCATTGCAATAGTCCAGTCTAAATATAATTCAGGCATGGATTACTGTGGCTAGATCTTACTGACCCCAGAATAGAGGCAGCTGATGAACCTGCCCAAATTGGTTAAAAGCACTCCAGATCACCAAAGCCACTTGGATTCCTACAGTGACTGGTGTGTCAACTAATGCTCCCACACTGAGAATATGGCTATTCAAGGGGAGCATAACTCCATTCATGCACCTGTTTTCAGCCATTGTTCCATGGATCTGCTTCTGTGCCATTTTAAAACGTTCTCCCTCAGGATATGAACCTAGCCAGTGAGTGATTACAGTGATTTTGATGATATCAGAGGGCTATCAGAACCAACCGGAATTTCTGTATCCTGACAGCCAATGCATCCACACTCACAACCAAGTCCAGATCTGATTCTGGTTGTGCCAGAATGTGTATCTGACAAGAATGTGTATCAAAATGAGTATTCAAGCTTGTGTCTCTAGAGACCTTGGAGAACTGTAGCTAGTCAGAAAGAATGACCAATGGTCTTGTTCATTATAGGATGATTTCTCACATTCATTTTTTTTTGGGGGGGGGACTGATCGAGGATTTCTCAGTATGATGATCGGTCACAAAGAATAAGCACTCCCTCCTATATCTTACCTCTTCTTTATCAATCTCATCTCTCTATTTTAAAGACTTCTATCCTATACCAAGCTGTGCTCACAAAGCCTTCCAGTAAACAAAATCAACAGAATAAAATCAACAATAAATCATCCACCATCATCATCATCCATCATATAAATTTGTTTTATATAGAAAACACAACAAACCAGAGCCAACAATGTTCTTTCTACAAAAGCCGTAACTGTCAAAATCATTTGGCAGATGCCCACTGGAATGGAGCCGTTTTACAAACAGTGCAGAATCTCATGAGAGAAAGTACTTTATGTATCTCCTCGGATAGGCTTGTTTTTACAGGGGAAAACATAAACTCCTGAAAGGAGGAAACCGCCTGCCATAATTGTTCAGATGAGGAATGTGCATCTGCAGGGCAATGGTGAATGTGTTCCAGAGTGCATCTACAGGTGGAGATGGTAAAATGCAATGATAGCTCATATGAACGTTGTGCTTTGGAATCCTTTGCAGTACACGGGGATTGCAGTCGATCCCTAAGGGTTTCTCAGCTGACATCTTGATATGGAAAGTGTTCCACAAAGAGAAAGTCTAGAAACCCCTGTGATGGACCACTGTACATTAACTATACCAGTGCATGGTAAATACCACTGTAGCTAAACAGAATGCTAGATGCCAATACCTTATTGAAACCTGTAAATATTTACATTATTTACATTACTAGAGAATATCCTGTGAATATTCAAAATGAAAATTCCAAAAAGCAGTATGTTGGGGATGACTTTGTGGAGCAACTAAGAATATGGAAATGTCCTGTCTGTAGTTTGGGCACATTTCAGTATTTAATGTCTGAATTTTCAGACGTTCTCTCTTATACAGGGACAGTCTTGATTGGTCATGATGAGCCACTGGAAGAGAAATATAGGCAGCTGATAGTATATATGATACCTGCTCTTCACAATGTCCAGTGTGGGTATAGGAGGCTATATAGGCCATAACTCTTTAACTGTAGAGCTTCTCACTTGGCGTCATTCAAGTTAAATTGTATTCTGATACAAAATCAGCTCTGAAGAGTCAGCAATAATAAAAAAGAGAATAAATGCCATGTGACAAGCACACAAGAATGAGCGCAGATTGTGGGGAGTGAGAGAAGATAATACCCCCCCCCAACAGACAGTCAAAATTATTGAGATTCAATCAGCTGCTTACATATCCCACTCACCAGCAGACAGAATCTGACAACTTTATTAGTTATTTTCTGGGAAGAGTCTGCAGGGAGGAGAGAGACATAAAGTTGTTCAGATCTTCCTGGTAAAGTTGACAGAACTTGAGTAATATTCTGTTATCAGATGTTATTATAGAATACCTGGATATTTCTGCACCTCTGCTTTATCTGACTGAACCACTCTTTAATCATTTCTTCTGCTTCTTGATACCTCAAATACAGTAAAACTCAATTGTTCTTTTTGAACAGTGGCTATTGGCAAGGATTAAGGGTACTAGACCCAGCAGACTGAAAATCAGTTTTGTCAACAGGTGGATTCACGTAGTCACACAGGCCTATTATGCACGGCTGCTGAAACGGTGGCATGGAGAACGTGGAGGAGGAAGAAGCGAAGCAAACTGCTTATGCATGGGACGGAACGCAACGGCGGCAAAACCCAGAGTATCCAATTATACACGCGGCTACTCCGGAGCCGTTTCTGGTTGCGGCCTGGTCCCAGGAAGCTCCACTTTCCTCCGCATCTCGCTAACGCAGCTTTTTCGGCGGCATACGTTGACTCTGCGCCCGATTGCCACCTGTAGTGTGCATAATTGGTGATTTTAGCCACCACCATTCCACTCCGAATGTGGACCTTCCACGCCGTGCATAATGGGCCATAGTGTCTCCAAAGAGATCAGCCCAGCCTTTAATCTCAGAAGGGCATCCAGAATACATCACGGGACTTCGAAGATCATTCATAGGAATTTACGTAGATTATACTGCTTCCAGTAAGTGCCTTGCTTTCTAAATACAGAGCTGGGATCAATATGAGAGCTGGGTAACAACCTTTCCTTGGGAAAGCTTGGTTGTTGCACTGAAAAAGGAGGCCTGTTTTGTGAAGCAGAATCTTTGAATGGTGGAGGTTGCTCTGTGGGTAGTCTCTGTAGCATGCATTGCTTGAGCCTTCCCATGTCCAGACAATTGTAAGACTATCCCAAGCTATTCTAAGATTTTTGTTTGTTCAGTGTTGTGGCTCTCTATTAGGCATCTATGGTTTCGATTAAAGAAAAAAAAAAGGTGAGGACTTTTTGGTAATTTATCACAAGCTCATCCTCTTTACAGTGTGTAGTAAAGGCATGAATGCTCTCCCAACATTCACATGTGAATGGGATAGAATAGCAGTAATTTACATATAGTAAGGCCAGAATCGTTTTTATGAGCACGCTTTGGAGAATGAAAGCTTGGATTTCTTAGGCTCTTCCTATAGCCACAAGATTGCAGGCAACAGTCACCCCACCGATATCATGTAAACACTGGGCCAGGCCTGCACAGTCCAATATAGGAAACAAAACCTCCTGATTATAAATGCGTATCTCCCTTCCTGTGGCACCAGATAATAGTTACATGAAATCTGGAGCTATATCTTGAGTCACTGCTCCTAGTCCTCTTTAAATGCATCTGTTGTGGTCACAGGAGGTTCCAATGCCAGACTTGGACCTTCAGATGAATAGCTGTATACCTTCTTCAACTCAGTACCACCAGTGAATGATCCCTTAAAGTGATTCTCAACCTTCTTAATGCCGCAGCCCTTTAATACAGTTCCTCATGTTGTGGTGACCCCAACTATAAAATTATGCAAGTGTTCTTTCACAGAGAGTAAACCGAAATTGACCAGTGGTGTGAAGATCCATTGTTCATGATTGTATATAAATTGGTTTCCCCCCCAGGGTTTCTCAGTTCAGTTCTGCCTCTTGTCCAACCATGCCAATCTCGCTCTTTTCCACTGCTCCAGACAAATGAATGCTCCATCATGATCTACCCCGCAATGCTGTTGTGTGGATGGCGCCCTCCAGCCAACCTGCTTGCCCGGCCACAACCCCTCTGAAAGGGTCATTCGACCTCCAAAGGGGTCCTGACCCGCAGTTTGAGAACCATTGCCTTAAACATTCCTCTCCCTAGAACCTTTAAGGATGGCAAGTTAAACTGGAAAGGTTATCACTTGCTACAGCTTGCATCTAGGTTATACTTTTCCATTCTTAATCGGACTACCCAAGGAGATTCCCCCCCCGGGAGTATACATGTGAGTCCAAGTGCAATGCAAGAACTATAGACTTTATTTAGATAATAGGGGCCAAGCCTGTTGTATCCAGGAATAGAATGGGTGATAGAGCTTGGCAGTGGGAAGAGGAAGGGGAGGTGTTGTCCAGTCTGTAAGGGCAAGGGGTTGAAATGTGTGTGTTGTGTGAAAGATTGTGGTGGCATGGTGACAAATGAGGGCATGAGTGTGGAGATATGGGTGTCAAGAGCCTGTGGTTTGGAATGTTCGTTGAGTGTGGGAGAGGACTGACCTTTGGGAATTGTGGCATAGTGGTTACAGATGAGCTTTCCAGAGCCATGTCTTCAGATATGTGAAGGGAAAATCAGACTGGAGAATCTTCTTAGGGGGAGATTACTCCCAATTCTATGTCATTTCCCTTCTTGTGAATTAGGCCACAAACACCGAAATGTCCCCCTGCCCTAATGCACATGGGGTAGTCACATTACACAGGTGTCCAGGCTGCTCCTTCTGTCTACATTTTTTCACTGTTAATAAAGTGCTATGTGCCCACATGCTTCTTTCATGGTTGTTTCTTAGAAGAAGAACTGGATTTTTGTACCCTGTTGTTTACTACTCAAAGGAGTCTCAAAGCGATTTACAAACACCTTATCCCTTTGTCTCCCCACAATAGACAACCTGTGAGGGATGTGGGGCTGTGAGAGGTCTGAGAGAACTGGGAATGGACCGCAGTGACCCAGTCATTTTAGTTCCCATGTCTCTTCAGCCATTTACCTGTTCACTATTTACAGTTTCAGCTGTAAATATTCTTTATTTAGATCTTCCTGCACTTTCCAGACTCACAGGACTGATGCTGGTTTGCCTGTCAGTGCCCCAGAATATGAACAGTTGCTGGTAAGGGCAGGCCATAGCCCATAGGCCAGGAGGGACACATCCACACCCTTCCGACTGCAGTCTGCAAGCCTCTACCATAGTATCTAGATTGCTGTTCATCTCTAGATTATAATGATCATATCTGTAGGCAAAACTGGCTCCTTTGAAGGCTGGACTCTGAGGCATTGTACGATTTTGAAGTCCCACCTCCAAACCTCCAGGAATATTTCCAACCCAGGGATAGCCAACCTCCAGGTGGAGCCTGGAGAGCTCCTGGAATTACAGCTCATTTGCAGAGTAAAAAGATCACCTACCCAGGCAGAAAGGGCTACTTTGGACAGGATTGTTGTTGAATTGAAAGTAAGGTGACCAGATTTTAACATTGGTAAAGCGGGACACCATTAACCAGAGGGGGGTTCTTGATTTAAAATTTGGTCTAACCTCTAGCAGCTAGGCAGGCCAGAGCAGTATTTTAGATGAGAAGGGGCTTTTCTGTGGCCTCCCTATCAGCCAATTATTTGGCAGAACAGGAAAGCCCCCCGCCAAAATGAATGCCCACCCCTATGCCCTCAGACTGCCCTGCATTGCTCTCAGAAATACTTCCCTCCCCTCAGTCAGGGGCTTTCAGAGGCTCCTTCATAGCAGGCCTCTGAAGGGAGGGAAGCCAGTCTCCTGCCAGCTCTGTCAGGGTTCTGAGGCAAAGGGAGGGAGGTTACAGTTGGACACAACAGTTAGGGCAGCCCTGGGGTGAAAAGCACTCTGAACATTAATATCTGAAGCCCACCAGAACATACTTCTGAGCAACTCAACAATGACATAAAGGCCATTTCCAGCTACAGGTTAGCCTGGGCTGAAAAAGTAGATCTTCAATACCAAAAATACTTTACCTCTGACAAAGCATTTCAGCTCTGAAATACTGGGTCTCAGCAAATGCTATAAACAGTTATTTCATTATACTAATGATGTATTCTTGGCAAGACACAAACCCTCCTAAAGAAACCTCATGGTCTCAATATCCAACTATTAAGGAAAAGCAAATCAAAGACCTGATTTCATGCAGACTGCTATACAGCGAAAAACAATTTAGGGGGCAAATTCCAGTAATACAGGCAAAATGATGCATCCAAAATCCCCCCAGAACATAAAACCTTGAAGCACTGATATAAAAATCTTCTAATGGAGTCCTATATACACTCACGGTTTAATTGAAGCACTCACACTGAATTGAAGCAGTACCTCTTTAATCCACATCCTGATATCATCTGTTCCTGCAGTCTGCATCTCTTATTTCTCACATTTTCTTTTTCAAATCACAAAATTTAAATCTGCACACCAGATTGTCAAGATTTTTTTCTTCCCCAGTCCCTTTGTTTGGTCTCTGCTGATTGGTTGGTTTCCAGCAGGAGTAGCCCTTTGCCTTCCAGTGGCCCATTTAATTTATTCATTCATTCATTCTTTGATTGTTATACTACCACTTTCCAAAGGGCTCACAGCGGTTTACAATGATAATTTCCATAAAAACCCATAAAAACACCCCTTATCACAATTAAAACAGATTGTGATCACTTCCCTAGAGAATTCTAATCACCCAACTCCCACCCCGTTTTAGTGCTTGCTTCCTTTTATGCTGCTTTATGTTTTATCAGCCACTTAAGTGATGTGATAAGCATTAATATCTGAAGAAGTTAAGATAAGCCATCCGTACCTCAAGATGCTTCTTTCTCCCTTCTTCCAGTCTGCCTGCTTCACAAAGTTGGGGGGGGGGATAAATGCTTCCCAAGGCTGCCCTCTTTCTGGTCTTTTTTTAAAGTGAAGGGGACATTTTACACTGGAATTTCCTTTTAAAAACTCTTCATTTCATACTTTATTTTATTTATTTATTTATTTATTTATTTATTTATTTATTTATTTATTTATTACATTTATATACCACCCTCCCCGGAGAAGTCTCTGAACATAGAACAATGGAACATTAAATAGGAAACAGTGAGGACGATAAATTCATAACTAGAACATACTGATGGGCCCAGTTTCAATTTCATGGGAGGGAGGCTCGGGGGCCCAGTGAAAGATACTTGTGGAAGAGCCCCCATTTACAGGCCTGCAGAATTGTTCCATATCCGTCAGGGCCCTGATCTCCACTGGGAGGTCATTCCACCAGGTGAGGGCCAGGGCAGAGAAAGCTCTGACCCTGGTTGAGTTCAAGTGGGCTTTCTTGGGGCCAGGGATCACCAGGCAGTTGGAAGTGACAGAGCATAAAGCTCTTTGAGGGGTGTAGGTAGGGAGGCAGTCCCTCAGGTACACTGGACCCAAACTGCATATGGCCTTAAATGTAATTACCAGAACCTTAAGTCTTATTCAGAATTCAACTGGAAGCCAGCACAGTTATTGGAGAATGGGCTGGATGTGGGACCTCTGTAGTATTGCTGTGAGGATTCTGACTGCTGCAGTGAGGATTCTGGCTGCTGCATTTTGGACCAGCTATAGTTTCTGGATCAAGGTTAAGGGCAGACCTGCATAGAACAAGTTGCAGAAGTCCAGTCTAGAGGTGACGGTTGCGTGAATCACTGTGACTAGGGGCCGTTCCGCATTCATCCAAAATAGCACAATGGTTACTAATTGAAATCGCTACAGTTTTGCTGTTATGCACAATGTCGTTGACAATCTGCAACACTCCTGAAACCGATCCGCAAAAAGCGCTTCGTTGTAGCATTTTCAGGGGAATCCCAAAAAGTGGATTCACCCTCCGGAAAGCGCTACACTCCTGCAACCAATCTGCAACACTAGTGGGAAAGTTCTGTGCATTACCATTGTTGCGGTTTGTGCAAAGTCCCTCCCCCTGGCTCTCTCCTCTGATCTTCCGGCAAAGCGATCGCCATTTTTTTTTCTCCGAGCGAGCGGAGATCAACACACCGGCAAGCCTTTGTTTACCCAGTGAGGCTTCCCCGGCTGCAGTCCCTCTGTTTAAAGTCACCAAGCACAAGCAACACAGAGGCCCATTTGCTGGTTTATTTTCCCTTTATTTTTCACACTGTTTTCAGCCGAAAATCGCGCTTGTGAGGGGGGGGGGTTCACTCGGGGGGAGCGTGGCAACGATGAAATGGCAGCTCAAACACCACCTGCTAGCTGGATGGGTCTCTCCGTTGCAACGAATCAACGCATATTTGTTGCAACTGGTGTGTGTGTTTTTTAAAAAAAAACCTTCCTTAAAGGGAAAGGGGCTGTTTGGGAGCATGCTAACGGCCGCCCATTGGCTGCTTGACAGCCAGGGGCGGGACAGAGCTCAGCAATAGCGCTTCCTTTCTAGCAATTTTTGCCGAGACCAGAACCCTGTGGGAAATGATAGAAACGCAACTGGATTCCACTACAAAGGCAGGTATGCATAACGACAAATTCCACTGTTTCAAATGGCGATTTTTCGTTCAAACAATTTGCTACATGGATCCCAGTGCGGAATGGCCTTAGGTGTTCCAGGGCCAAGTAGGGCACTAATAGCTTGGCTTGGTGAAGGTGATAGAATGCCAGCCATGCTACTTTCATGATCTGAGCCTCCATTGAGAGGGAGGAATGAAGAATCACACCCAGGTTCCTAGCGGAGTGAGCCACTGATAGCTGTACTCTGTCCAGGTTGGAGAGGCATGCTTCTTAACTTGGACCCTTCTTTCCCAGCCACAGAACCTCTGTCGTTGAAGGGTTGAGCTTCACACAACTCTGCTTGATACACCTCATCACTGCTGCCAAGTAGCAGCTAATGCTTCTGGGGGATAATCAGAGAAACGTGATCACCTATTGACCCACTATGCACAGTGGCAGCTACTCCGCACTGCCGCCGTGCTGTTGTGGTGGGGCAAAAAGCCCTGCCATCCCCCATGTATGCACGGGGCGGAGTTCTGCCAGCTGTCCCAGTGCAATGGTGCCACGCCGGCAACGTGAGGCCGGAAGCGCAGGTAAGCGGTGGCAGCGGCTGAGGGGGGACTTGGGGGCAGGGGGCCTCCACTGCAGGATGGTGAGGAGCATCATGCTGCTCTCCCACCATGGCGGGGACGGGGGGTCACCCCTGTCAGCTCTGTGGAGCCAGCAGAGGCAATAGGCATCCCTGCAGGGGTGCCGTAGGTCAGGGGAGGAGCCGGGCCGAAAGCCCAGCTCCCCTGATTATGCATGGGGCTCGGGCGGCTTGGCCCTTGCCTGTGCCCAGGGAGTCCTGGGACTCAGGAAGAGCCCGCGTGTCGTTAACACGGGTCTTCTGAGGGCCTGGGCTGGGACATGCCCCGCTGGTGGCGGTGGCATGCATTATTGGGGATTTCCCCTGAAGCCCTGCCACTGCCAGCGCTGGCGTTCCAGCCTGTCCATAATGGGTCATTGATGGACAGTCCCCCAAATCCCGGCACCTGTGAGGCAGTGAACTTGAAGCTCATGATCGACTGTGTTGAATACTGCTGAGAGGCCCAATAATAAGAGCAGCACCAATTTGCTCCGGTCCAACTGGTGATGATGTCATCCATCAGGGTGACTAACATTGTTTCTACCCCATGGCCAGGCCAGAAACCTGACTGGGATGGGTCTAAGACTGAAACTTCCTCCAAGAATGCTAACAGTTGGTCCGTAACAGGCTTTTCAAGTGTGTTCCCAGAAACGCTAACTGTGAGACAAGACAATAGTTGTTGGGCTCTAGCAGGTCCAGAGATGTTTTTTTGAGCAACAGGCAAACCACTGCCTCTTTTAGTCCTTACGGGAATTCTTCCATTGATAGAAAGTAGTTGACTATCTCCTGGAGGGGGGCCACTATTATTATATCCGATGTCTTTAGTAGCCATGATGGGCACGGTTCTATAGGACACGTGATTGGCTTCACTGCCTTTAACATCTTGTCCACTTCAATCAGCATGAGTCATCTGAAGTTACTCAGTGTTCTCTCCAAAGACTGCCAAGGGGTCTCGAGTTCTCTTTCTGTATCTAAGGTTGGAGGGAGGTTGTGGCAGAGTGTCGAGATTTTGTCTGCAAAGTGGCTTGCAAATGCTGCACAGCTGATATCCAATTGGGTTGTGTTTTGGTGCCCTTCTTCCAGGGCAGTGAGAGATCGAACTATCCTAAATAATTGTGCTGGGCAAGTCTACAGACACATTTGTTTTTCTAACCCAGCAGTGAATGTTGTGAATGCAGCCTACAGGCAATGAACTTCAACAGAGCTATGGTGGGCTCAGCCTTGCAACTACAACTTTATGAGTTCGAGTCTGGATGTGGATCTTGAGATTTTCTTTCCTCACACGGGTGTTTTAATTAATTTTTTTACTTTTGAAAAGCACATGTTTTAAAAACGCCATTTTAAACTTTTGACTTTATTTTTTGAAAAAGTATGGAACCACCGGGAGTCAAAAGGGCTGCTCCTGCTGGATACAAACTAATCAGCAGAGACCTCTGCACAGCAGGCAAGGCTGGGATGGTGCAGGTGGGGGGGAGAAAGCCCCAAAGAGGCAGGATATCTGCACCCAGAAGGTGCTAATAATGCACCTTTCTAGTACACAACCAGGTCCATTCCGCACAGGTTTAATGTAGCAGGAGTGTAGCAAATTGTAATCGCTACTAATTTGCAGTTATGCACGACGTCGCACACAATCTGCCACACTCCTGAAAATGATCAGCAAAAAGCGCTTCGCTGTAGCGCTTTAAGGGAAATCCCAAAAAGTGGATTCACTCTCCGAAAAGCACTACACTCTTGCAAGCAATCTGCAACAGTTCCAAAAAAGACCTGTGCATTCCCATTGTTGCGGTTTCAGCAAAGTCCCTCCCCCTGGCTCTCTCCTCTGAACTTTGCCATTTTTTTTTCACGGAGTGAGCGGAGAGCAACGAACCAGTGAGCCTGCATTCACCCAGCGAGGCTTCTCCGGCTGCAGTCCCTCCACAGAGCTGCTTTAAGTCAACAAGCACAACACAGCCCCGTTTGCAAGTTCCCTTTATTTTCGGCCGAAAATCACGCCTGTGCACGGGGGGGGATTTTTTTTCACTCGAGGGAGCGTGGCAACGATGAATCGCCAGCTCATACACCATCTGCCAGCTAGATGGGTCTCTCCGTTGCAATGAATCAATGCAGATTCGTTTCAACGTGTTTTTTTTTTAAACCTGTCTTAAAGGGAAAGGGGCTTTTCGGGAGCATGATAACGGCCGCCCATTGGCTGTTCGTTTGAGTGACCAGGGGTGGGACAAAGCACAGAAAAAATCGCTTCTTTTCTAGCGATTTTTGGCGAGACCGGAAACCTGTGGGAAACGATTGCAACACTACTGAATTCAACTACAAAGGCAGGTATGCATAAAGCCGAATTCCACTATTTTAAATTCCGGAATTGCTTAGTGTAAACAATTGGCCACATTGATTCTTGTGCGGAATGGGCCCCATTTTTACCACATAGAGGGATCATGAGGCATTGTGTGGGGAGGCACACTGTGGTCTGCAGTCCTTGGAGCCAGTGATTGCATTTGAGACCTTGACAAGTACTTTTACTTTGTCTTCTTTATCTCTCTCTGCAGGCAAAATTGCAAGTGTAGCTTAGCTTTGTACTATCAGCCTTTACATGAGGCTCTTTTTGAAGGTTAAACTACTGGAAATGATTTCATGATGGAAATTTCCTAAAGACCTGAAGTTCTCATCTTCCATTAAAACAGGCAGTCTCTCAACTATAAGTTCTTCCATGACAGAATTAAATATACATGCTATTTTTGCTTAAAAGCTAAACTATTCAGTCTGGGGTTGTTCTGCCTATAATTATATGTATCTAGAGGATTCTCAGCCCCCCTGAATCTTCTTCTACAAAAAACTTCCTTTCAGTGGCATTTTCTGCCTTCCTCTCTCCATCCAGCACCCCCAGCAAAGGAAAGAGTTGGAGCATTTCCTAGTGGTTTGTGATAATGCATTCCTTTCTGCTTCAGTCATGCTGGCAGCAAGAAGCTCCTTGGCTGCTCTTCTGGTGATGTAATGCTGGGATTGCATCACCTGCAAAGGCAATGGATCTGCGAGTAATAAAGAGCACAGCCGCCTTGAAACTGAAACGGGAGCTCTGACGTTAGTGGATTTCAAACATCTTTTTTCCCCCTCCCCCCTTTTGTGCTTTTGTTATTCTCGCCCATTTCCCATGAGAAGCAGGCGGTTGAGTCTTTCTTCCTGAAAAGTTTTCATTTTGTTCCACTTTATTTCATATACATGAGATGCAGAGAGAGGGCAAGAAAAATGTCTGTGGAAGCCTGAATTCCGAGAAAGACATTCCCTCTCTGGTACTCTTTAGATCTATGACTTTTGTGGGTTTATGCGACAGGAATTATAAAAACAAAAGGATCCATGAGAGAAGAATGAGCCACAGAACATTTTTGCTAATGATTGACTTCAGCCTACCTAAGGCAGGTAGACCAAAGAACTGCCCCTGTTTGTGCAATGGCCCTTTTTGGCTTTATTTATTCTTTTGAACTACAGCTCCCAGACGCCTGCACATGCCATTTCATATTGCTTTTGCAACTTCAGCAAGCAAATGGGGAAGTGGGGAGGAAAACAAGCTCAGAGTTCCTTTCAAACCCAGAACTAGTTTCAAAGTTCTTTGCATTCACAATACAATTTGATCACATTCATTTAATCCATCTCTGACAACATTTTAAGGTCTAATGCTGTGCTGGCACCACATACGTTGGGCAAACTGGGAATTTAAATCTTTGGTTGTATAAAGATTTTGCTTCTTTAAAGAGAATATTCTGAGCAAAGCTTATGGTTAGATTTACTTGAAACGTTTAAATTCAATAATGTAAGATTGCTTTATTTGCTTTGGTTCTAAAATATCCCAAAAGGGGATGGGGAGGAAAATAGTAGTACACTGAGTTCTTGTGGGAATCCACATCATTGTATAACTCCTCTTATTGAGCACTTTATCAATGATAAAAATGACAGGAACAGTCAAGTTTGAGAAATACAGCATCCTGAGAGTTCTGACAAAACACACTGCTGACTGTATATTATTGGCCAATCTAGAAAAGTGAATTAGATTTTGGCACTGATCCTATGAACACTTTCCTGAGAGTTAGCCTTACTGAATAAAATGGGACTTACTTCTGTCTACTTTTTATTAATATATTCAATTTCTTGCAAATAATATTAAAGTTATAAGAATTTGGGAGATAGAAACAAATTTTATCTTAGAAGGGATATCTAGTAGTTTAAAGATTTTAGAATTATTCTGATGAACATCAGCTGTTCTTAGTTCCAGCTGGCTTCAAAGATACTTATAGAAGCTACTCAGCTCAAAAGCAGTTTCAAGCTTCTGTGTCTATTAAACATCAGTCTACATTAAGGAGACAAAAACTAAATAAACAAAGCCAAATTATGCGGGCAATGATGTCAGGCTGCAGTTTTCAAACAATTTGGCAAAGATTGTAACCTGAACAGTGTTATCCAAGCATTTGCAATAATAATAATAATAATAATAATAATAATAATAATAATAATAATAATAAATAACCCGCCTTGAATACTTTTTTTTTTAGCAAACAGATGCTGTTTCAGCCTGGCTGAAAAAATACAATAATACCAGGATGTGCCCTTTTCAGAACTTATGATTATATGTACCAGAAGCCTGCCAACTGTTGAGTATCAGGAACATTCAGACCATTTCCCCATGAGGAACCTGTTCATGGACAGCCTTCAAATGTTGGTGTGTTTTAGAGCCTCACATGGAATTGCCTGCATCCCAAGGCTTTCCAGTAGCTTGGCCATTTTTAACTTGTGATTTCAGGAATCGCCAAAACTGGATTTACATACCTAAATTGTGCATCCCATCAGTGAGTAACCAGTGAGCAACAAGGGATAAACCCGTATGGAGGGGGAAACGCATGACAGTCTTGGTTAGCTTTGTCTTGCCTTTGCACCTGCCCTCCCCTCTCCATTTCCTGCTCTGAGTAATTTTTTTTAAATGCTGCGTCCATGTTGCAGCACGACTGCAAACCCACACTGTCAAAGGTAAAATCTTCTTTAAAGTGCCCACAGTCTTTTGGGGATCAGGCAGGCAAAACACAGCCCCTTTTCTGTTTTCTGAAGGTAGGGAATGAACTGGGGGTGGTGGTGATCAAGCATCCTTCGCCCAATCATACAGGAGTCTGAGCACCTTGTTTTTAAGCCAATCATTAACACAAAATGTCTTTTTGGGGCTCTAGGGACCATGCCCAACCTTCTCACAACTTGAGCAGGCAAAAACAGCCCCCTATCCAGGCAAAACACAGCCCTTTTTCTGTTTTCTGGAGGTGGGAAATGAGCTGGGAAAAGCCAACACAAAATGTCTTTTTGGGCTCCAGGGACCATGTCCAGTGTCTCAGAAATCCACCCAAAAAGAAATAAAGTCCGAAAGAACAGGAATCCCAAGGGGGGGGGTGCTGTATCTTTCTGCCGTTTCTCCATAACAACGTGGCTGTTTTGATTTTTATTAAAAATGCATATGTGTTGTGGCATCACCGCATAGCAACACAAAAGTGTCTTTAAAACAAAAATTTGGGGATTGGGAGGGGGAAGAAAGTTTCAGTCCATAAGAGAACTGCTGCATTATGATTGGTGACTTGCTGAGGTTGACAAGCCAAGGAGTAGAGGGATAAGTTCATTTTGCTTTCCCTTGCAGCCTTGTCAGGTGACAAAAAGCCATGAGGGGGCAGAGGGAAAACATGGGAGGAGTCCCCCTGTGAGGAGGCCTGCAAATGCGAGATTTATCTCCCATGTTTGCAAGCAGGAAGCTACTCCATATCCTTCTGCTTGCTGTGCTGTCTGCAAGGGGCTGGCTGCATATGGATTTGGCATGCACATATAGTGTCTGTATTCACTTCACCAAAGCCATTTGGTGTAGCATTCAACTAAACTGAAAATCCACTCATTACCCCTTTCAGTCAACATGGCAATCACACATGTGTTGAGAGGATCTACTCACATTTGCCAGCCTCCTGGGATTCCTGGACAGTAATGTCTGATGTGGAATCACCAGGACATGTGAAGACCACTGGTAGTGATTAGAGTGTTGGAAATTGTCAGGTGAATTTAGGCCAGTTACACACTCTCAGCTTACCTGACAGGGGTTTGTGTAAGGAGGGAATGGAGGCAAGGAGAACAATTTAAAAGGCTTTGGGTTCCCATCAGGGTGAAAAGCAGGGCATGAATGAAGGAAATAATGTGGGGAGTCAGTTCAGGTCCATCAGCTCTGTGTAGACTTGCTATATAGGTCTGAAAAAACAAATAGCCTGTCCCTTTAAAAGATTGATTGTAGAAATGGGCAGCTGATGTTGTTCATGGCATGAAGGCAAATAACATCACCTGGCTAATTGTATCCTAATAGACCTCTGTTAAAGGGATGGGATACTTTCTGCCAGGCAAAGGGAAATATCAATCCCAATATAACTTGGGTCAATGTAAGGAACGATTATCTGGGGTAAGGACAAATGTTTTTTCCCCAGCTGAGTTAACTTGCTTCTCCAGCAATAATGGTAGATATAATATAGCCTCTAGACTCTTAACTCAGTCAGTAAGGGTTAGCTGAAACTCAGCAAGGGTGGGGAACACATAGTGGACTCTAAGATCTCAGCTGGCATCTAAATTCAGATCAGGATGGCCTGTCATATCTATGGAAACCATCCTAACAGTACAAAAATTGGAAAAAGATCTAATGCATTCAGAAGAAACTCTTAATATAGTTTACACCTCTAAATGAGGCCATGAAACACATGTGCTCATCTACACTGTAAACCTTATAGCTGGATAATGTGATTTTCTGAGGGGGGGGGGAGAATTTGTCTAGTCCAATCAGGACAGCCTATAATAATCTGCCCACTATGAGGGATTGTATTCTGCAACAAGTAACATTTGGATTGCAAATTTTGTCACTGGCTTGCTGTGCAGACATTAGCATGGGATATTATTCATCTCCTTGGCCAGAAAAGCTTCACGTGCTGATTTCTGCTTGCCAGGCTGCTGTAAAAGACATTAAGGGAAGACAGGTCAGCACTTTCCTCCCTAGCTATTTGTCAATGATTCTTTGCATGCCCTTTGAGGCTGTGCCTCACACTGGTTCTCTGAAAGAACTGGCAACTCATGGGCTTGTTGAAGATGCTGGCTAGGTCTGCTTCCATGTTTATGAGTTCAGGATTTATTCTGAGGCACATGAAAAACAACAACTTGCAAATGTTATGTCCTTTTATCAGTTTATATTTAACCTTCTGCTTCCTCTCACACAGGGGTAGTCAAACTGCGACTCTCCAGATGTCCATGGACTTCAATTCCCATGAGCCCCTGCCAGCAAATGCTGGCAGGGGCTCATGGGAATTGTAGTCCATGGACATCTGGAGGGCCTCAGTTTGACTACCTGAACAATGAGAACCAAAAAGATTTTTAAAAGTTGTGAAGAGAGTGTGACCTATCTTACAACTGTATAATCCAAACAAAAGTTAAAATTCCTCAATGCCAGGAGAATGATTGTACTGTCTCACATCTGTCTGCTTCTTACACGATGGAGACAGGTAATGTCAGAAATTATTAAATTTCATCATTCATCCTTTGGGTCATATGCCACATGGGTGATTTATCTTGTGGAAAACTAGGAAGGAATAACTTTACTCTGTTTAAGGAGAGCCAAGAGTTGAATGACACTGTTATAAACCCAGAAATCCACTTAAAGAAACAGCTGGTGGGAAGGTGGGGAAACTGCCTCCCTCAGGACTACAAACAGGTACTATGTTTTAGGCACAACTAAAGCATTTAGGATTGTGCTGTGTTATGTGTCCTGGTGAATGATGTATATATATTCTAATGGTTAGCCCTGTTGGTCTGAAGTAGCACAATAAAATCAGAGTTCAGTAGCACCTTAGGTGTGAATTTTCGAATGCTTGCACTCGAAAGCTCACGCCCTGAATAAATCTTTGTTGGACTTAAAGGTTCTGCTAGACTCTGATTTAAATGATGTATATAGTCTCTGTTATTGTATGGACAGTTGCAGACATATTTTTGCATAAAAATACTTAATGTACTGATTAATGCAGCCTTTGATAGAATGTATGCATGACTAGCACTTATGCAGCCAAAGGGGTTTCAATACCATTTATATTTTTAAGTGTTACTAACTTGATAACTAACTGCCATGCCTCTAGAATGCTTAGACTCACATGTACAACAAGGGCATTCCTGTGTTTGTGTGTGTGTTTTTTTTTTGGCTTGTTCAAAGTCAGACATGTGATTATACCATGCAAGAGAATGTTTTGCATCATTTGAGTGACTTCTTTGATGGAGGACATGGAGTTAAAAGGCAAACCGGATCAGGCCCAAAGGGACTTTCTAGCACATATATATTTTGTGAAAAGCCAAGAGTCTCTAAAGGTAAAAGTAGGGGACATTATAAGGGTGGGGGGAGGTGGCAGTATCGAAAGATAATCTACTTAGTTCATGAAACCATACAAGGCACTAAATGCTTAATGGGATGATTCAGTTCAGTTCACATGGTGGAGTTTGAGGGGGGAGAACTTCAGTCCACCAAGTGGACTGGAGGACAGAAATCTCTCCCCCCCTCCCCATGAGAACAATATAGTGTTTTATATCATCTACCTGTTTTAAATCCTATTTTAAATAAGAACGATGGTCAGTGACTAAGGCCAGTTTTAACTGAGCTTTTAAAAAAAGGAAATATGATGTAAGTAATAGAAAATGTGTAGCCTGAAATCAGTACACCTTCCAATCTTTGTGTGTTCCCTCATCTCAGCAGCATTCTTTCCCAAGGATATGTTATATTTCTCTTTACTCAATACTTCCCCAAGAGGCACAATATGACTAATGCAATATATTTTAAGTATATTGGAAACAGCAAGAGCGATTCCGCACAGTTGGTAGAAATCCGTAATCAACACTGAGTATTCCATTGCTGCGTATTGTAGCGTTCCAATGTCATTTCACACCTGGCCCAAAACTCTGTATTCCTAGTGGGACTGTTTCTCCTCCAACATTCCTCACCTACTTCAGGTTCTTGCCGAGGAGCAATGATACGAGGAGCAACGCCACAAACTTCCCTCGCCCCCTCCCACCTCGAGCCTGTCAATCAACCGGACAACCAATCAGCCTCAGCTAGCCACGCAAAGCCCGCCTCCCCCCTGAAAAAAAAAAAACCCCACACCGAAGTAATAATTGCAACGCAATTTCATTTGTTCACAGAGGCATTGGTTATCAGTCACAGCTTCGTCTTCAAATTTTGATAGTTTCATAGTGCAAACTTATATTTAGAGACTGCTGAGCAAATCTTCCCAAATGGCAGCCCCTTCTCAGAAGCAAAGAGGTGATACTTTGGGGCCAAAAGCTTTGTCAGTGATTGGGAAAATTTATGCCTAACCCCCTCCCATCCCCTTCCAGCAGCCAGAAGGGACCTGTCAACCCATGGTGGGGGGGATAACCTGTCATTTCCTGCCAAAAAAAAAGGGGGGGTAACCTGGACTTTCCAGTCATTCATCTCCAGACTAGAGGGATCGTTTCTCCTAGGGAAAATTTATGTCTTTGAGAGTTAATTCCAACTGTGGTCTCTGCCTTTCCCTGGCAATTAACTTGTCTGGATCTGGCAACCTCACCCCCTCCCAATCCCCTTCCAGCAGTGTGTGTGGGGGTTACCTGTGGGGGTCCAGCCATTCACAAACCAAAAACAGTGGGGGTATTTTACTGGAGTTCTACATGCGCCCCCAATGAAAATACAATACAAAAAAAATACAATGTGACACACACGCTGACGTATAGAGAAAGGGGGCAGCCAGATAACTGAAACATTCTCCATTTTTAAAAAAACACCCGCCTCCCATCCCCCGGAAGCCATAGAGGCGGGACCAGGGGAGGGACATCTCCATGGCAAAATGAGTACTGATGACACCTCCTCACTGAAACCTAACAGGTGATTGCGCCATCTGTCGGATTTTGACCAGGGGAATGCACTTTAACGATTTCCCTGCTTCTGCTACAAATAGGCAGATGGAACGAAACTGGGACGGGAGGCTGATGAGTGTCATCTGAAACCATGATTTTAAAGTGACAGCATCTGGTAATGATTTCGCTGAAATTCCCTCATGCTAAATGGCCCCGAAATCCCCCCCTTTCTTGAATTTTGTTTTACTAACACCGACAGCAGATTTGGGGATAACCATTAAATATCCAAGAGCAACTTGGGTAGATTTGCTAATGATTCTAATAATCAAAAAGTATCATTTCTGAGCACAACAAGAAAGTCTGGCTTTGAATTCAAGAAAGATTTTTCATGGGTTTTTTTTGGAGGATGCCTTTCAGTCACATGAATTGTCCTTTCAAGGCAGAAAGGAAACACAAGCCCAGGAGAAGAGTTGTTTGTTTTTCTGTAACAGAAGCATCTGGCTTTGCTAGGAGAGTTCTAAGCAATGTCGCCATGGAATCTAGGTAGGGCTGTGGATCTTGCCTTTGCTGTGTTATGTCAGTTCCTTCACATGAGGCAGTGACCGGGAGAGAGGCCAAGGAAAGGCTTAGCCTGGGACCTACTTTGAAGATAGGGCTGCATTCTGGAACACCACAAATGCTTAGAAAGACTAAGAGTTGGCCCTGACTGAGCTCCACTCACACAGCTGCTAAAAAGCCCAGGAAGCCTGATAGAGAAAAGGGAGGAGGAGACATTCTAGGTAACATTTAATTGTCCCACTCCAATGCTTCAGAAAGGCTGTGTGTGTGTGTGTGTTTGTGTTTCTGTGTGTGAGAGAGATCCAGGTTTATATGAGTAATAATGTAAACAGCAGGATACCTTTACAGTTTGGAAATGTATTTGTGTGAATTTGTTCACCGGTCAAATTTTGCCTAAATGTTGTGCCTTAGGATAACTCATCAACATATGAAAATATGGGCAATCCCTAATAGGTCAGGTAGTTGGGTTGCCACTGTCCAGGGGAGGGCTGGAGTTTTCCCAGAACCAAAAGTGAACTCTCATTTACAGCAATCAATTCTCTTGGAGGAAGTGGAGGGCAGACTCAGTGGCCTCACACCCCTGCTGAGTTCCTTCTCCCTTCTCCAGGTCCTGCCCCCAGATCTCTGGGAATGTTGCAAGGTGTTGGCTGTACTTTGTTGCACACCCAGGAGTCTCCTCGTAGTGGCGGATGCTATGTTGCCGCTCCCTCTGAAATACATACAGCAGTTGTCCTTTTAAATTGCCTAAGCTCAAAACTTGGCATTTCTCAGTAAGGCATGTGCCCTACTTTTTCTCTTTGACCAATCAGTAGAGTACAGATAGGCAACTGCCCATGGCGATTCACCTGATCGGAAGTGAGGATGCTGCCTTAGGGCTACTGTTAGAAGTCGTTTCCACATGAAAGTGACGGATGTTTTGGTTTCCCCTTTCTTTTGTGTTTTAATTTGTTTATACATGATTGCCTGCCTTTCGTTCACGCTGTACGCTTTCAGCTCCTTCTGCTGTTTCATAGAGGATTGCCCACTGTGGCTAACACATGTTGAATAGAATAGGCTGGAGTTCAGTTGGTTTGGAAAGAGACGCTAAATGGGGGGAGAGGGAGAACAGCAACCCCCCCCCCCCTGTTTTGTGTGTATGTGTGCTAAAAACCCAGCTTTTGATGGCCAGCTCTTCCCCAGTTGCTTTACTCTCTGAAGAAGCCAGGCTGCTCCCTCCTCCATCCCCTCCCCTCGCTGCCCAAAGTTAAATCTGCACAATAATGAGCCATATAAGGGAGGGATGACATCACCCGAGAGTGGTCCCAAGCTGTTTAGCACAACATTCACCTTTCATTGTTCTGATGACATGGCTGGAATGTGATGGCGAATTCCCTGGAGAGCAGGGGGCTAAGCGGGGCCTGCAGACTAGCACAGAGGGGAGGGGAGGGGGCTTGAATGAGGGCTTCTCCCTGGAAGGTAAGAAAGCCACGCTCTGCTTGAGGCTTGTTTGCTTCCCAAGTGTTAGTTGTTTCTGGTAGATGCACATTTTTCAGCGGGTGCTAATGGATATCCTTGGCCGGAAGATTCAGCAGTGGGCTGCTGCAAATAGCTGTGTGTGAAGAACAGACATGTGCTCAGAGGGATAAATAACTGCAGGCTTTTGAAGTTAGCAGTTCAAGCCTACACGGAGCTGACTTGAGGAGGGAAAATTCTGCCTTGCCACAGGACTAGGCTTCAAGGTAATGCATATGGAACGCTTTCACCATTTTTGTTTATGGATGCTCTGGAATTCACTCTTCCTCAGAGCTGTTGTTGGTTTTTTTTCTTCTGTTGTGCAATGCAAGCCTCCGACCCCCAAAGTTGTTTCAGGAAAAGATAAGCTCTGCTGGAAAGAGAGTTAAATCCTCTGTTTTGTCCTTGAGACATGCAGGCACTTCCTCTGGTAGCCTTTATTGGCCTGAGTGGTGACTGTAGTTATGCAACCGAGAAGTGGTTTGGTTTCTGAAGGCAGTCTTTTTATGTCTGTGATATGAGAAAAAGGCAGTTGGAAAGCCAATGGCTTGTCTAAATAAGGAAACCATCTCATTGCTCCATAACAGGAAAAGTAGTTGAGCTTTGAATTTACAAAAAGCCAAAGATATTTGAGCTTAAAATGAGCTGAGAGACAACTGTAGGTTGCTTCTTTGTTAATCATTGTCTTCCTGCTTCAGAAGTTACTGTTCTGCTCTCCTAATTCTTAAAAAGTTACCAAGTTCTGTTGGGGTGAGGCATTATGGCTGGCATGACTGTTCACTTTGGACAGTCACTTATAGAAGGGTCACTAGTATCTTTCCTCATCCCCCTGCCTTATGCTTTAGTTTATTATTAAGTACATTATCTATCCTGCCCTTTCTCTAAGGATCTCTGATATTCTGTAATAATGGTAGTAGTAGGAATGGTGGCATTTTCTACATCAAAGAATTTCACAAACTGACTTTGTCTCATACCTATTACAACAGCTGTGTAAGGAAGGTCAGTAGAATCACTTTAAAGACACAGGGCTCAGTTGGGTAGAATGAGGGTAAAGCAGGTTATCTAGCAAACACGTGGATGAGGAGAGCTTGAAGCAGGAGATTGCTCCACTGAATAAACGTATATAGTATATTTAAATGGATTTCAAATAATATAAATGCTGTTTGCGAAATGTTTTCTATGTATATATTTCTGCAGCATTGCTCAGTAAAAGGATACAGTAGGTGACACTGGATAATCTTGAATACCAGTATATTAACAATGCAGTCCCAAACTCTAAAAAGAAATGCACTGCTCAACTTTTTTCTAACTCCTCACCTGCCCCTACAAGATCCAGCAAGTATGAAAGGCTTTAGCTAAAGGTCTTTTGCTTGTTTGTTTGTTTCAAAACAAATAACTATAAAGATGCACTGAAATCTTAGCATGAGCTATATCTCTATATCATCACAATTATGTGCATTTTATTGCTTAATTTGATAATGGGAAAAACTTTCAACAGATATAATAATCAAGGGCTCTAAAGTAAGTAGTCTCTGCAGGCTTGGTTTCAGGAAGGGAGCTAAGCAAAAACTTGAAAAAGACTAGGGCAATAAGGTTTCAGAGCTGGAAGGAAACTCACCTTATACATTGACTCCAATCTAGGGAAGGATCTTTTCATGGATGCATGTGAACATATCACACTGCTTTCTGCTGAATTAGGCCATCAATCTGTCCAAAGACAGCACTGCCTCTTCAGACTGGCAGGGGTTCTCCGTGGTGTCCAGCAGAGATCTTTCCTATCACCTACTATCTGATCCTTGTACTAGATTGAACCTGAGACCATTTGCATGCAAAGCAGATGCTCGACCACTGAGCCATGACCCCTCCTCTTATTCTAGACATACCACAATTGCTGGATGGGGAAGTGTGGGCATAAATCTGATGTGCATTCAAATGTCCATTGAAATGCAAAGCTATCTAGCCCTGATACAGTCCCTCAATGCTGTGTTAGTTTTTATTTGGTGCATATGTGAATGCATATCCCATCCATGTTATCAGGCTGTACTCATGGGTCATTGTTGGAACACATTCGTGGAATGCCAAAAAGTCTCAGATTCAGTCTTAGTATCACTGCAGAAAGGATTCCAGATAACAGGTGTTGGGAGAGGCCTTTGATGTTCTGGTTAAGAGCAGCAGCCTCTAATCTGGAGAACTGGGTTTGATTCCCCACTCCTCCACATGCAGCCAGCTGGGTGACCTTGGTCCAGTCACAGTTCTTTCAGAGTTCTCTCAGCCTAACCTACCTCACTAGCTGTGTATTGTGGGAAGAGGAAAAGAAGGCAATTGT
Organism: Paroedura picta; assembly: GCF_049243985.1. Taxonomy (NCBI): domain Eukaryota; kingdom Metazoa; phylum Chordata; class Lepidosauria; order Squamata; family Gekkonidae; genus Paroedura; species Paroedura picta. The sequence goes on from NC_135369.1 coordinate 141,609,864, forward strand.
AAGCTGCTTTGAAACTCCATTGGGTAGTGAAAAGTGGAGTTAAAAAACCTCAAATCTTCTTCTTCCTCTTCCTCCTCTTGTTTTTCTTCCTGAGATACTAAACAGCTGTTGCCAGTCACAGTAGAGGATTCTGGGCTTGATGAGCCAGTGGTATAAAGCAGCTACCTATGATGATTTTCCTAAATTGTTGTTTAGCAGGTCTTAAGGAGAAATGCTGGATAGCTCCCCAGGGAAGGCGCATGCAGTTCCAAGGCTGGCTAGTATGGTGCCTACATTCCATTTGAGAAAACGACTGGAAAACACATGCAGGAAGTTGCTTCATCTTGGGCTCCACACAGTCTTCCTCCATGGAAGTGCTTTCCATGCAGGAAAATTCCTTGTAATGTCGAAGCAAGAGTCACAGGGCACCTTAAAGATAAATAGATTTACTGGCACATAGGTTTTCATGGGGTGGAACCCATTTGAAGTCGTAATAAGATAGGCTCCGGACTTCCAAAGTCTGGAGTTCAATGTGTCTGTTAATTTTTAAGATGCCGTAAGACTCTTTTTTGGTCTTGCAGCAAATACTTAATATTGGTGTTTATTTTTTTTAAAAAACCCTTTTTGTATAATTTCTAATGCCGTACAAGCTGAAGAGTCGCCTCCAATTATTTATACAATGATTTGACACATACTTTAGAGGTGTGTCAGTTTTTTAGAGTGCAACTGCTTAGGTTATTAGTTATAAAAGCAGAGGTAGGTTGTAAAAACATCTTATTATTTTCTGGAAACCTTAAAATATTTCTGGTAAGTGGAAACACGCAAGTATTAAGTGAACTCCAACTCCAAGTAGTTTTATGAAGAAAATTTGCTGCTACTTTAAGAGGTAATAAAACAGGCTTTTTCATGAGAACTTTACTTAATTTGATATGTTTTTAGGTTAGCTGTGTGGTAGACATTGAAGGGGAGGGCTGGGAATTAATTAGTCAGGAACTGAACTGAAATTAAACTAGAGAGTTAAAAAAAACAATGCTTATGAACCTGAAATGAGAGACAACCAAGACTTTTAGTGATTTGTCTCTCTGGTTTTAGTTCTTGTACCCCCTAGGCCCTTTTGTTGTGTTGCCATGAGGAAAACCTGTCTGCCTAAAGCAGTGGTTCTCAACCTTCCTAATGCTGCAACACTTTAATACAATTCCTCATGTTGTGGTGACCCCCAACCATTAAATTATGCAAGCGTTCTTTCACAGAAATTAATTCCAAACTGCCCAATGGTATAAAGATCCATTGTTCATGATTGTATATAAATTGTTTTTTTTCCCGGGGTTTCTCATTTCAGTTCTGCCTCTTCCACGGGTGCCTGCAGGAGGAGTGGCAACAGTGGTGGCGCCCGCCCCTCCCCCGGACAAGCTGTTGGCCCTGCCACAACCCCTGTGAGAGGGTCTTTTGACCCACAAAGGGGTCCCAACCCCCAGTTTGAGAACCACTGGCCTAAAGTGAAGCTCCTAAAGAGTCAGAATTCTGGAAACTTATATTTCTTAAATTCACAACTATTTGGAGTTATGCATCGGGGCACACCTGGATTCTTGCATTGCGCTCAGCAAATTCCACTCCTGAGAAATTTGCAAGCATAATGACTGAAATTTGTTCTTAGCCTGTTTTTTTTTTTAATTTCACTGTCAAAAATACAAAATCTAAGCAGCCCTTTCCCCTCTTTGCAAAGAAAGTGAAGAAACGGCTAAGGCTCTATCACTGTATACATTTTAACATGTTGGCTGCTTTTGTCTCTTTAGGCCCTGGAAGAATATACTTTGGGAATCTTTCTCCGCAGTCAGTTACTTGTCAGAACGTGTGGTGCCAGGGTAGGATACTAGGCTAAGACCCAGACCATAGAGAACTCAGCAACTTGAACTTCTATTCCTTCTTTAGCAGTTTCTCGAATGATTTAGCTGCCTTTTCCTCTTCTTGCTGCACTGAACCAGTATGATAGGCCTGAAGGACACTCAAACTAGCCATGAAATTTAAGATGCCCTTCTTCCATACTGCTTTTTTAAAGCTGGAAAGCCTGAGTACAGCATAGTACGGAAGACACAGCTGACCAAGGTTCTTTGGTGGTTTTCATTGGTGTGTGTTTTACCCAATGATATGTAACTCCTGAACTGTCTCCCTGTTATTGAACTGCATTATTAAGCCTCTGAATGCTGGAAGGGAGATTCAGTTAACCAGAGAGCAAGTCACCTTATTTCCCCAATGTCTGGAGCCCTCCATTGCAGTACAGTAGAACTGCAGAAACTAAAGGAGGTCTTGTGCCCTTCCTTCAACACGATGAAGCTGTGTGCATGTCTTGCAAGGCAACATGGTGGGCCTTTTCAACCCTGGCCCCAACATGATGGAATGAGCTCCCGGAAAAGCTGAGGGCCCTGCAGGAGCTCCCACAGGGCCTGTAAAACAGAGCTCTTCTGCCGGGTTTATGGTTGAGGCCATGGCATTGAAGATCATGCTCCCCCCACTCCCAGGAGAAAGGCTGCATCAGGCCAGACCATTGCCTGTGGCAAACTATAAGCATCCATAGACTCCCTCCATGGTGCACCAAGAGGGGGTTAGATGTTGCAGGGGTGGGAGGATAGATTTTTTCACCGCCAGGGTTTATATTTTAATGGGGTCATAATTATGGTTTTATGTGGGGTTTTATTCTGTAACCTGCCATGAGATGGTTTGCTGATAGTGGTGGGTAACAAATCTAACAACAACAACAACAACAACAACAACTCATCTTCAATGGCTCTCATGCTATCGTTTCTCCTTTTTGTCTGGGTTGGAGAAGACTCATCTCTGCTACAGCTAAACAGGGGGTGGCAGGGAAGGGGCTGGTTTTTTCTTCATGGTTGGCCAATCAATGTACACCAGCATGTACTGCTTCCAAGGAAATCTAATAGCTTATATGTATTTTTAAAAGGTGTTCAGTTCATTCCTTCCCCGCCAACAAAAAGAGTAGCACATTGCAAACTTTGGAAGATGTGGATAAAGGCCAAATTAGTATAAGTACCTAGAGACATTAGAAAGAGAGCCAGTACACTATTACATTCTCTCTCTGTGTTTCCCCTGTTCAGATTAAAGAAACTTCTTGAACAAGAAAAGATCTACCAAGCTCGCAAGGAAAAGGAACATGCCAAAAGGCTCAACAAGTTAAGAGAAGAGTTAGTCAAGCTCAAGTCATTTGCACTTATGCTGGTGGATGAAAGACAGATTCACATTGAGCAGCTTGATCAGCAAACCCATAAAATACAAGATCTGACTCAAAAATTAAAAGAAGAAGAAGAAAAGTTGAAAACTGTAAGTTCAAAAGCAAAGGAGGATGGACAGAAATTGCTGAAGTTAGAGGCAGAACTTGAACACAAGACATCAACGTTTTCACAAGAACATGAGGAGATGACTACTAAGCTGGTTAGCCAAGAGTCACACAATAGGCAGCTCAGGCTTAAGCTGGTTGGCTTAACCCGAAGAATTGAGGAGCTGGAAGAAACCAACAAAAATCTTCAGAAAACCGAAGAAGAGCTTCAAGAGTTGAGAGACAAAATAGCCAAAGGGGAATGTGGGAACTCCAGTTTGATGGCTGAGGTGGAAAACCTCCGTAAGCGTGTCCTTGAAATGGAAGGCAAAGATGAGGAGATCACTAAAACCGAGTCCCAGTGTAAAGAGCTTCAAAAGAAACTGCAAGAGGAAGAGCACCATACCAAGGAGCTAAAACTGGAAGTGGAGAAACTACAGAAGAGAATGTCTGAACTTGAAAGGCTTGAGGAAGCTTTCAGCAGAAGCAAATCAGAGTGCATACAGCTGCACTTAAACTTGGAGAAAGAAAAAAACTTCACCAAAGACTTGATCAATGAGTTGGAAGTGGTGAAGACACGAGTAAAAGACCTTGAGTCTTCAGAAAGTAAGCTGGAAAAGGCAGAGCTGCTCTTGAAAGATGACCTTACCAAGCTGAAGTCATTTACAGTCATGTTGGTTGATGAAAGAAAAAACATGGTGGATAAGATAAAGCAGGAAGAGAGAAAAGTTGAAAGCTTGAATAAAAACTTTGAGGTGGAGCAAGGCAAAGTTATGGAAGTGACTGAAAAACTCATAGATGAAAGTAAGAAGTTTTTGAAGCTGAAATCTGAAATGGAAGAAAAGGTAACTTGTTTGACAAAGGAAAAGGATGAATTAATTGGCAAGCTGAAGAGTGAGGAGGAAAAATCAGCTCAGCTGTGCTGCACAGTGGATCTGTTAAAGAAAAGAATTGATGGTATAGAGGAGGTTGAAAGAGAAATAGCTAGAGACCGAGTCAGAAAAGGACAGGGTATCTCTGGCCAGGAAGATAATAAGATTAAAGAGCTCACGGCTGAAATTGAAAGACTGAGAAAACGTCTCAAGCAATTGGAAGTGGTTGAAGGAGACTTGATGAAGACTGAGGATGAATATGATCAGCTGGAGCAAAAATTTAGGACTGAGCAGGACAAAGCTAATGTCCTTTCTCAGCAACTGGAAGAAATGAAGTTGCAGATTGCAAAAAATAAAGCCATCGAGAAGGGTGAGGCAGTGAGCCAGGAAGCAGAACTGAGGCACAGATTTCGGCTGGAAGAAGCTAAGAGCAGCAACTTGAAAGCTGAAGTGCAGGCACTCAAAGAGAAAATTCATGAGCTGATGAACAAAGAAGACCAGCTTTCTCAGCTCCAGGTAGATTATTCTGTTCTTCAGCAAAGGTTTATGGGAGAAGAAAATAAAAACAAAACCATGGGGCAGGAGGTGCTGAACTTAACAAAGGAGCTTGAGCTGTCTAAACGCTACAGCCGTGCCTTGAGACCTAGTATGAATGGCAGAAGAATGGTAGATGTACCTGTTACTTCCACTGGAGTACAAACTGATACAGTAAGTAGTGAAACGGCAGAAGAAGAAACAGCTGCCGTGTTCATAAGGAAATCCTTCCAGGAAGAGAACCACATCATGAGCAATCTTCGACAGGTTGGCCTTAAAAAGCCTATGGAGAGGTCATCTGTGCTTGACAGATATCCTCCTGCAGCAAATGAGCTTGCAATGAGGAAATCCTGGATTCCATGGATGAAGAAAAGAGAGAACGGTTCTCCAGCAATTCAAGAGAAAGGTGCCCGAATACATACTAGTACAGAACATCCTGGGGAAGTGGTCCTTTCTCCAAAGCAGGGACAGCCCCTTCATATTCGGGTAACACCAGATCATGAGAATAGCACTGCTACTTTGGAGATCACTAGTCCAACAGCAGAAGACTTCTTCTCAAGTACTACTGTCATCCCCACCTTGGGAAATCAGAAACCACGAATTACCATCATTCCCTCTCCTAACATGTCCCAGAAAGGAAAAAGTGGAGACAGCCCTGTGAGTCCAGAACGAGCGATGTCCCCTGTTACTATAACTACTTTTTCAAGAGAGAAATCCTCAGAGAGCACTAGATCTCCCTTTATAGAAAGGCCTGTGTCCCCAATTCAGATAATGACAGTATCTACCTCTGCTGCACCCACAGAAATTACTGTGACCCCAGAATCACAGGACATGACCATGGGGAGAGCTGTGTTCAAAGTGACACCAGAGAAACAAACTGCTCCAACTCCAGTCCGGAAGTACAATCCCAATGCAAATATTATAACTACTGAGGACAACAAAATTCACATCCATTTAGGCTCTCAGTTTAAGCGCTCGCCTAGCACAGCTCAAGATGGAACAAGCCCGGTGATAACTGTCAGACCTATGAATGTAGCAGCAGAGAAAGAGGTGATGACCGGTACTGTCCTTCGTTCTCCCAGGAGTAATGTATTGTCAAGACCAGCAGCAAGCAAAGTTACAAGTACCATCACTATAACTCCAGTTACTACATCATCCACGCGAGGAACACAATCAGTGGTAAGTGCAATACATATCTATACCTGCATAAGTGACTGGGAGAAAGGTAGATAGGGTATTGACTTAGTTTTATAAGGGCATCTCAGCCCCAGTCTAACCTCTGTTTATGGAGGGCTGCTTTTCAGTCCCAGACTAGACCTTGTGAAATAGCATTGTTTGCTGTGTTATGCATGCAATTGTTGTAATGTTGGTGTCATTTGCTTGAAAAACAGTCCCCCCCTCCCCAGATTCTGGATCTGGAGTAATGGACCATGTATCAAATTGATATCTGGGCTCCAAGTAACCTATAATACCAATAATTATGTCCTCCCTAAAATCCAGATCAAAAAAATACCAAATTATTTTTCTGATGCACATCCCTGGTCATCACATGGCAACTCCAAAACATGTATGTGAAAATTGCTCCCATCTTTCCAGTAAACATCTTATTCTGTGACACTTTCTGTGTTATGTGTTATGTTTTTAATAGGATTTGGCATAACTGGGTGTCCTGCAATAGTTGTATCTACAGTAGTTGTGTAGAAAGGACATAGTTTGTCCACCTGCATAGTTGGAGTCATGAAAATGATTAAGGAACAATGGTGTTGGCTGCAAGAAAGGGTGCTCTAAAGCAGTGGTCCCCAACCTTTATTAGGCTGGGGACCGGCAGGGTACCGGGCTGCGCCCGCAGGGCCCGCGCGGGCCACGCCCACGCTTTGGGCCGCGCCCGGCCGCGCCCGCGGGCCGCACCCGCGGATCGGGCCGCGCCCGCAGGCCGCGCCCGCGGATCGGGCCGCACCCGCGGATCGGGCCGCGCCCGCGAGCCGCACCCGGCCGCGCCCGCGGGCCGCACCCGTGGATCGGGCCGCACCCGCGGGCCGCGCGGGCGCGGCCTGCACGGGCGCGGCCCGGCCCTGATTCCCTCTCCCCGCTCTCCCGCAGTAAGTAGCTTCCCCGGGCCGCAAGCTTGCGGCCTGGGAAATTTTTTACTGCGGGGGGGGGGGCGGGGAGAGGGAGCCGCGGCCCGGCCCGCAGGTTGGGGACCACTGCTCTAAAGAAGCAGCATGAAAATTTCCTGAATAAATAAACTGTCAACTGAGGATAATGCACAATGCTTCTGACAAAGTTGGCGCTAATTCAGCCTTTCTCAACTTTGTTACCATTGAGAAACCCCTGAAACATTTTTCTACACACACACTAATTATCTCCCACCCATTCAAGAAACCCTTCCAGGGCTGTCAAGAAATCCCAGGGTTTCATGAAACTGGTTGAGAAAGCGTGCTCTAATTCATGAAAGTTTAAGCCATAGTAAATCTATAATATTGAACAAGCCACCCAGAACACTGTTTGATGTTTTTTAGAATTAAGTGTCTCTCTTTATTCAGTACCTTTTTATCCTACTTGTCATCTAAGAAGGTCAGGTCAACATGCTTCTCAGTGCCCATGTTTATTTCACAACAACCATGTGAGGTAGGCTAGGTTGAAAGAGAATAACTAGCCCAAGACCATTATTTGCAGCTGACTAGGGATTACAGTATCTCCATAAACTGTAGGGTCCCCCACCCCCATGGTTTACTTTTTATGGTCATCATTGATAATTTATTTAGAAACTTGTGCCATTTACAGACTCCCTAGGGTAGAGGAAAGCAGGATATAAAAACCACCAACTCTCCTAACCCGTGATATATTGCAAGGGTTTATCATTCATTCCCTTTCCCCAAGGAATCTGGGGGACTGAATTTAATGAGACTCTCAAACAGAACATTCTCAGCAAATTAAGACTGAGAACATTGTGAAAAATCTGTACACACATCCATGCTCCAGTAAGCACAACAGTGGGGAATAAACAAGACTAGAAAACAAATTCTTCACAACTGGTTTTCTATATACGTGGACTGTTATTAGTTAACTGTTCAGTTCTATGTCCCCACGAACATTGGGGAGGTAGAATTTTGGAAGCTGTAGGGGGATGTGATGCCATAGAGCCCACTGCCACTTCTTCCAGGGGAGTTAATCTCTGTAATCTGGGGTTGGCATCTTTTATTCATTATTTAGACAAGGTCGGAAAGCCTAGAACTCCATAGACAGTGGCAGTACATAAGACTAGGTGGTTATTTGCTTTAAAAGCAAGTTAGCTATGAAGAGCTGCAACCAAAAGTGAATAATTAACATGCTGCCGAAACTTTACAAATGCCTGAGATTCCAGCTGCTCCACTTAATTGATTTCTGTTTACTTGCACTCTGAAAAGTCTTCAGGAAGTACAGGATGTTGGTCACTTTGGCTGCCTTATTATGTTGATACTGATACAGTGGTGATAGAGAGCACCTGCCAGTTGCAACAGTATGCAGCTTCTGGCCTCGAGGAATCAGGAATAGGCTGGCCCTACTAAGTTATTGTAAATTCTGACTGCTGGGGGAAAAATGGGAAATATTTCTGCTAAGTAGTTAGCATTCACAATTCTCAGTTGTTGGGATTCATTCTTTTCCCAGGTGCCTGGGATTTGGGGGTTGGGAATAGCTTCTGCTCTTCTTTTTTTGCTTATGTCCAGGCACTGCTGAAACGACTACACTGGTTACGAGTCTGTTTCCAAATCAAGTTCAACCCTAACCCTACCTCTGCCATAGTGTCTAGAAGACATGAAATATTTAGAGTAATTGCATCTCCCTACTGAGCTCTGTCTCCCCCCTCCCCCTGAAACTCTGCCCTCCCTAGCCACCTCCTCTGAATCTTTGGGAATTTCCCAAAACAGGATTGGCATCCCAAGCACAGATGAGGCAGACCTATTAGTACATCAATTTATCCAAATGTTCTTCTGTTTAATTGCTGAAACTTTTTTGTATCCATAGCTTCCTTAACCCCAACAGTTAAACGCCCCCCCCCCAAAAAAAATTTCCTCTGTAATACTTAGGGGGGAGAGCATGAGAGCTGAATAATCCTTGACCTTTTGCCCTTTCAAGGATAAGAGAAATGAATGCTGAAAATTGGAAAACAAATGTTGATGCATATTTTGTAGTAAACAAAAGTGCTTTACTTGGACAGAAGTAGTCTTAAACAGTCTCAACAGGACAAGCAATATACTGAACTCTGTTAAACATTAGAATTGTGAAACTGTGAACTCTTCAATGGTGTGTTATAGCATATTTACTTGTGGAAAAAACACATTCCTGGAAAATGTACTGTTTTTGGCTACAGCAGTAGTCTCCAGCAATGTGTGTTTATTGTTGACCACTTGTTTTTTTCTCAAAACAAAAACCAGTCCTTTCCTTCACTTCAGTAGAGTAGGAAGTGCGATGGAAGAGCTCAGGAGGCACCATCTTAGTTTCGTCAGGAAGTACCTCTGTTGGTATATCACTCCAAAGGTTATTGCAAAAATTTCAGCTGGTTTTGATAATAAATGCTGGAAATGTAATAAAGTAACTGGTTCTTTTTATCATATGTGGTGGAATTGTGAGAAAGCGAAAAGTTACTGGGCTAAAATACATATGGTGTTACAGGAAATATTGAAAATGTGGTTCCCTCTCAATCCTGAATCTATGTTGTTAAGCTTTCATCCAAGCGTTTTACCGAGTTCTTCCAGAATCATCTTTTTCCATGCAACTACGGCTGCGCGGTTGGTGTGGGCGAAGCACTGGAAAGCGACCGAGACTCCAACTACTTCTCTATGGCTAGACAAATTAGCAGACTTGGCAAAAGTGGCAAGACTTACTAACATGGTTAATAAGAAACCATTTGAAGAGTACGACAAACATTAGTGTTATTACTTGGACTTTCTTAAGAAAGATAGCTAGTATTAATTTTTAGGTTAGGACCAAATATAATCGATAATGTGATAGGGATTGACCATATTGTTTCTTAAGACAACACTATATTATTTCTCTCTTATGTAACAATATTTGCTTTGCTAGCTGGTTTTTCATTTCTTTGCTTCTATTTTTTTGTAAACGCTTTATATATAATAAAAATTAAAAATTTAAAAATGTGGAAGTACCTCTGCAGAAACTGGGGATGCCAGTCTCTCAGGTGGACCTGGGGATCCCCTAGTTTTTCAGTTCATCTCCAGGTGACAGAGATCAGTTCCCATGGTGAAAATGGCTGCTTTGGAAGGTGGACTCCATAGCATTATACTCCATTGAGGTCCCTCCCCATCCCAAATCCCACCCACTCCTGGCTCCACCCACAAAATGTCCAGGTATTTCCCAACCCAGAGACTGGCAACCAGAAAGAATGGTCTCCATCATAGGTGAAAACTTGGTCTGGGCTCTCCTAACAATTTTCTAGAACCCCCTGAGGTCTATCCAGGGATGCCATCCTCCATATGGGACTTAAGAATCCCCTGGACTTACAGCTTATCTCCAGTCTACAGAGATCAGTTCCCCTGGAGAAAATGGCTGCTTTGAAGGGTGGATTCTGTGGCACTGTACTCCACTGAGATGCCCCCCCAGACTCCACCTCTAAATCTCCATGATTTGCCCAACCTGGAGCTGACTACTCTGTGCCTTCCCCACCTGCCGGTGGCCAGAGGAATCCTAGCAATTCTAAGTAGATGCCACAAAAATGGCTGATGTACTAACTCAGTGGTCCCCAATCCCCGGTCCGGGGACCAGGACCAGTCCGTGATCATTCAGTACCAGGCCGCGGCTCCTCCTCCTCCTCCTCCCCAGATGCTGCCTCAAGGGCTGCCCTGCCACTCTGCCGCCGGCTCACCTTTGGTGCTCTACAGCGGCTGCCATGGCTGGGGATCCCCCTCGGTGTGGCACTGCGCAGCTGCTGAAGATGGGGTGCTGGCAGGAAAGCAAGTGGAGCAGGGACTCAGGCGGCGGCAGCAACATCCCTCAGCAAAGACTACCCCCCCCCGCGGTCTCAGTAAAATTGTCAAGCATTGACCGGTCCCTGGTGATAAAAAGGTTGGGGTCCACTGTACTAACTGACAAAGTCTGGGAGGGGGGGGGATGATGCTTTCCCTGAATGTTTCTGGGTTCTTCCGCCCCCCCCCCCCAATTTGGGCTTTTGCAACTCTAGCCAATAACCAACCTTCTGAATTAATAGTAGATATAAGATTTGAACTAGGAAGTTCCCAGTTATAGCCCAGTGCCTTCTCCTGGGTCACTTGTACAAGCAAGACACTTGAACAGAATAAAAGGGATTGCTACATGTTTGTCAGTCTTCTCAGTTTATAAAAATGGCTTTATTTTGCTAGCTGTCATTGACTGTGATTTTATTTAAATATGTCCTGGGGTGTGCAATCTGTGGGGAATTGTAAAATGTGGAAACAGCTTGAAAATCCACACATCAAACTCTCCCCTATGGAATTCCATAAACTCTCAGGGGATTTCACAAGTCGATTTTTGCTTTCTCCCCCCCCCCCAAAAAAAAAACAAAACAAAACAAAACAAAACAAAACTCAGGCACTGGTGTGATTTACCTTCTATCCTCTCTGGAGGATTATCAGTCCTTAAGCTGGTTTGAGAGAGTTTTTGGTTGGGAGATAATTTAGACCCTCTTATTTTGCTGCATACCTGGTTCCTTAAATACAAAGAGACCCCTGCCTTGTCTATGGCCTGCTCTTGCTGCTTTCATTAAGGGATTGTTGAAAAGACCAAGTCCTTCCAATTCGAGAAGGCATCACAGATGGAATACTAAGCTACGAGAAGAAGTCCTTGATATGTCATTACATTTCTCTGTTGTTCATTGTCTTGCAGACAGGACAGGATGGGTCATGCCAGAGACCTACACCTACCCGAATCCCTGTGTCTAAAGGTATGAAAGCCGGGAAGCCAGTAGTGACAGCCTCGGGAACAGGAAATCAGACCAAATTTGAGCCTCGTGCGGAGACTCAGTCTATGAAAATAGAACTGAAGAAGTCTTCAGCCAGTAGCTCTCCCTCCCTTGGTGGAGGGAAGGCCTGAGGGCAGTGGCTAAGGGGGTATGTTGTGCAGATTTTACTGCTACCATGGAAATAAGCCCCCTGTCTGTTTAATGTTTGCACATACTAATTAGGTCTGCTGAAGCTGTCACTCTTACTAATAAGCGTGTGTCTTACCTACTAAATGTAATAACCCCCTTCTTCCCTCTCTGTTGGGTTAAAATCTAATTTAAAGTATACCTTGTTCAGCGATTTCTAATTCGAGGCTGCTGCGTAGAGGACTTTTTCGATTAACTGTTCTCCTTATCCTGTTTTCTTAAAAATCAAGCACACTTTTTGGGGGGGCCTTGCATAATCACTCAGCCAGAGAAATAGTGAACATTGGATTAGAGCTCATCTAAAAAGCCACACTGTTAGTTCCATCTGGTATTTCTAGAGAAGAAACTGGTCATATGGAAACATCTCTTTAAATATCACTCGCAGATTCATTGTAGCCTCTCAGAGGATCTAATTTTGATCAAGCCAGTGTTTTCTTATGGCTCAAATTGAACTTGACTGAGGACTTGCTAAAATCAGCTGAAAGCTTTTCATTGATTTCAAGAAGCGATAGTACAGTAAGCAATCAGAATGTGATCGTGCTTTGCAGCTTTCGATAATGGCAAGGTCACCCCAATTACTCACTGGACTATAAACAGCAAGTGAGTTGTGGGGTAAAAGGAGATTTGATTATTTACATGGAGCAGCTTTTGGTTGCAATGAATTCTGGACAGATACATTGTTCAGCCTTTGCATATGTAAGTTTCTTATTAGAGTTTAGACTTTATTGTACTAGAGTCATATGAGCATACACAGCAGCCTTATACCCAGTTAGACCACTGAGCTATCAACTCAGGATCATCTACTGGGCAATGTTCTCCAGGATCTTTCCCAGCACTTCTTATCTGAGATACCAGGGACTGGACCTGGGACCTTCAGCATGCAAAGCATGTGCGGTGTCATGGAACCCTAGCCATTCCTGATGGCCACTTGGAATGACTTGCTTTTATTTTTGAAAGCATGTTTGAAAAGTGGGAATGAGTGTGAATATGCTTGATGGACTGCCATGATAACTGTGTTGGTCTGAATTACGACTGTCATGAACCATTTTATTGAGGAAGATAGTCCACAGAACTATCCTACAACCTCCAATTGAGGTGATTTATTCTTTGTCAGAGTTTTATTTCTTTATTTGTCCATTTATAGCCCATCTTTTCTATTGGTTCAAGAGAGTAAGAGTGAATCCTTTAAAAAAATCAGTTGCACGACTAGCTGAAACTTCATTAAGAAATTCCTTCATGGTGTCATGAAACAGGTAAAGGAAATAACACAGAACACTAATAAGAATCTAGATATTGTCAGTTAAATGGCTAAAGCATTGTGGATGGAATGTCCATTAGGAAAGTATCCTAAAAATCTGTGCAGCAAAGAGATTTCTGCATTTAATTTATGTAATTTAGAAGTACTTTGACGGAGGAATCTGTGAAGGGAAGATGGCCAGCTATTGATAGTTTGAAATATGTGAATTAAAGGAGCAAGGCATTGTAAATAAAATGCAGGCCTAAATGATATATTAGCTTGCCAGTCTGTCAAAGATAACAGATATTTGAACCAGAATAGCTAGAGACTGGGAAGCATTTCTCCCTTCCTTTACTAGTGTATTTATAGATTGAAATATTTCATTGCAATTTTAATTCACCACAAGTCCACTAAATTATTAGGTTTAACAGAAATTAGTGAATACTCCCTTATTAACTTTCTAATGAAACAAACACATGCAGCAGTGCATATTTTCTTCCAGATTAGATTCTAGTAACTATTAATGCTTAATTTCAGCAGCAGTTCAAATCTAGAAAAAAAATAGTTGTACCCCATTCAGCAAGAAAACATGTTCACAGAATGTTCAAAGTTTAGTTTGTACTGACTGATAAAGTACAGAGTAATTTATAGCAGTAAATGTGAACCCACAATTAATGTGGTTTGATAGTTGTGTAGAACCTTCTACATTAAGCACTTCTAGTCAAATAAATGAAGTTAATGCCACATTGCCAGTAAGAAAGAAGAACTTCGTATAGCTTCATACAAATAGCACACAGCACTAAAGGATGTTTAGAACAGCCTTTCTCAACTTTTATACTGTAGAGAAACCCCTTAAATACTCTTCAGGCTTTGAGAAACCCCAGAAGTGGCATGATGGTGCAGAATATGGTTGGGAAGCACAGCTGTGTAAATTCCTACTAGGGGCCCCTCCCCTTCCTACCCCCTCCATGCCCATCATTGACCATTTGGGGAGGGGTGGGTGGGACAACATGACCATATAGAGTCATATCACGCAGTAAACGTCTAACAAATTTTAAATATATATAAAATTTAATTAACTCCCACCCATTTGGGACACCCTTCCAAGGCTATGAAGAAACCTCAGGGTTTCACGAAAAAGTTAATAAAGGTCGTATTAATTTCCTGTTTTTTCTCCTGCCATTATAACTCACTGAGCTTTCTTTCTTTCTTTCTTTCTTTCTTTCTTTCTTTCTTTCTTTCTTTCTTTCTTTCTTTCTTGGGGACACTTGTGGCTACTGTAGTATGTGTGAATGTGCTCTCGTTTTCTTTTTTCCCTTCACAGCTTCACAAGGCTTCTCTCTTGCTCCTTTCTCAGTAAAACTGTAGCAGAACTAGCCAATGCAGCAGCTGTTTCTCTCCTCAGGAAACAAACTGGGGCTTTCATGCGGAAAGGATCCTAGCGAATGAGGCCTCATGCCTTAATGCAGTTTGTGTTTGAGTATTATGTTATATGTCTGATCAGCAACAATCCTTCTCCATCAAAAAGGGGTAGCAGCTTGCTCCTATCTCCATAGTCTACACACACGCACACACACACAGAGAAAGAGAGAGAGAGAGAGAGAGAGACAGACAGACAGACAGACAGACAGACAGACTACAGATATTATTTCAGGATCCCACTAGTGGGAGACAATGGAAATGGATCCAGGAACATATGTCATTCTACATACATGTATTTAGATTTATGCCACTTTTCTACCAAAGAGCCCAGGCTGGTAGAGGATCCCCCTCTTATTTCATCTTCACAACAAGTTTGTAAAAGGGATTAGTATGAGAAAGAAGGTAACTGTCCCAAGGCCATCCAGTAAGGTTCATGGCAGAGTGGGTATTTTTTGAACTGAGGTCTTCAAAGTAGATATCACATAGCTAATTCTGAACTTGGCAGCAGAGGATAGAATTAATACATCTGCAAAATGAAGCTAGGGACGAATGGGGGGAATTTCTCTATGAACCTGAAGTTTGCAGAAAAATCTGAAGTCTTATATGGAGATTTAAAGCTCCAGAAAATAATAGAAATAATACCTATAGTTTTAGGAGAGGAATGCCCACTCAGCTGTCAGTGGCCTTTTTGGAAGTTGCTAGGCAATCACAGATATATGGCTGAGGCTTCCAAGCCTTGGTTTCTGTAACTTGGAAGCAAAAACAGCCCTGGAAAAAGTCCCATTCCCAGAAATGTTCCCTGATGTACTCACTGAGGATAGGCATGGTGGTGGCCAACATAGTCTCACTACTTGAACAGTTGGGCCTTTCCCTAAGGTAGGATGCCAGGGGAAGGGAAGGAGGAGAAACTGAAGACAGGAGCAAGACAGAGGTAGGATGGCTGATGGATGGGGAGAAGAGAAGGAAGCAGGAAAATGGGAGAGACTATGGGATCTGCTAGGAAAAGGAAAGAGGAAATAGTGGGGTAGGAGACACAGGGAAATGAGATGCCTCTTGCAAGTTCTTGTGGGTCACATCATTGTACAATTATAACATGACCTTAGCAATATGTAGCGATAATGTTCATAATTTTCACGTGTGCAAAGCATGCACATTGCAAGATATTGGGGGGCAGCAGTGCATATCCACTTTCTCCTCTAGGCTCTTATAGGATCTGTTGAGTGGTGGCTGAATCACCCAGTACCATCATGAAGGATGAGTTTTTGCCCTTAGTGTAACAGTTCAGTTCTATATACCCACATGGTAGAAAATCAAGGAGTTCATTTATGCTGTAAACCGCCACGATCCAGAATATCTGAGAATGGCGATGTATAAATCAAATAATAAACTAACAAACACTACTATGGCAGTGACTGTCAGTTTCCAGCTATTGAAAATGAAGCATGCTTTTGTTTTTATTGTGAAATCAAAATATGGCCAAAGGTGCAAGTAAAGGAAAAAATATATATTATTACTCATCTAAAAAAACCTCTTACACATTTTGTCTATAAACTTCTTCAGAAGAAGAAGTATGTCAGTGTTCATTCAAGAAGAGTACAAGATCAGTAGCGCTGTCAAAGACTAACAAGGAATTTTCAGCTGAGTAATAAAATATATATTTTCCTTTATTTGAACCATCAGACTTGTCCTTCTCTATCTCTACTGCCATATTCTGGTTTCTCTTTGTTTAGCCAACTTCTGTGATGGAGTGTTGAAGGAGCACAATAGAGTGTTCAGCCCTGCTATGGAAAAAGAGTTGGTCCTTATATGTTGCTTTTCTCTACCCAAAGGAGTCTCAGAGCAGCTTACAGTTGCCTTCCCTTCCCTTTCCCCACAACATACACCCTGTGAGGTAGGTGAGGCTGAGAGAGCCTTGATATTACTGCTCGGTCAGAACAGCTTTTTCAGTGCTGTGGAAAGCCCAAAGTCACCCAGTTGGCTGCATGTGGAGGAAGAGCAGGGAATCAAACCTGGTTTGCCAAATTAGAAGTCCGTGCTCCTATCCACTACACCAAGCTGGCTCTCTCAGCCTCACCTACCTTACAGGGTGTTCAGTACCAGATTATACTTTATTTGTACATGGGTACTTTATGTCGGGATAGTGGAATATCATTTTACTGTGATGTTACTGACTCCCATCACCAAGCATATGTACTCTATGGACTATGCAGTGTTCAAGTGTTTTGATTTTGGTGGAGTTAGGATTGCATGATAGCGTACGATCCCATGCTCAAATCACAGGATGCTGTCTCTGTATGCCAAAACAGTACTTATGCTTCCTGCCCCTTTTCAGGACTTTATGAATGGACTTTTATGTGCAAGACTAATTTGGAAAGGCTAGAAATTAACATCTGTTCACTGTATGCCATTCATTTATCACCCAATGAATTCCTATGAACTTTCTGCACAGAGTCTGTTGCTGCATTAGCCTAGATCATTTGCTATTGATGCTGTTAATACAATGCACCAGGACATTAAAGTAACATTGACCCTTCCAGATGGGTATTCATGATGGACCTAATGTAATGCATATATGCTCAGGTAACTTTTCAAGATTAACATGGAGGGGGGTTGGGTCATTTTGATCACCATGCAAGGTGATCAGGCTACCACTCTCCAATGTTTTAATAGCACAGGCAACGACAGTTAGGACGATTTTAAAGATCTCTTCCATGCTTCTATTGCACACCAGCTGCTGAGCTTGGCTTGTTTGAAACTGTAGTTTGCTGGCAGTGAGATCATCTTTTGGGGCTTATTTTCATTTAGGATCATGTTTTTCTTTCTTCAGTCAGGGTAGTTCCCTTAATCTTGAGCTTTTTTAAGCACTCGAGCAAATATTGTGCTGTTATAAAAGTTGACTTCATTGTAAAAACATCTTACAAATGTTCAGATTTTAACCTTTATTTTATATAAAAGAAGTCACTGGATGATAAAGCGAAGGAGAACTGTGTTTCAATTTAATATTATCTTTTGTGAGAAGCACAAATTCTCGAAAGAGAGAGTTTTAATGCTGTTTTTAACAATAGAACAAGAGAAGAAGAAGAAGAGTTGGTTCTTATATGCCGCTTTTCTCTGCCCAAAGGAGGCTCAAAGCAGCTTACAATCGCATTCCCTTTTTCTCTCCCCACAACAGGCACCCTGTGAGGTGGGTGAGGCTGAGAGAGCTCTGATATTACTGCTCGGTCAGAATAGCCTTATCAGTGCTGTGGCAAGCCCAAAGTCACCCAGCTGGCTGCATGTGGAGGAGGAATGGGGAATCAAACCTGGCTTGCCAGATTAAAAATCTGCAGTTCTAACCACTATACCAAGCTGGTGTACAAGGATGTTCTGTTTATATTGGGTCCAACTAAGCGAATCACCTTGGACTGATACAAATAAGGACTAATGTAGATGATAAAAAAGTGCTTAACATATAAAAAACATAAGTCGCTATTTTGGCTTTATATGAAGGGTTCAGTATACACCTCAAGGATGCTGCTTAAAATATCCTGTAGCAGACAGCATAATGCCAAATATATGCAAATTCACCAATTTTAAAAGCAAAATATATTCATAAATTTTGTGGGTTATGTATTAATTTTTCAGTTGATCACACTTCCAAATAATTTAAGGGATTGTGGCCTTTTATTGCTCTTGAAGTCATTAAAGTGGTGCCATCTAGTGGTAAATCGCTAGAATAGCTACGTTTTAAAATAAAAACCTTACTAAAGCAAACTCCATATAGTTCCACCAGGATGACGTGGGATAAAGTTACACAAAGAATGTTTACTACCTGCAGGCAGCTATAGAAAAATGTAAGAAATGCACAGCAGCTCAGCCAGAGCTGAAAAATCAAAGAAAATGATGGAAACATAATATCCATTAATTTGTGACGCTTGTATACCATCCATCCTCTAAAGCCGTGTTCCCCAACCGCTGGGCCGTTGCCCGGTACCAGGCCATGGAGCCCTCAGTACCAGGCTGCAGCAGGGGGTAGGGAGGCATGGGCACACCAGGAGATGTTCTTCCCTCTCCCCTGCGGCGCAGCGCAGCGCTCAAGCCTCGCTGCGCTGTGGGGGGAAGGTGTGAGTGCAAACGCGCAGGCTTGGACCTGTTGCGCCTGTGCATTTGCGCCCGTGACTCCCCCCCACAGCGTGGTGAGGCTTGAGCACCGCGCTGCGGGGGGAGGTGCACCCGGTGGTATGCCCGCACCTCCCCCTCACAGTGCAGTGAGGCTTGAGCGCCACGCTGCGCCATGGGGAGGAGGTGCACCCAGTGGTGCGCCAGCGCCCACGCCTCTCTCTCCCCCCCTGATCCCCGGCCTTAAAAGGGTAGGAACCACTGCTCCAAAGGGCTAAGAGTAGCATTCTGGTAGAGGAGGAGGTAAGTCTTGCCCAAGGTCAACCAGGGAGCTTCAGAGTCTGGATTTCTACATTCATGCTCTAGCTGTTGTATCAATTCTTTTGAGGGCTGAAGCTGCAGTGAATAGGCTAATGCTTTGTACCCATTTCTTCACTTTCTTTCAAAGGTTGTTTCAATGGAAGCAAAGTTTTTTATCTAGCAATTAGTTTATTTATTTATTCTATTTGTATACCACCCTCCCTTTTGATTCAGGGCAGTTTATATTGTAACTCTCATAAAGCAATATAGTACAATAAGCGTCCTGATTAAAATATAAACCCATTCAACAGTGAAACTTACACCAAGCAGCTGGGCATGCAGGAGGTATGCATGGACATCTCCAGTCATCCTCATGGTCTCCTTACCCTGTGGCATATGAATTGTCAGTAAGTAGGGAAAAACACTTCTCCACCACCTGATAGACTGGAGACAGGCAGATATGATGCAACTGAACTACAATCCTTGGTTATATTCCTAAATTCTTCTTTCAATAGCTTTGATATTCATAATTCTGTCAAGCTTCACTTGGAACCACTGAGTCTTTGGTGCTTTTGAAATGTAGCACGACTTCTGATGGGATTAAAGAATTAGCAGCATGGGTCCTCATAGTTTTTCATGTATTCCCACAGTAACAGACATTGCTTTGCTATGTTTCTTTCCCGTTTAGAGAGTATCGTCATTCATCAGTTACGCATGAACTCCAGATGAGTCGCCATGCAAAATCCAGATGTGTGTTTGTACTTCTCAACATCACTTGGTTGGGTCACTGCTGAAACTCCATTACTGTGATCTTCCTTGCTACTGATTGCTTATGGAAGTGTTTTACTGCTTCCATTGGAAATCTGAGGAGGGGGGGGAGGGTTGGGCAGATTTTAATGTTTTTATAAAATAAAAATGAACCCTAATATGTTTGACATTTTTGTAAACTAGAGGGAAAGAAAGAACCACAGCTCTTGTGCTGATTGGATTTTACTCTGATTTTGTAAGTTTCTGAATCAATTGGCACATGATAGTTTTGGGGGGTTTTTTTGGTTTGGTGTTCCTACATAATTTATTTTTATATTACACTTTGTAATGCAGGGTTTCTGTGGATTTTTTTGGGCCAGACCTTCTGATTTCTGTGGTTCATTTACTTGTAGAATACACTGTCAAAATTGCAATGCGCCAGTTTGTATTTTTTCTATTGGAAATTATAGACATGTCAACTCAACCTCAAAAATGGCGCCTTCTAAGAAAATGTACTGCAAAATAATCTTGCCATAAGATGACTGTGATATGAATTGCCCTCAAGACTGCTCTGTGGGATAGTATTATGGGGTTGTTTATATTGTTTTTTGCACTGTGCTGTGGCTTAACATAAACTGAATACCAACAAACCAAAGCCTTGAAACTATTTAGATTTAAAATAATTTTAAGTGCTGTATGTTTCAATTAAACTATGGTCATACAATGTGTGCTTTTTATATATGCCTGTGCCAAAAAAGTTCCTTTTTATCACACTGTAACAAATAAATTTTCACAAGTGTGCAATAGTAATGTGGCGTTCACATTTTAATAGCAACATTAGAAAAGCTTGTTTAACATGGAAACCTATTTAGTAGTAACTGGAGGAGGGCCTGCAAAGTCATACCTGCCTCACTGTGACCTTGAATGCTGGTCTAATCCTATGATTTTGATGGGCTTGGACATGCCTAGCTCTTCCTAGCTTGTAGTCTGATCCCATCAACTTGCTGAGTTTGCTAAAATGTACTTTGAAATTACTGTGCTCTAGAAGCCATTCTTGGAGATTAAGCAAACCTCCCCTTATTTGTCCACAGCTGTGAATTCAGATTCAATCCAAATTGTTGTTTTAGTAACAGTAAAGAACCCCCGGTTTTGCCTAAGGCAGTTTACCACTATTCACTTCCTGCTTCAGCATGTCATGCTGCAGAAGGTGTTAAAAATAAAATCTTTTACAGTATAAATCTGATTTTATTTAGTTTTCTTTACACAAACGCAGATTTGGGGATGCAAGGAGACAATGACTCACCTAGTAGTTTACAGCACAGAATGAGTTGGTAAAAGAATATGGATGGGACATTCCTCCAGAAATACCCAAATACCTTTAGGGCTGTTTTGCACAATACACAAAGCTAAAGTTGTGCAGTGCTTACCACCATATATACACTCAATAGCACAGTTCTTTGACTTGTGTTCCTGTCAGATATTGGAGTTTGCGACAGTCACACTTTTATCCATAAAATAATTCCATGGCTGCAGTCCTACTACTCATATATATGGAAATAAAATGCTTTATGCCAGATGAACATCAACAGGATCAGGCAATAAGAAAACTAACATATAATCATATAGTTTCCATTTTTAGGGATACAACTATCTAGCTGTTGGTCTTAAAAATTCTACTTCATAGTTTGTGCAAGCTTCAGGGAATGTAAGTCCCTTAACTTACCTAGAGGTGTCCACATAATTGTCATTGTCTGTTGTTTTGAAAGTTATGAACATTAATAATCTAAGCAGTATGTTTCTGTACTTTACCCTTGTTTTCAAGCTGACATCTCTGGATTATATCAGGAATCTCTATTGCTATTCCATTTATATTTTCCTCCTATCTCAAGTTTTTGGGCACCATTACTCACTGTTTTCTTCATGTCTCCTCCCTCTGGAAGTAGTGAAGCTGTCCCCCAATACTCTCTGCAAATATGCCAAACAGAGCAAGCAGAATAGCAGTTGTCAGCAGCAATCTATTTCCATGTGGAGATGAAGAACAAGCCCATTTCCTGAGTCATAAAACCAAGTTCTGCTGTAATTTCAAGTGTGTTCACGCTTTCCCACTGTGGTGGAACAGGCCTGCTGAGGTTTTTCAGGCCCATTCCACCCTACCAATTTCAAGGTTTTTCTGACATCTGGAGAGATTTCTCTCTGTCTGTCAAGGGTAACTTACTGTCAACACACAATCTTTGTACAGAATTGCCCACTGAATAGATTAGGACTCCCCGCTTCCCTTCCACGCTCTGAGGCCTTGTCTGTGTGTCTCCCCCTACCCACCACCTGGTTACACCAGGGACAGTTTCCTGCTTCATGCACCTCTGGAGGAATAGCTGCTTCCCAACTACCAACCATTTTCCTTGTGCCCCTTTTACAACAGTATGTCTGAGATTGTGGAGGTCTATGTGGTACAGAGAACCACTAGCAGCATCCACAGTTATATAGTATTTCATTAAAAGAAAATGTTCATAAGCATACTTGTAACATTGCACCAGGTTGATCAAGGGATTCAAAATGGTAAAATTAGGGTTCGTTTCCCCATTCCCAATGAATCACACTGAAAGAAAAATCTTTTTATATTTTTACTGCAGAAGAAATATAGACACAGAGGAGGTCCCGAATCAGTGTGTAGAACAATACAATTACATGAGATTAAATAACTTCTCATTGGAGGTGGGGAAAGGTGATGCCCTTACAGGTCAAGCCAATAACCTGGGGTCTCCACCCCTCTTGGACATCCCATGGGACCACCCTTCAGCCATCAAACCAGCCCCCCCCCCAAAAGTTGCTGACAGGTTCTGAAAAGCTTCTTCCATTATCTCCCCCTCCCACCCAATTGTTTACATAAATGGTAGTGACACACTCTTCTTCCATTTCTCTAACCTTGAGAAGGACTATCTCAGCTATAAAATAAACTTTGATCTTCTGAGAGACTCTATACATTCACAAGCATTGTTAAAAAGCCAGTATAATACAAGACAAGTACCCTATCCCCTTTGCTCCATGTTCCACCCCCCCAAAAAAAACCCTTTTAGGCTATTTGGTTTATAACAGATACATCAAATATTCAGGTGGTAGATAGGGAAAGCTTTTCCCATAGCCGCTTCACCACTGAAAATACCTTGCTCCTCAAATCTTTTTTGAATAAAAATGTTTGCGATGAGACTACTTGCACAGACACACACAAAATAAAACTGACAGATGATCCAGAAAATGTTTTGCCACACTGTGTAATATTTATGGATTTAGGAAATTATCTGTCATATGTGGTGGCCATTGATTTGAAGGTTGAAAGGGCAAGATATATATTCACAGAGAGCAGGTGAGTCACTGATTATTAGCCATGATAGCTAAATAGAACCTCCACGATGGTTGCGTGCATCTAGTATGGTGCGTCTAGTATCTCTGAATAGCAAACTCTCGGGACAGAAAACAAGCCTGCCCAGAAACATCTAGCTGACTGCTGTAAGCAGAATGTTCAACAAGACAGAAACTTCTCCTGAACCAGCTGAGCTTTCTTACATTCTTAACCTGCCGATGGCCTCAAAGCAGGATTGCCAGGTCCCTCCTGGCCAAAGCAGGGAATGAGGGGGATACAATGCTATAGATCCCACCCTCCAAAGCATCCATTTTCTCCAGGGGAATTGATCTGTAATTCCAGGTGATCCCCAGGTCCTACCTGGAGGCTGGTAACCCTGCCTCAGAGACAGAAATGGGTAGGGGTGGGTTGGTTTGGACTGTTTTTTCCACTCTTCTGTTGTCACATGATTTCCACAGGCATTGTTTATTTTTTTTCCTGTGACCACAGAAAACTGATCTCCCAATTACATCAAGATGCTGACAGTAGGTATATGGTTGCAAAAAGGAGGAGAAATGCAATTGTCCTTATAATAGAGGCTTAATGGGAAGTTATTTGCCAGGTAAGGTTATTTACTTTCAAGCGATCCATTCCCATGCATTAAACCTCTATTAAAGGAGCAGGGCATTTTTCTCTAGGCATGTCAATAACCCTAGTGGACAGGCTTACAGCTTTTGATGGCAACCCTGACAAAGCACCTAATTCAATAGGCCTAATTCCCAGTATGTGTGAATGCCTGCCTATCTCTTTAGGCTTAACTTCTTGAAAAAATGCATAACATCAAGGTTCAAGTGTGGTAATGATTTTTTTCAGGTATTTTTTTTTCTGTAAAAGGTAAAAACAAATGTTGTCAGAGTCTTGGCGAATGACAGGGTTGCCAGAATCGGGCTGGGAAATTCTTGGAGATTTAGGGGTGGAACTAGGGGGGGGGGGTGCAGAGTTTGAGGAGTGATTTTTGGTTCTCTCCACCCCCCCTCAGGACTCTTGGGGTATAATGCCGTGCATATATGAAATGATGTACACCACCCTGAGCCCGCTTGCTAGACGGGTGGTATAAAAATAAAATCCCACCCTCAAAGGAACTGTTTCCTACAGAAAAAAAATTTATCTCTATAGTCTGGGGATTAATTATAATCCCAGAAGGGAAAGTGCTGTGGCATGTCCAGTTAAAGGATATGGCAGGAGGTGATGTGAAGGGCCCTGGAGAGCCAGTCTGAGTAGGCACTACCAGCTCGTGTGGGTGAGTTTGGCAACGCTGTTTCTTCACCCACACCAGTCAAAATTAACGAGCCTTGCCTGAGACAGCCAATCTCAGGTAAAAACCGGAAAGTGCCCTATTCTATTAAACTCTACTGGCAGGGAATTTCTTTACTCAAGATGCTGGCTATTTTATGGGTAAAATCCGTGGCAGCCAGACTGGAAACTGAGCTCCATTTTTGACCGGAAGCGTCAACACAGACAGTCGGTGGGGAAGCAAAAAGAGTCCAGGGGCACCTTTAAGACCAACAAAGATTTATTCAAGGCGTGAGCTTTCGAGTGCAAGCACTCTTCCTCAGACTAAATGAACAGCCACCATAACTGTAGAGAACATCTCTTCCTCAGTAGAAAGCTCACGCCTTGAATAAATCTTTCTTGGTCTTAAAGGTGTTACTGGACTCTATTTTCGTTGCGCTACGCGGCTACCCACTTGAATCGGTCGGTGGAACATTACTCTACTCCTACCTCGGCTTGTCGAGGATACCAGAGAGGTGCGCATGCGCGAAAAATCCCTATTATTTTCTCCGCCCTCCCTTACTTCAGAGATTGACAAAACGCGCATGCGCCTTGTTACACATGCGCCTTTCTGACAAAGGGCTTGCGCTCACGCCGCAAGATTGTTCTTTCACCGGTTGGCCCTTTGGCGCATGCGCGCACACACGCCGTCCTACGGAGAGCCGCTCGTGGGCGGCGTCTTCTGGCGTGTAGTGGGAGAGTGTGCGCACGCGCGGACGGTGCTCCGGCGACCAGGAAGGGGAGCGTTGTTGTCGTTGCCTCCTCCTGCCCCGGCTTTTCTCCCCCCCTCGGCGGAGGCTCCATGGCGATGAACTACAACGCGAAGGACGAGGTGGACGGGCACCAGGTGGTGGCCGGGAGCAGCGGCAGCGGCGGGGGCGGCGGCGGGGTGGCCGGGGGCGGCGGCGGGCCCGGGGGCCCCACCAAGAGCCGCAAGCCCGACAACACGGCCTTCAAGCAGCAGCGCCTGCCGGCCTGGCAGCCCATCCTCACCGCCGGCACCGTCCTGCCCGCCTTCTTCGTCATCGGCCTCATCTTCATCCCCATCGGCATCGGCATCTTCGTCACCTCCAACAACATCCGCGAGCACGAGGTGAACGGGGGGAGGCGGCCGGTGGGGGCTGGGCTGGGCTGGTCCGGCTCGGCCCGGCCGTCGGAGCCCTTGTGTAACGCTGGGCGAACCTGACCGGGCGGCTGAGAGGAGAAGCCGGAGGAGTGCTCGGAAACGCCTTGCGAAATAGCCATGGGGCGCGGGGGTGATGACAACTCGCGACCTGCGGGCAGAAGAAGGGCACGCAGGGCACCGACCGCGGGCCAGGGGAGTTTCACGGAGAGGCACGTCGGGCCTGGGGACGAGGGGCTAGTTGGCACTGGGGTTTTGGTCTCGCCCTCCGGAGCGATGGCAGGGATGCGGGGGAGCAGGGTGGAGTCTCTTCGCTCCAGTAATCAACATCCAGGGCCCTAAATGTACTCGATAAATTGCCAGCAGTTCTCAATTCATACAGGGGATTGATAGGCTGATCACTGATTTTGGATTGGTGTCTCGAATGGGGATGGTCACTTTTCAGACGGTTCTCACTGATGGTCAGCCTGTGTGGGGTGGTGGTTAAGAGTTCTCTGACCTGGGGAATTGGATTTGTCCCCCACTTCTCCACATGCAGCCAGCTGGGTGACCTTTGGCCACAGTTCTCTCAAAACTCTTTCAGCCCCACTGACCTCACAGGGGTCCGTTGTGGGGAGAAGAAGGGTATGGGATTGTAAGCCACTTTGAGACTCCTTCAGGTAGTAAACAGCAGGGTACAGAAACCCACCACTTTTTCTAATTCTAATGTACTGTTGGCACTCAGGGCCTAACAGTAATTGGTTATTTCAAAACCAAAAAAAATTGAAAGGCATTTCCTCAGCAGGGACTTATAAAAAAGGGGTAGGTAGGGTTACCGAAATACATACCAGTAGAATGAACAATCAACATTTTTATCTGATGGGTAGAGGAAATATGGAAGAATGGCCAAAAGCGTTTAAATGTTTTGCAGTTTTGGCCTGAGGCTTTTCTGTACGTTTTCCCTTTATTGTTAGGAAATAGGCATGCCAGATGAAATGATGTGAAGTGAGAGTTTAAGGTTTAATTTTTCTTGAGAACTATAATTACAGAGGAATGCACCCTTCTGGAACAAGCAACACCAGCCCTTTATTTATTGTTGACAGGACAGCTCAACATTGAATACAGCATTTGTGTTCTTATTGTTTTTGTTTGAAACAAAATTACTGGATTGACCTGTTCAGAACTGTGCAAAGATTTTTGTTGTTCTCACTGTATGGTCAGACAAAAAAAGAGGAGTTAGTTTTTATATACCACTTTTCTCTAACTTAAGGAGTCTCAAAGCAGTTTATAATTGCATTCCCTTTTCTTCTCCACAGCAGGCACCTTGTGAGGCAGATGGGGCTGAGAGAGTTCCAAGAGGACTGTGACTGGACTAAGGTCACTCAGCAAGACTTATAGAGGAGCAGAGAGGGGATTCAAACTCTCTTCTCCAGATTACAGCTTGCGCTGTCGTACATAGCTGGTCTGGGGATATGGGCTGGGATGCCATCAATATACTGATGACACCCAGCTCTATCAATGAGTGGCTGGCCAGATACACTCCCAGCTTCACTGGCAGAGTGTCTGTAGGCTGTGACAGGATAACTCTGGCAGAGTCACCTGAGGCTTAACTCCTTGAAGACTGAGGTCCTGTAGCTGGAGAATAAAGGACCAGAAGAGGAAGCCCTGCCTTCCCTGTCTGGACAGACGGCAGTTAACAACTTTGTGCTCTGACAAGAATTTGGGGACGCTTCTTGATGCCTTCCTTTCTATGGAGCTCAAGTTACAAATGAAGCATGCCAGGCAAAGCTATTAGCCCCTACCTGGCCCCAGAAGACCTAGCCAAAGTGATCCATGTGCCAGTCACCCCCAGGTTGGATTATTGTAACTCACTTTACAAGGGCCTACCTTTGGTTTTGATCTGGAAGTTACAGCTGGTACCAAATGAGGCTGCACGGCTTATATTCAATCTACTCTCTGCCAACTGTATTGGTTGTCAGTAGAATTCCAGATCAGGTTCAAGGTGCTGGTGTTAACCCTTAAGGCCTTGTGTTGTCTAGGCCCTGAGTATCTGTGGGACTGCCTCTCCTAATATGTCTGCCAAAGGGCTCTGTGAGTACCAACCTGTTGGGGATCTCTGGCCCCTGGGAAATGTGACTGCAGTTGATCAGAGCCAGGGCCTTTTTGTCCTTGGCTACTGCCTGGTGGAATGAATTATTAGTAGAGACATGGGCTTTGATGGAGCTAACAAAGTTCCACTGGGCTTGCAAAATAGCACTCTTCCACGAGGCCTATGACTTAAGCCAGGCCAGCTGAGACCCAGTTGTGGTCCTCCCACTGTGTTCATCCATTCAGGCGTGCTCTCTCTCTGTTCCACCTCTGTACTGATTTCCCCCCATGCCTGTGAAGTTCATCAAGACTGAGAAAAGGGATTGAATGAGACAATGAGGATTGTGGAACAAATAGAAATATTAAAATATTGTATTATGTCTTTAAATGATTTTAAATGTTGTAAGCCACCTTGAGCCAGCTTGCAGGGAGGGGTGGCCTAGAAATTGAAATATAATATAAATAAATACATAAAAATAAACCATACACCATTCTGGCTCTCGGTATCCTTGTAGTCAGTCTTTGTATTTAGCATGTTAGAGAGTCTATGCAGATCAAATCAGCAGAAAATATTACATTTTTGTGTGAGGAAGAGAAATCAGAAGGAAAAAAGGAGCTGTGAAAACAAAAAATTGACTGTCAAAATGTGAGAGGGGTGAATACAGGAGTTGGGCAGTTGGAAGAGAGTATGGGAGTGCATGGTATGCTGGAAAAACCATAATATGAGGGGTTGGGGAAATGGGTGGAGGGACAGATCCGACAGTACAAAGGAGTTAATGTGAGTTGAAACCAGTAGGAATAGAAGTTGAAGCTGTGAATTGACGGTATGTTCTATAACCACCAAGCTGAAGGAGTCTGGAGTCTTTGGATGGCTCACCAGTATGCATATAAGAGTTATGGTTCATTCAAATAAGACTGCTGTTTTGTAATTTGAAAGAGTTATAGAATAATAGCAAGCTGTTAAAATTCAGAACTACAGCTTAAAACTATTAAAGGATATATCAGCCATTATATTAATTATTTTAGTTGTATGTCTGAGAAGACTCCCTTACACCCATTAATCTACCTTTTGTAGGGTCCAGGTCTGACTTTGTTTCTGTAGGTCAGATGATGGAGGTTAGCAGGAAATCTTTCTAGGAAGATTATTTGTGCATTCTTTTCACATGTATATGAGCATAGAAATGTTTTTTAAAGTATAGTTGCTTTAAACAAGGACCGTTTATGCACTGGGAACTTCACTGCCCCAGCTCCCGTGCAGGAGCAAAAATCAGGGGCAGATGAGGAGCACCGGGCCAAATGCTCCCCCGTGTGGATGCAGGAAGAGGTGGGGCAACCTGCCACAACTAAAACTTCAGCCTGCAGCTCGGCATGAAACCTCCAGTGCATAAACGGTCAAGGAGGTGCCCTGGCTATATCTGTATAGTAGTTAGTAGATATATATCATCTGCATTTCTTAATGTGTACCTGTATCAGTCTGTGCTGATAACTAGTAAGATTTATCCCCACTAGAGCATTTGCAGTAAAGTCAAGTTAAAATGCAGTGGTGTGCTTCTTTAACCACATTTGGTAACTTTAATTAGCCATGTAATATTCTGATTTTATAATTGCATGGGCATCAAATGAACAGCAGTATTTTAAGATGGTACTCCTGTCCCCCCACTGATTGGTTTATGGTTTGATGTAAAAGCTTAAAGGAAGTGGCCTTGGAAAGGTTATTTTTAGAATTTGAAGTGAAATGCAGGAAATACTCAGAAAACAGGGGCGGGGAGAGGCTTTTATAAAACCAAACTTGGAATGTCATTTGAAAAATGGATGGTAGAGAATGAATCCTGGGTTTTGAACTAGAAATGCGTGGACTGAGGATGGAGTGTTGGTAACCATTGCTTTGGCTTTCTATGCATGTGTGTTAGAACATGGGAGGTACACTTTCAAGGGCAGATAATGGTGATTCTCCCCCCTTGTTAAATGGGAAATTGATGTAAATAGATCTTTGTTCCTAAGGAGTACAGTTTCATATTTAATAGTATGAGCTTTCTAAAATTAAAGTTCCTTTTGTCAGATACAGGTCTGAAAAAGGGAACTTTGACTTTTGAAAACTCACCCCCCTCTACCTTGTTGGTCTCTAAGGTGTTATTGGATTCAAATCTAGCTCTTCTGCTGCAGACCAACACAGCTGTTCTCAGAAGCTGTTTTACATATGACAGGCAGATGGAGACCCTGTAGGCACTTTACACAGTCTATTTCATGCTAAAAAGTAGATTGCTTTCTATGTAAACAGTATTTTTTAATGTGCAGGTGCTGTACATATCTTTCCCAGCACGCGTGTAGTTTTGGTGTAGTGGTTAGCAGACTTCTAATCTGGCGAGCTGGGTTTGATTCTGCGCTCCCCCACATGCAACCAGCTGGGTGACCTTGGGCTTGCATCCGCACTGATAAAGCTGTTCTGACTGAACAGTAATATCAGGGCTCCCTCAGCCTCATCTTCCTCACAGGGTGCTTGTTGTGGGGAGAGGAAAGGGAAGGCGAATGTAAGCCACTTTGAGACTCCATCTGGTGGAGAAAAGTAGCATATAAGAACCAACTTCATCTTATATGGCACTGTCTATGTGAAACACTTACATGGGCAGGTGTGTGTCACATGGTTGTTGCTATATTGTAATTTGTGATCTGAGTTGTGTTCCAAATTTGAAGCCAGAGTATGACTGAGTTAGGGTAAAATACTATAATCATTTGTATTTAGGTAGGATCCAGGGCTGAAGTTTATTGGAGAACAGAACAAAATACTATTTTTGAGAAAGGATTGGTCCTTAATTTGGAACATGAAATTTATATCTTAAAATTGTGTCAGTATCATAACTATTGATCCTGGAGAAGTGCTGCTATATGCTCTGACCCCTGAAGATTGGATGTGAATGTTATTGGAAACAACTAGTGTAGTCTGGCAAATTAGAATGGTTCTTAAAGATGTGACTACTTTAATCAGTTGTCAAACTAACAGCAACTCAGAAGTCTAACAATATTGTAGACTAGTGGGAAAGCCCGCTGCATACTGAAATGCAGAGGTCGCTAGCGGGAGGAAGGGGTGGGGAGGCAGGGCTCTGGAGGCACGGAGAGGGCTCCTGGCTGTTTGGCCCCCCTCTCAAGGTGGCAGGGCTAGAGTGTGTCAGGCATGGGCCCGGTGAGCCCCGGGCCGGCTGCAGGTGGCTGGCCCATGACCGAGCCAGGGGCACCTAATCTGCCCTTAGGCTACAGATGATTGGGGGAGGATCCCCAAGCCAAACAGGCACCCCATGCCCTGCTGCTCTGCGTGCTCCTCCTTTGCTTCCCCAGTTGTCTTTGAGCTGCCTCCTCACGTAGACTCCCAAGCCAGCTCGTTTGTTGTCCGCCCTCTAGCCTTGTTTCTCACAACTATTTCTACCCGACCTTGGCGGTTGCAGCTCCTTTTAGGGGCCTCCATTGCCGCCACCGGCTCATACTTTCCACTGCTGCAGCCCGAGTGGAGCAGCGGGGCGGCAGAGATGTGCTGGGTCCGGCATCCAGGCTTGTTTGTGGCCAGGCTGCTGGAGAAGCAAGTGGGCAGCTAGGGAGGGCAGTTGGACGCACCCTGATTAGGCTGTATTCCAGTCCAGACACTCTCCAGGGGCTGGACACGCTTCACGCCCCGGGGAGTTTCCGAAATATTAAGAGGCACCATGGATAAGTATGTGAGAAAACTGGCAACATTTGGCAGTATTTTAAAAATATCCTTAAGATGTTAGAAATAATGGATAAGAAAGCAATAACTTTTCCTTTCTTTTCCTTAATTTGTGAACTAGGCATGTTTTGTGATTATAATAAAAATTATTGGGGAAAAAATATTCCCCCAACATTGTGTTGGTAAATCCCAGATTCAGCTCCTGTGTCCTTCTGAATATTATGTGTTCTGTCATGTATTAATTCAAATAGTTATGAATCAGTTACTTGTGACTATGACCAAAGACCTTTAATCTCTGATACTGAGTATGAAAAATACTTCATATTTACTACATGCTAGTAATAGTTGTATTTTCTGCAAGGACATGGAACTGTTGTTTCAAAGGCTTCCGTGCATATTGTACTTTTCATGAGGAATGAATTTGCAACATGTTTTCCCTTAGATTCATCAGTGTCTATGTGTAATAGATAGGCAGTGGGGAGAGCAAGTGGGAACTTGGAACCATTTGTGCACAATAACATAGTTTGGGGGACATCTATGGTAGGGTGTGGAACTATGATTGAAATAAAACATTGAAAAAACCTTGATTATGGTCTAAGAGACCCTTATTTTAATTCTTAAAAGTCTGGGCTGCTTCAAAAATCCAAGACAAGGTTGAGATGCACTTCATGTTCTCCTGATCCGTCCCGTTAATCACTTTCTAAAAATAAGTACCTTTGTTTCTAGGCTTAAGGACACAGAGCACTTCTCTCAGTCTGTCAATGTTGAGATATTGTTGGCTCTAGTACTGTTACTTAAAAGGAAGCGCTCTTGTTTAGAATGGTTCTTTTAAAGGGACAAACAATAACTGAATGCAAAGGTTAAGCACATATTTTGGGTTGGTAGAAATTGAAACAATGTTATAATTTGATCTGTATTTCTTGAAAATATACAAAATCCTAAATTGTCATCATAATCAGTTTGAGGACAAAACTAAAAAGGGCTGTGTGGTGTGTACATACATACACATTTTAATTCACTTTCTAGAACTTTAGTTTGCATGGATGCTTATCAAGCTTACAGATTGTTACCCATTCCTTCTCATCCATGTAGGAACAAATAATACTGCCCAGCAGAACATGGAACATATTAAAAAAGACGTTAGGAATCTGGGGGAAAAGGTAAAGGACCAGGGAGCACAGGTTGTGTTTTCATCACTCCTTCCTGTAAGTGGCTGAGGCATAGGAAGACAGAGAAAAATTATGCAAGTAAATGACTGGCTACGTCAGTGGTGATGACAGGAACAATTTGGATTTCTGGATCATGGTCAACGGTGTCAGTATGAAAGGCTAATATCAGGAGACAACGTGCAGCTCACAAGGGACGGAAAAAGTATTTTTGGAAGAACCCTTGCACACCTGGTAAAGAGGGCTTTAAACTAGACACAAAAGGGGAACGAGACGTAAATTCAGAACTTGGTGTGATGTCAAGATCTGAACATGAGAAGATCTCCAATCTATAGGGAATGTTACATGAGCAGGGAACTACTAGCCTACAAGGAAGTTTAAAAAACCAAAACCATGAGGCACACAAAGGATGGATTACGATGTCTCTACACTAATGCACAGAGTATGGGAAACAAACAGGAGGAACTAGTAGTCATTATAGAGGAAGGGGGCTATGACCTAATAGGAATCACAAAAACTTGGTGGGATAATACTCACAATTGGAATACTAAACTTGAGGGGTACAATCTATTCAGAAGTGACAGACAAGAAAAGAAGGGGGGAGATGTAGCAATATATGTTAAGAATCTTTATACTTGTGAATAAATACAGGTACCCGAGCATGAAAGTTCAGTTGCGTGTATTTGGGTAAATATAAAAGGAGTAGGAAATGAGAGTGGTATTATTGTGGGTGTCTGCTATAGACCACCAAGCCAGTCAGAGGACTTGAATGAGATACTGCTAGACCAAATTACAAAATTTTCAAAAAAGGGGGAAACAGTGGTCACGGGTGACTTCAATTACCCAGATATTTGTTGGAACAGTGGTCCCCAACCTGCGGTCCGCGGCCTGATGCCGGGCCGCAAAGGCCAGGGCGCGGTTCCCTCTCCCCGCCCCCCCTGCAGTAAAAAACTTCTCCGGGCTGCAAGCTTGCAGCCCCAGAAGCTTCTTACTGCGGGGGGGGGGGAGAGAATCAGGGCCACGCATCGCGCATGCGCGATTTCGGCCGCGCATCGCGCTGCGCGGGCGGGGCAGTTGCCCCGCCGGTCCCCAGCCAGAAAAAGGTTGGGGACCACTGTGCTGGAAGACCAACTCTGCTAAAAATGCAAACTCCGTTAAATTCTTAACTTGTCTTGCCGACAGCTTCATTTCCCAGAAAGTAGAGAGGGGAACCAGGGGCTCTGCTATTTTAGACTTGATTCTCATCAATAGGGAAGAACTGGTAGATGAGGTGGAAGTAGTGGGCACACTTGGTAGTAGTGACCATGTGCTTTTGGAATTTTCAATTGTGGGAAAGAGAAAACCTTTATGTAGTTGTACATATAGACTGGACTTCAGGAAAGCTGATTTTCACAGACTTAAAGGTATGTTACGTAGAGTCCCGTGGTCAGAAAGACTTAAAGAGATGGGAGTCCAAGAGGGCTGGGAGTTTCTTAAAAGTGAAATACTGAAGGCTCAATCACAAACAATTCCCTTGAGAAGAAAAGTTGGAAGGAGGCTAAGGAAGCCAAGTTGGCTCCATAAGCAGTTGTCAAAAGATTTGAGGAATAAAAAAGAGTCATTTAGGAAATGGAAGGAAGGCCTTATTACCAAGGATGAGTATAAACAAATAACCAGTAATTGTAGGGGGAGTGTTAAAGGTAAAGGTATCCCCTGTGCAAGCACTGAGTCATGTCTGACCCTTGGGGTGACTCCCTCTAGCGTTTTCATGGCAGACTCAGTACGGGGTGGTTTGCCAGTGCCTTCCCCAGTCATGACCGTTTACCCCCCAGAAGCAAGCTGGGTACTCATTTTACCGACCTCGGAAGGATGGAAGGCTGAGTCAACCTTGAGCCGGCTGCTGGGATTGAACTCCCAGCCTCATGGGCAAAGCTTTCAGACAGCTGCCTTACCACTCTGCGCCACAAGAGGCTCTTGGGGGGAGTGTTAGAAAAGCTAAAATTCAATATGAGCTTAGGCTAGCAAGAAATGCTAAACATAACAAAAAAGGATTATTTAGTTATATTTCAACCAAGAAAAAGAATAGGGACAGCATAGGACCACTGCAAGGACAAGAAAGTGAAATTATAACAGATGATGAAGAGAGGGCTGAACTGCTTAACTCCTGTTTCTCCTAAGTCTTCTCTTGTGAGGGAAATAGTGATCAATGTGGCAAAAATGTAACACAACATGGGGGGTGGGAATGGTAGCCTAGGATCACTGTTGGAGCAGTCCACAAACACCTAGTTTCTTTAAATGAAACAAAGTCTTTGGGCCAGATGAACTGCATCCAAGGGTACAAAAAGAATTTGCAGATGTCATCTCTGAACCTCTGTCCATTATTTTTGACACTTCTTGGAGAATGGGTGAGGTGCGAAACGATTAGAGGCGGGCAAATGTTGTCCCCATCTTCACGAAAGGGAAAAAGGAGGATCCGGGTAATTATCGACCCATCTGCTAGACATCTGTAGCTGGCAAAATTTTGGAACAAATAAACACTCGGTCCTTGAGCAGCTGGAACTGAGAGCTGTGATTTCTAAGACTCAGCATGGGTTTCTCAAGAACAAGTCATGTCAGACCAACCTTATCTATTTTTTTGAGAACGTGACTACCTTGCTGGATCAGGGGAATGCTGTGGACATAGTTTATCTGGATTTCAGTAAAGCTTTTGATAAGGTTCCACATGACATTCTTGTTCACAAGTTGGTAAAATGCGGTATGGATCCTAATTCAGGTTGATCAATAACTGGTTGACAAATCGTACCCAGAGGGTACTTGTTATTGGTTCAGCATCTTCTTGGAAAAGAGTGACAAGTGGAGTACCCCAAGGATCTGTCTTGGGGCCTGTGATGTTCAACATATTTATAAATGATTTGGATGAGGGATTAGAGGGGATACTTATTAAATTTGCAGATGATACTAAACTGGGAGGGGTAGCAAACACAACTGAAGACAGCAACACAGTACAGGATCTTGATAGACTCAAGAAGTGGGCTGAACAGAATAAAATGAAGTTCAATAGGGACAAATGTACAGTTCTACGTTTAGGTAGGAAAAACCAAATACACCAATATAAGATGGGGGAGACTTGTCTTGGCAGTAGCATGTGTGAAAAGGATCTAGGAGTCTTAGTAGACCATACATTGAACATGAGTCAGTAGTGTGGTTAAGAAGGCAAATGGGATTTTGGGCTGTATCAAACAGAGTATCGTGTCCAGATAATGGGAGGTGATGCTACCGCTGTACTCTGCTCTGGTTCGGCCTCACTTGGTGTACTGTGTTCAGTTTTGGGCACCCCAGTTGAAGAGTGATGTTGACAAATTGGAACGTGTCCAGAGGAGGGCAACAAAAATGGTGAGGGTTTTGGAGACCAAGACATATGAAGAAAGGTTGGGGGAGCTTGGTCTGTTTAGCCTAGAGAGGAGACGACAAAGAGGAGATCTGATAACCATCTTCAAGTATTTAAAAGGGTGCCATATGGAGGATGGAGCAGAATTGTTCTCTCTTGTCCCAGAGGGACAGACCAAAATGAATGGAATTAAATTAATTCAAAATAAATTCCATCTAAACACCCAGAAGAAGTTCTTGACAGTTAGAGCGGTTTCTCAGTGGAACAGGCTTCCTCAGGAGGTGGTGGGTTCTCCATCTTTGGAAATGTTTAAACAGAGGCTAGATAGTCATCTGATGGAGAGGCCGATTCTGTGAAGGCAAAGTGGTGGCAGGTTACAGTAGATGAGCGATAGGGATGTGAGTGTCCTGCATAGTGTAGGGGGTTGGACTAGATGACCCACAAGACCCCTTCCAACTCTACGATTCTATGAAAGCTTTGTTAGTCTTGAAGGCACTTCTGGACTCAAACTTTGATAGCTTTATCAATGATGCACCTATTTCCCTAAGCTGATTACATAAATATTGATCTTTCCAACCTTGTTCTATTTTCTTGTTTTTATTATAAACTGCTTTAAAGAAAGGGCAGAGTATAGATTTTTGAATAATTATTGACTAAATGCAGCCAGTTTTATCCTTTGCTTCTTAGTCTGAGTAGTTTCAGATCAACAATTAGATAGTATCTGCCAGCTAAATAAAGTCTGCCAATGTGCACACAGTTGAATTAGGATAATACTTTAAACATTTTTCCTAATCTAGAGCTGTTTGGATGGTCATCGCTGAAGTGACAGATAACTCAGCCTTTTTTTCCATGCATAGGTATTTATTTGAGTGAAGCTTCTGGCCACGGATACATTTAAGACAGCTTATGTTTGATTAAAAGAGCCTCTTGTGGCGCAGAGTTGTAAGGCAGCCGTCTGAAAGCTTTGCCCATAAGGCTGGGAGTTCAATCCCAGCAGCCGGCTCAAGGTTGACTCAGCCTTCCATCCTTCCGAGGTCGGAAAAATGAGTACCCAGCTTGCTGCTGGAGGGTAAACGGTAATGACTGGGGAAGGCACTGGCAAACCACCCCGTATTGAGTCTGCCATGAAAACGCTAGAGGGCGTCACCCCAAGGGTCAGACATGACTCGGTGCTTGCACAGGGGATACCTTTACCTTTACCTTTTATGTTTGATTAAAAGTATATCAATTGGCTAGCTCACTGAGCCCCTGAAATGTCAGTTGATCCTCAGGAACAGCACAGAACTGCTTGGGGGGAGGGGTGTGGAGAGGCAGAAATCATTGCTCCAGCTTAAATCAAGCTCAAGTGCCCTTAAGTCTTTAGAAGGTGCTTGGATAAAGGCCTTTGTATTTTTTTTCCTCAACTAGAATGAGTTCCTTGCAGCATTAAACAGGGATTATTTTGAGTATACATTTCTTTCTTGCAATCCCAGATACCTGATCTGTGCAATTTGGGCTAATTTCATTTCTGAGTGAAGGTATTTATTTGCTTTTATTATTTAAAAATGGTTTCCTGTCATCAGTTGGTTTGTGCATTAAGACAACCTGGTTGCTGACAGGGGCAAAGTGTAATTGGGGGTAGCTTATTTGTATTTGTTTACAAACTATTTAACCAGCTTTTTGTAAAATGTCAAGATATAGCACATAGCACAGTATTACTTAGATATTGCCCTGGTATCAAATGTGCTTACCAATCCTCCCAAAATGACTGATCTTAAACAACTCATTTACTGATTAGCTATGGACTCAGCTATGTCTGTGTTCTGTTTGATTCAATTTACCTCCCTTTTCTCCTCTTATCTTCCCTTCCTTATCATTATTTTTGTAGATTGATTATACTGGAATAGAACCAAGTAGTCCTTGCAATAAATGCTTAAACGTGTCCTGGAACAGCACTCCTTGCCACTGCACCATTAACTTCACACTGGATCAACCTTTTGAGGTACGTTGTTGTTGTTGGGGTTTTTTTTTGCATATTTTTACCATATGAAAATGAATTTGACTGATGTACTCCTGATTTGAGCCTCCTTGATATTGGCAGTTCTCTTTCCAGTAGCTCTTTCCTACTTGCTCTTCTGAATTAGCTTTTGTGCTTACAGCTAATTTGCCACCATTTTCACTTTATATGTTGTTTCCTCATGGAAAGAATAAGGCTTGAAGGAAATCCTGAGTCGTTTGCCTGGAGTCCCATATATGCAGTAGTGTCATTAAATTCAAGATTTTATGCTAATACAAATGCAGTAAGAACAACCACAACACTTGTGGCAGCTAAAAGTGTGAAATACAAACTGCTACTGTTATGGGGTAAGTGGTAATGACTGGGGAAGGCACTGGCAAATTACCCCGTACTAAGTCTGCCATGAAAACGCAGGATGGCGTCACCCCAAGGGTCAGACATGACCTGGTGCTTGCACAGGATACTGTTACAGAGAAAAACAGAACCTTTCCAAGGCAGTTGGTACAATAAATTTTATATATCAATAATTTTTTAAGGACCAACCAAAACGGTTTCTAGATATACTCTGTTTTCACAATTTTTCTTCAGTGGTTGATTCCTAAATACAAAATGTATAAATTAATAAAATTAAATTTAAGTTTAAACAATGCAGTAAAGAATTACTCCCACACACCTCCATAACCAGTTTGTAGTATCACACCTTACCTTATACTCTTATCAAGCAATTTTTTAATATATAGATAAGCCACCGGCTCTGTAAAGTATTGTGGGGAATGTCAGTCAAAAAAACAAATTGAGACAATGGAGAGTGAAATAGATAAGCTTAAGGATACTCTGAAACAGAAAACTACGCAGGACACTTATGACAAAAAGTTAGGTGATTTAGAAAATTTACAGAGAGTCTGAAGGAGTATAAGAATAGGAAGTTTGATAGGGATCAAAGATACTATGCCTCTCATAATGTGTATCCCTGGCTGGGACAGAAGCACCCAAGATTTAAGACTAAAAGTGTTACATGGGACCCAGATACCTTTTCAGAATCAGAAGCTGATACATTCAGCTCTTCAGGTGAGGAAGTTATGCCTCAGAGGAGTTCTCTACGACCAAGGAGATACTTAAGAGAACCTGACCGATTCCAGCCGTTTTTTTAGAGGGGCAGGCGTCTGAACCGCAAGAAATAGTCTAACTTATCTAATAGGCTACTTACACCCACAGAGATTAAGGTTTTGAATAAAGGTTTATCGTTTGTGCCAGTACCAAAGTACAATGCATTCCGTACCAGGGTGGACTTGTTCAAAGTAACAAGATTGTTAAAGTTAAAACATCTGTTTGCACATTCCCCTCCCACAAGACAGGCTACTTCGTTTAGAACTAAATCTACCTTTACCCCTATAATAGATGTTCCAACTATTGCCACATTTGGAAAAAGTTGTCCTTAGGGACTTAGAAAAATTAAAATGTAAAAGGAGAACTGTCCCATTTAATTTATCTCAAGAGGAATTTGAGGTGCTTAAGGTGTTACAGTCAGACTCTAATATTATTATCAAGCCAGCTGATAAAGGTGGTGGCATTGTTGTTATGAATTGGTGTGATTATAAAAATGAGGTGATGAGACAACTGAGTGATAGAACTTATTATAAACCTGTGAGTTACGATTGTATTAACATGGTCATGAGAATTATAAGAATTGTAATTCATGAAGGTCTGGGACTGGGTTACATTAGTAAAAATGAAGCCATGTATTTGGAAAATAAGTATCCCAGAATACCTCATTTATATATATTACCAAAAATGCATAAACCAGATTGCCCTCCTAAGGGACGACCAATTGTATCACAGTGTGGATCGTTTCTTGAACCTCTTGCTAAATTTGTGGATTTTTATATTCAGCAAACTTTTTCAAATTGTGAGACCCTGCTTAAAGATACTGCACACTTTATTAATTTAATTCATAAATTAATCATTCCGAAAGGCGCAGTCTTATTATCTATGGATGTGACTTCACTTTATACAAACATCCCTATAGAGGAGGCCAGAGTGGTAGTACAGAATGCACTGGATCAGAGGCAAGAACTGAGACCACCAACTCATTTCCTATTGGATTTAATTTTGGAACATAATTATTTTGAGTTTGATAGAGAATTATATTTACAGGTACAGGGGGTATCGATGGGGTCCCCAGTAGCACTGTCTATAGCTACTTTGTTCATGCTAGATTTTGAAAGCAAATGGCTTCTGAATGAGAATCTTAACCCATTCAAACCATAAATATTTTTTAACACCAGATCCCTTGATGATATTTTGATTATTTATTTAGATGGCAAAACTGTGATGCAATTTATTGAGTGGTGTAATAGCCTGCACCCTTCAATCAAATTTACAGGTCAACATTTGTTGTTCTTGTTAGGTGCGAAGTCGTGTCCGACCCATCACAACCCCATGGACAGGCCTTCCTGTCCTCTACCATTCCCCGGAGTCCATTTAAGTTTGCACCAACTGCTTCAGTGACTCCATCCAGCCACCTCATTCTCTGTCGTCCCCTTCTTCTTTTGCCCTCGATCACTCCCAGCATTAGGCTCTTCTCCAGGGAGTCCTTCCTTCTCATGAGGTGGCCAAAGTATTTGAGTTTCATCTTCAGGATCTGGCCTTCTAAAGAGCAGTCAGGGCTGATCTCCTCTAGGACTGACCGGTTTGTTCGCCTTGCAGTCCAAGGGAATCGCAAGAGTCTTCTCCAGCACCAGAGTTCAAAAGCCTCAATTCTTTGATACTCGGCCTTCCTTATGGTCCAACTTTCGCAGCCATACATTGCAACTGGGAAGACCATAGCCTTGACTAAACGCACTTTTGTTGGCAGGGTGATGTCTCTGCTTTTTAGGATGCTGTCTAGATTTGCCATAGCTTTCCTCCCCAGGAGCAAGCATCTTTTAATTTCTTTGCTGCAGTCCCCATCTGCAGTGATCTTGGAGCCAAGGAAAATAAAATCTGTTACTATCTCAATTTTCCCCCCATCTATTTGCCAGGAATTGAGAGGGCCGGATGCCATGATCTTTGTTTTCTTGATGTTCGGTCAGCATAGTTCTTCTCAATTAGCCTTTTTAGACACTTTGGTTACTTTTGATCCCCAAGGTAAACTTGTCACAGCCTCATATAGGAAATCTACAGATAGGAACACACTGCTTCATTATAAGAGTTTTCACCCCTCACATTTAAAGGAATCTGCCCTATGGGCAATTTCTAAGAAAATAAACACTAAAGATGGATTATATGAGGAAGCGTCTGAGGCATTATCAATAGCTCTAAAACAACATGGATATCCTGAAGGAGTGATTTCTAAGGCAAGGACCAGAGCTAATTTGAATGGAAGGGAGGAGCTGCTTCAATATTGCCTACGTAGAGAAAACATGAAATTCACCTGTGTGTTTGATTTTTCTTATTTTGCCTCAGATATCAACAAAATATTGCGGAGACATTGGCATTTGATTAGTGACATTCCAGGTTGTGAAAATGGCTTTAGATTAGCATGGAGGAGAAGTCATAACATTGGAGAGTTGGTAACAAAGACGGAACAGAATAAGGAGGCAGGTGAAACCACTTTACCGGTTGGAAACTATAGGTGTGGCTCATGTATATGCTGCAAGTACTTACTACAAATTAAAGAATTTGAACAATCAGAAAATGGTTTTTCTGTTAAAATTAATCAATATATTAACTGTTTGAGTAAGAATGTAGTATATGCTATAAGATGTCCTTGCTCCAGATTGTATATTGGAATCAGCTCTCGCCCCCTGAGGATACGAATCCAGGAGCACTTGAGTAGACTAAGAGATCACCTCATGGATGCACCTATGGTCAATCATTTTGAAGAAATGGGACATGCGGCAGAAAGCCTGCAATTTTTTGGACTTGAGCAACTCCATCATCAGGGACGCAATAAAATAGACATGAACAGACTTTTAAGACAATGTGAATGTTTCTTTATATACTCTCTTGATACACTTAGCCCTAGAGTAGCGATCCCCAACCTGTGGGCCACGGACCACATGTGGTCCTTCGACTAATTGGAGGTGGGCCCCGAAGGACGCCTTCTCCCCCCCCCCCAGCCCTTTACAACACACTTCATTGTTGTGGCGTGTCTGTATCTTATTTTGAAGGGATGTTTAAACATTACCATAGTGATCAGAGAGCGTTAGGGCAGTGGTTGAGAGTAGAGGAGTAAACTACCCCCCCCCCCACACCGGGCCTCAGTAAAAGGCGTTGAGTGGTCCCGGCGTTGAGTGGTCCTCGGTGATAAAAAGGTTGGGGACCACTGCCCTAGAGGACTGAATACTTCTTTAGAAATGTCTTGCTTTCTGTAAGTTTTGATTTTGGAGTACTTTTGGATACTAGTAGTGTTTCTGTAAAAGAGTAGTGTACCTTTAAGAATGTTGCTGTGGGGCCTGTTAAGATTTTGTATTTATACCTGGATAGTAGCCCTAAACCATTGGGAATGTTTTTTGACTGACATTCCCCACAATACTTTACAGAGCCGGTGGTCTATCTATATATATAAAAATTGCTTGATAAGAGTATAAGGTAAGGTGTGATACTATAAACTGGTTACGGAGGTGTGTGGGAGTAATTCTTTACTGCATTGTTAAAACTTAAATTTAATTTTATTAATTTGTACATTTTGTATTTAGGAATCAGCCACTGAAGAAAAATTGTGAAAATGGAGTATATCTAGAAACCGTTTTGGTTGGTCCTTAAAAAATTGATATATAGAATTTATTGTACCAATTGCCTTGGAAAGGTTCTGTTTTTCTCAGGATACTGTTACGGCATGTTGCTGGTTTGCCCTCCCTGGTCACATTTTTATCCTGCTTTTTAAGGTGTTCAGGCCACTATGCTTAGTCCTGCCTTCCTCCAGCAAACCTGTGAGAGACTTTAGACGGAATAACAGTAACTGGTCAAGATCCCCCGTGGATAGATGTGTTTCCTGTGTTGGAAACTGAAGCCAAGACTCTAACCACACTCCGTTTCTCTAACCCTAATGCTACTCTAGCTGCTTCATTGGAAATTAGATGGGAAAGTATTTTTGGCCTATGCAAGTAACTTATTTATAATATATATATCTATATCTGACAGCATTCCTTTTACAACTTCTTCAGAAATGTAATTTTATTAAGAGAACTTCGCCCACCTGTAAAATTTAAAGATTGAATGGAAACTAACAATGATATATTGATGCATGGTAGGGTTTTAAAATAATTGTAATCCTAACTGGGGGGTCATTAATAGTAAAAGTGATTGTGTGTATTATGCAGTAGTCTGCTGTAGCTTTGCAGCATAATTTGATAGACAAGGTATGTATTTAAGTCTTCCTTCTCCTTTTAGTATTAATCCTGATTTTTAAAAAATCAGTTATGGAACTTTTATTAAGCAAGAGATTAGCATGACTGATGTTTTCATGGGTGCAAGGATTTTTGCTTATTGAGCACAATTTCCCCACTTCTCAGATTCTGTGAGAATCTGCTGGGGGGGGGCTATCCTCCACAAATAGAATTTTGGGGACCAGTTTGGGCTGCCAAAAAATGAAGGAGATTGGGAAATTGTACTCTTTGAGCAGAAATCTTTACATCAGTGTAAATATGTAATCTGGATCCAAGCCCAAATTTTAGGTTTTAAAAATCTATTCCAGTGGTTCTCAATCTTGGGGTCCCGACCCTGTTTGGGGTTGCTTGGCCTCTTCCGTGGGGTTGCCAGATTGCTGGCCACTGTGGTGGTGGCAGGATGACCAGTCAGCCAGCCCCATGGGGACTCTCCTCTAGTGGCCCCGTGCAGCCAAGGCAGAAGGTGGCGGTGGACGGAGAGGAAAGTGCCCCGAAGACCGAGAGGCAGCCCGCACCCCCCCTCCGCTTGTCACCGCAGGATGGTGGAGGTGGGCGGAGGCGGTGGAGCCGTGGCACTGGCCGCCACTGTGCAAACAGTCAAAATTAACCTATCTTGGTTACCCCCCCACTCAACTTTGGACACTCATGTTGATTTGGAAGGTGGGGGGGGAGAGCAGAGAAGATTGTGAAATGCAAGCCCCTTTTGCAGCCTGACCTCCTTTTGGGCTACAGCCAGAGCAAGTGAGCTCCCAACGTTGCCACAGCTTGCCATGGGGCTGCCTACACACTAAGGAAGGAGGAACCCTTGCGTGTGCTTGGGACTATTTTGCCAGGCTACTCCTGCTGCTTTTATCTATTTATTTTGACCGCATTTGGGGTTTTTAAATTTTTAATTTGGGAAGGCGACTTGGGTGCAGGTGACATGCCCTCCTTGCCCGGCCACTTCACTCTCCCCCTCCCCTTCTGCTCACCCTTCATTCACCTGCCATATCTGCACAATGGCAGGGGGAAAAGGAATGATCCATGGAGCGGTGGCTCGTCAGGTTCTTTGCGGGAGCTGCAAATGAAGGGGCCACTTCCACACCACCTCGATTGTTGTGTGCCCGCACCTGCGTCTGTGTACTCATGCACGCTGGCCACGCACATACGCACACTGCCCACGCTGTCACTGAAGTTGGGGTCACGGCGGTAAAAAGGTTGAGAACCGCTGTACTATTCCAAGGCTTTAAGCCAGTTGGAATTTTAAGGAAAAATAACCTTTTTATGTGGTCATGCATGCTGTGGAATGCTGAGACGTAAGCTTCTTGTAAACCAACAAGATTGATCCATTTTTATTCCTCTTTGTTTATTTTCCTGTTATACCTGATTCTAAGTATTGCAGTTATATCTGAAGCTGCTTGGTGCTTCAATTACTGTACACATTTCAAAACTGTTGGTCACTTGTGTATTTCAGAGCAAT
Source organism: Paroedura picta (assembly GCF_049243985.1). Taxonomy (NCBI): domain Eukaryota; kingdom Metazoa; phylum Chordata; class Lepidosauria; order Squamata; family Gekkonidae; genus Paroedura; species Paroedura picta. The sequence continues at coordinate 141,654,411 of NC_135369.1, forward strand.
GTCTTTATGTATTATGGACTGTCAAACTTCTATCAGAATCATCGCCGCTATGTGAAGTCACGGGATGATAGCCAACTAAATGGCAATAATAATTCTTTATTTGTAAGTAAATTCTGACTCTTCCAAGCATGACTGGCTTCTGGTACATAAATCAAGATGACTTTTCACATATTAAGAGGAAAATAAGATAATACATGGTATATTATCACAATGAATGAGTTTCTCTGGATGACTTTTTTTTTCTTCTATCCTCTCATATCTTAACACGCAGCGCCGCGGACTAAATAAAGCCGTAAGGGCTTTGTGGGAGGAGTTAGGGCGGGCTCTGTCCGGGATGAGGAAGGGTGCGATTGACCCCTTCCTCCGGACAGACCATCGGCCGGGCCTGCTGACAAGGGAGCAACTGCGAGCCACGCGTAGTGCGGCTCGCAGTTGCTCTCTTGCCGGTGGCCTGACATGTCAGGAGGCGCAAAGCGCCTCCGACGCATCAGGCCGCCACCCGAGGCTGCCGAGCCACACTATGCGCGGCTGCCAGGGGCTCCCTGCGGGGAAAGGCTAGCGCCCATTGTATTTAGATATACTTCGCCTCTAGTTTTAAAATAAAATCTCATTGCCCTGTATTAATGCAAATTAATTTATTTTCCAGCTAGGCTTAACTGCCAAATTCAGGTAGATGAGCAGACATTTTGAATAGGCCAACTATTCTACTTCATATGTTGAAACTACTTAAAAAATACTTCATGATTTATTCATCAGGGCAAGCTGGTTTACTTTTGTCAACTACTTATTAAGTAAACCATTCATTATAAGTACCTGAAAGTCCTCTTAAACATCCTCTACTGCCACTTTAGGTGCTCATTTCCTTTGGCATTCAATGAAAATATTGGTATAAACCATCCCTAGCTAACATCTCAGCTGTTATAGGAGCAACTTTTAGAGAACCAACAATCTAGTCATAATGTGTTCTGTAATAGTAGCTAGGGATATTAATGGGATAGAATGTATTTTTATGATAGCAAATTAAGTGTAACTTTGAGGTTAGTGTTTAATAACCCAGATTAAATTATCTGCATTCGGTGTAGTTTTGGAAATTGATTTGAAAATTATTATGGTTTTGTAGCGTTTAGATTCCTTTCTTCATTTAGTGTTGGGTTCCTTCAGCCATGGGAATTTAGTGCAAAGATTGTTTTACTGGGATATACTATACTTATCCTGCAAAAGGAGCCAGAACTGAGCGGGATTAACCATGGATCAAAAGTTCTTTTAAAAGATATACAATGTATTTATGTAATTTTATTTTGTAAGACTAATGGAACCAAGGAACTGAACAATGATACTTTCTTTGCTGTGTACATGGTCAAAGTGAAGACCTCTCCTTCCAGGACATTCATAAAAATTATCTCTCTGGTTATGCAAAACTTGTCAAGCTGGACCAAATGAAAATAAAATAATGTTAGTCAAACTCCAGCTGTCATCCGCCTCTCTGACTAGTGATGATCAAACAGACAGGTGTATATAGAGTGAGATTCCAATTGGATCAGTATATCCAGTATTTGACATTCCAGTAGACATATGTCCGGTTGCTTGCTGTCTAATTAGACAACTTCCCTTGCCAGTCTGTCCAGTTCTTGTTCCAGATTATTTCTGATCTATTAACAAGGGGGAGCATATTACTCTTGTAACTTTATTTAAATTGTAGGCTTGGTTGCAGATGGGTGTTGACTGTTATTGTATGTTCATCAAGAAGATAGGAGAAAGAGTTGTAACAATATCTCATAAGCTTTTATCAAGCAAACAGGATTGGATTCAAAAGTGCTGATTCAGTCCATTGTCAGGGGACCAGAACAATTATTGCTGAGTCTCCTGAGCCCCAGGAACAAGATGGGGATGCTCAGTGTTCTGCAGCTAGAGGTGGGAAATGTTAACAGTCCCACTCCACTCGCAGTACTTTGGTTCCAACCCTAGGTATCCTGTGTTTTGATTATACTCTGTTTTTATGAGGTCATACTGACTTGTTCTCTTTATACCAATTAGAACCCCAGTAAGGAATGTGAGCCTTACCGCACCAGTGACGACAATAAGCCCATTGCTCCTTGTGGAGCTATTGCCAACAGCATGTTCAATGGTAGGATTTCTAAATATGTTATTGTATAACTCTTGTGCTGTATATGTTTTGACTTAACAAAGAAGTTAAATGAAATGCACATTCTTAGTTTAGTGGAAGTATGGTAGATATATACTACCTCCCTCCTTTGTACCAAGACAACATGATTGAGTTAGTTGTCAAAACAATTCATTGTCCACCCAAAGCACGCCTCTCCTTGTTTTCTCCATTTTCTGTTTGCTATGGTAGCAAAAAAAGAAAGAAAAAAAAAGAACGAATATTTGGTTTTGGTTCTTACCTTTAAGGCCATCTGCTGTCTATTATGATTGTGTTCATAGAACCCAAAGATTGGAAGTGACTAACTTTTGTTTTCCTTGTAGATACGCTAACATTGTCCCGTATTGATCAAAATGGAACCCATCCTATTGTACTGAATAAAAAGGGTATTGCTTGGTGGACTGACAAATATGTAAAGTTTAGGAATCCTGTTGGAGATGATAATAATTTGACAGTACTTTTTCATGGTAAGATTATTACTCTGGTAGTGCAGATTGTATTATACTGTTGTAAATTCTCCCTTTTGGCTACTCATCTCACGTAAGGGCATTGTGGTAGCCACAAGTCTGTTTTCTGTTTTAAAAAACTCAGTGCATTTTGTACGGAAGGGTGCTGGAGGAAAGTTGTGTATGAAGATTAGATATTCTTGCATACAAGCTTGTTTACGGATTTAGCTTTAGTCAGTTTCATCTCTTTCTAATACTTCAATCCCAATTCAGATTATCTGGCTTTCTTTCAGTGTCCACAGATTCAGCTGCCTGGCTAGTTTGTTCCCCATCTTCCAGATTATTGCATAGCTTTACTGCTAGCTGTAGGGAAAATTGAAATGACTCAAGCTGAAGGAGTAAGATGAGTTATAAGGTCTGAGTGGGTCAGGAAGGGACAGCTGGTTAAAAAGTATGTATTTAAGATCTGTACATTTTAACTAGAACTTGTAACAAATGTGTAAAGTGAAACTGTTAACTCGCTTTTGTTTTTAAGGCACCTCAAAGCCTATCAACTGGCCCAAACCAGTGTACCTGTTAGATTCTGACTCAGACAACAATGGGTTCATCAATGAAGACTTCATCGTGTGGATGCGTACTGCAGCATTACCCACGTTTCGTAAACTGTATCGCCTCATAGAGAGGAAAGACAGCTTGCTTCCTACTCTACCTGCTGGAAAGTACTCTTTGGAGATAGAGTACAGTATCCTTTATTGAATGCTTCAGGAACTGTGCCACGAGGGGGAAAAAATTCCATACACTTTAAAGTTATTAAATGGGCAACTTGCAGTTAAAGTTATTAAATGGGCAACTTGCAGCTGTGTAGCAGGAGATTCCAGTTAAAAAAATATGCACTGCCTTTAAACACTTAGGGTAAAACCCAGGTTTCAGTGCAGCCATGAAGCTGCATAGAGTGCCAGGGCTAAAGATGTGACATTGGGTGGAGTGTTTTTGAAATACCCAGCTGGGGAATACCTGCCATGTTCATGATTTTTTGTCTTTCGGGGTTTTCATGCACAACGTCTGGGCATGTTAGATTTTGACATGTTCAAATAACATAGCTGGCAGCTACATGTCACACTTCATGCATGTTATTGAACTGTCTTGTTAGAAAGTGGAGCCCTTTAAAGAGTTAGCTACTGCATGCCTCAGTATGCTTTCCCTTGTGTTTGTCATGCAGGTTTTGACAAGCTGGAGACTGAACTCAGTAGTTTTCATAGTATTTTCAGATCAAGGGGAAGTGTATGAGAGATGGAAACTTTTGGTTAGTGAGAAAGGTTAGATAACGTAACTCTTTAATGTAAGGCGACCCCCCCCCCCCAAAGTGTTAGGATTTTAGAGAACCAGCAGTGGTATGTGGGGAGATGGGAGCTGTCCTTAGGTTTTGGCAGGCTGGATTTGGAAGAGGAAGACTCTGGGATTGGGTGTTGAGGGGTATTTTAGAAGCTAATTTGTGAGTTTCCTCCCACGTGACAAATAGTGTGTGGGGCTGTGTGTGAAAAATGATAGCTTCAATCTTCGTTGTTCTGAGGAGGAAGGGTTGACCTTCTGAACTCAATAGAACTTAGATATAAAAGACAACAAAAAGAAATCTTACATTACCACACAACACTTGTGAGAACTGCCATTTAGTTTTGGCAGCATAGTGAAAGCCACTTCTGCCAATTGGTTTTCTTTTTTTTTCTTCTGATTTCTGTAGACTTGGCTTGAAATATCCCTTGGTGAGGCATTATTTTTGAATATCACTCACACTTCCTTTAGCTATAACAATGTTATATTCATGTCTGGTGCAAAATCCTACTAAAAAAAATGCAAGTTGAACTCATATACCTCTATGTACCTCTGTGCTTGATGAGTTAGTTGCCTTGTTTTTTTATCCCTCCCCCTAATTTGAGGCACATGATTGAAATCTGCCTGGTTGGGGAAACTTACTCAAACTCCACTTTGCCCTGATTTCCAAGTACAGGCATAAGGGATTATCAAGCTTGTTTCCTTCCAACAAGCTGCAGTTCTAAATCATCCTGGTTTGTGGGGAAGAAAAAAGACTTGAATCTGCCCAGGTCCCTGTATGTGTATGACATAGTAGACTGGAATTTAATTGAAGGATTCCGCAACTAGAAAGCTTTGTGCATGAGGAAAGTAAAGAGGGAATATGCACATATGGCAGGCCACGTTCAAACCTGTCACAAATAAGCACAAGACATCAGAATAAAGTCACAGAGATTAGGCCAGTGGGATAGACAGATGACATTATGATGATGTTTTTCCTATATCTGAATCAGATTATCCTGTGCATAGCTTTGATGGACGAAAACGGATGATCTTGAGCACCATTTCATGGATGGGTGGCAAGAATCCATTTCTGGGAATTGCATATATAACTGTTGGCTCCATTTGCTTTTTTCTTGGAGTAGTGCTGCTGATCATTCATCACAAATACGGAAATCGGAACAATAGTGCAGATATTCCCAATTAATCCTACCCTTCCAAATCACTTGTACTGCATGTGCATCAAGGCCAGTCCAATTGGATACAGCTTTTGAAAGCTTTATCCCTGGTTAAATGTTGCTTCTGACAGAGAACACATAAGTATTTCTTAAGCCTTTGTTTCCCTTACAGTGGATTAACTTGAAGATAACAGGTATAAAAAATTAGCTGTAGAAAACTGCCGGATTTTGGAGGTTTGCCTCTTGCTGGACAGGTGCCATGATGCATATATAGTCTTTCTTCACCTAACGGATCTGCAGCTTGTTGTGTGCTTTGTAATATGTCAATACTGTGTCTAGGCTATGTGGAGAGAATGTGTTTAGTATGAAGTAACTTGTTAGCATTTTGAGGAGGTAGAGTCTGCTGGTGTTGCTTGAAGGCAAATGGACCTGTCTAGTGTTCTGTCACACAATGCATTACGTGCATGGGCTTTTATGTTCCTGCTGAAATGTTTACTATATTCATCTTGTACAGTTCACTCTCTATTGATCTGAACTTTTTCTGCTTTCAAAATTTCCCAATGTGTTCCAGCAAATATTCCTGGCATATCAACAAATGTGACAAACACATATTTGTTGACTATTTACTAAAAAAAAAATCAAAACTTTCTCACATGGAATTGCAACATTTAAGGCTTTTGCTTTGGATTCTACATGCAGTTTTGTCTTATGCACTTTACATGGTCTGAGCCTCTTAGCATGCCTACAGAAGAGATGAAGAGGTTCTGACCCTAAGTCAGGAATGACAGTGTGTGTCAATACAGAAGCTTTGGTTCCTCAGGTTAAAAGCTGTGCTTTTAAGAATTCATCATAACCAGCTGCATATTTTTGATTGGAAGAAAATATAGTATCTACCCCAAAAGATGTTTACTTTTCTTCAAATACATGAGGTCACGAAATGATGGTTTGCTATGAAAATACGCTTAAAATTGCCATGGTAGTATAAATGGGGATTTTCAAATCCTATGCATTTTTGTCATGTCTTTCTTGATGGTAAGAATCCATTCCGGTGATTTTAAATTATACATATTGCATAGTGCTGTATATTAGGTTATTATACATAAAATTGGTTTGTAAATATAAATATTAACTATTGAATAAATGCTGCCATTTGTTTATGAAATTTGATCACTAGCAAAAATGTGTCTTCTGAAACAGCTTCATTCGTGGTGGAAGTTGAGAAAACTACACTGGCAGAGGGACTGTGCAAAAGACTTCCAGATAAACTGTAGTCCACTGAAGCCTTGGGTGACAGGCCTTTTCTACCAATTGAAGGGACTCACAGAGCCTCTGAGGATTTGGGGGACCAGGATTGTTTTAAATTGTAAAATTTCTCCTGGTTTACAAGATGCTGTTAGGGCAGCAAGTGTAAAGGCTTTGGTTTCACCGCTAAGAGTTTTGTAGTGAGCAAGAACATGGAGATCACTGAGGCAGGAGTTGTCTGGAATTAATAAGAATTTATTTATGAGTTTATTGAAAATAGATCAGCAACACAGTCTCTAGATTAGGAATGGATATGAACCAGCACATGAGCTAAAATCTGAGCTGCTTAAGAGTTCAGGAACCATGTTTTGGGGAAGTATATCCCCCGAACATTTGCTGGATTTTTGGCTGGTTCAGCTGTTTAGGGCCAGCCATTTAAGTATTTGGTTTTGCTCCCCCCCCCCCTTCCCAGGTGCCTCCCTCTTCTAGTGATGGCAGAGAGAAAAGTACAAGTTTGAACTGAATGAACTGAATGAGTTTGAACTGAATGTTTGAACTGAATGAGCTTGGTTCAGTTTGGGGTTCAGTTCCGTGACTGCCCCAAATCACCATTTTTAGGGTTGTGCCCATTCCCCAGAGGTAGAGCTAAATCATTCTGCCACTCTACCCTTCAAACCAGCTATTCTTTTAAAAAAATGACTCCCTCTTCTTCTCTCCAACATTCCATCTCCCCTCTGACAATTGATTGGGTCCTAGAAGCAGCACCTCCATAGGCTCAGGGTTGAAACAGCAGATGGTTGGGTTTTCCCTTTTGTGAAAACTGAATAAGAAGAGTTAATAGTACAATAACACTTAGCATATATGCAAATCATTTCTTGCTTTTGGTGCAAACAACACCTTTGGGCTTCCATCCTCCTGTCAGAAACTACATTTCATGCTCATGGACCTGAGTGATGTCAAAATGTCTTCTAAAAACAAACTCCAATGTGCCATTATTGCCATTAGTGTTATGGAGTCAGTACAGTGGAGAATGATCTGTGTGTGGAAGAAACTTCCATCCGCACATAAGGCCTTGGCTTTCCTAGGCCCCACAAAATAGCCAAATATACCTTCTACACAGCTGAAGTGTTTCCTGACTAGGAGCTTCTGGTTGGGAATAACATTGGATGTGCCTGTCCATTAGGTCTTCACTGATTCAATACAAACTCCAGAATAGTGTATGAAGGATATATGGTTAAAATCGGGGCCCATCACTGCAACTTCAGTTGCTATTAGTTCTGTTAACTTTTGGAAAGCAGTTTAGTATTCTATTTTCTTTACCAGATCAGCTCCCTAGGGAAGTGAAAAACCACTATGAGGATTGTGCATAACAATCCAGCAAAGCAAGTAATAACTACATAGGGGTCATCCCATATGCTCCAGTCTCATACCACATTCCAGTACTTTTAAAAGTTCAGAATCTACATCAGCATCCCATTGAGCCACACCATACTGATGATTGCTAAGGAACACTGGGAAGAGCCAGCAGAATATGGGTTCTATAATATAATATTTTATTTCTATACTGCCCCTCCCATATATGTTTAGGGCCGTTTACCACAATAAAACATTCAGTAAAACCAGTTTCAATAATAAAATAAATCCATTGATCCTAGAGTGGAGATAACATCAAAATGGGGGGAACCAAGAAGGTGGAGATGGAGGGAGGCTGCTAAAATTTCAGACTGCCCTGGTCTTAACCTGGTGGGGAAGTGTCATCTTGCAGGCCCTGCAGAACATTCACAGCTCTGTCAGGGACTGGATCGCAACAGGCAAGTTATTCCACCAAGTTGTAGCCAAAAAGGCCCTGGCTCTGGTCAAGACCAATTGCATGTCCTTGGGGCTAGGGATCACCAGCAAATTGGTGATTGCTGAGCATAGTGCTCTTTGGGGGACATACAAGGAGAGGTGGTCCTTCATGTACAGACATTGGACAGAAGACAATAGTCAGTATGAAAGTTTCTGGGAATATCCCACTTCGGAGCAATTAGCTCAAGAACTGGGCTTTGAGCCAGGAAATAGCATAGATCACCTTATAGGGTTGAGTACTGTGAACGTAGGGGTGTATAAGAATAAAGTTTATTATTGTGACATCTTTTGTCCACTCACACAGAGTGCCTACCACCCTCTATAACCACTCTTCTTCAGGTTATGGTTTAGAAGTAGGTCTGGATGTCACACTCCTCACCCCTTTTATCACTTAAAATCTACAGAGATTTATGACCTCAGGTCCTCTCTCTTGGTCTCAGAGACAGTCAGGGTAACCCAGTTCCCTTTGTAATCTGTCCTCATTCGCATAAATCTGTTGGGGTTTGGGCTCAAACTAGGATTGCAAGCTCTGGATTGAGAAATTCCTGGAGATTTTAGAAGTGGATTTGGGGGTGGGTGCCAATGAACTACAATGCCACAAAGACCCCCTTCCAAAGCAAACATTTTTAACGGGAACTGGAACAGGTTATAGTCTCTGTAACCTGGAGACTGACAACCTTAGCTCAAATATTTCCAATCACTCACTGCTTCTATTCATTTATATTCTAGAATATATGTATGTAGAGTGATATATTAATTCATGTATGCATGCACTTCTTCCCTTTCGACATGCAGCCCACAGGGTTAAACAAAACCAGAAGGTTTTGTGAGAACAAAAATACTGGGGAACAACCCACTTCTAGTGAACTTTGGCACTGGGGTCCTAAGGGGGATCCTTTAGTTACAAATTTACTATTTTCAGTCTGTTCTAAGATGCTCTTCTATATAGTTTCCTTCTCAACTGCTCTTTCTTCAGCTTTCCTTCTAAGCATTCAATCAGTTCTAACTGGTTGCTGCTCTTTCTGGTGGTCGCCAATCAGTGAGCAGGACATTGGAGTACAGTATATACTCACATATAAGCTGAGGCACCTAATTTTACCACAAAAATCTGGGCAAACTTATTGACTTATAAGCCAAGGGTGGGAAAGCAGCAGTTACTGGCAAATTTACATTAATTGAGGCACCAGTAGGTTAAGTGTTTTTGAATACTTATTTCAAAGCCTTCGGGGAGGGCGGTATATAAATCTAAATAAAGAAAGAAAAAACTGTAAACTAGCTCTGCAAGTGCAAAACAAGGCCAGCAAACCAGAGCAGAACAGTACCCAAAGTTGGCAACCTCCTACAACAAGTACAACAGCTACCAAACTGGGAGAATGGACTACTCTAACTACAATTGCAGTGCCCTCCCCCAGAACAAAACACTGAAATAAAGAACTATAAAACTCATCACTGAAATAAAGAACTGTAAAAATCAACTTTTAAAAGAAACACAACCCCAAGAAGAAAAGGCACACAATGCTGCCCCTCGGAAAAAAGAAGAAATAAACATTAGGAGAAACAGTAAATCCCGAAGCACCTCCAAAACCCACCTCACCCCACCCACAGAAACCAAAAGAATAGTTTGGAAGAAGTGAAAGCAAAAGGGGAAAAAAAGATCAGAGTCCCTCAGTCAAACTGTTGCTAACCTACAAGCAGCCATAGCAAGCAAGCTTCAGTTTGCAGTAGGCTTGCAGAACCAATGTAAGGATTGGCTGGCTGGGAGCAGGCTTTTATTTCAATTACCATATATACCCGGGTATAAGATGAGGAGTACTTTTTCAGTGTGAATACTGTGCTGAAAAACTTGGCTTATATACAAGTACAAGTATATACGGTAAGTTACGCCAAAGGCCGTGCCTGGAGCCATTGCCATGCAGTTCTTTGTGAAAAACCCTATAAAAATGTCAAGGCCAAACTCCAAGACAAGGAAGGCATTCCTCCTGAACAACCATAGATTTTTGCTTGCTAACAATGGATACACTGTCTCATAACACTCAAAAGGAGTCTACTCACCACTTCTTCCTGTTGAATTGTTACCTGAGCCAAGGAAGGGAAGGGTAGGTGCAACAGTATGGTAGACCTGAAGGGTCTCCGTTTGCTTTTGAGAGGCCTCTTTCAGAAGAGCTTACATGCCTGGATAAGGGGGCATGGGGGGAGGGTGATTCTCATGGCGATGGTTGCATATCAGGGCCACACAGGCCATTCTTTTAAAACACTAGTGCCCCCCGAATTCCTTGGGACTAGCTGCAGGATTTCGGGAAACCTTCTCGTCACTTCTTCGCGTGAACTCAGATCCCACCCCCACCCCCACCCCCACCCCCACCCCCACCCCCACCCCCACGACAGACAGTGGCACAAAACGGGACTCCATCTCCTCAAGCTGAAGAATCAACCCCCACACGCAAGAGCCTGCAGATGTGCTTCAGCTGCATATGAAAAGCTTCTCTCGGTTGCACACCGGAGCCCTCCCTGATCTCCTCCCTACTAAGCGTGCTTAGCGCTCGCGGACATCCTGCTGGGCGGGCGGGCGGCCCACGAGAAGCAGGAGTCCTCGCCAAGGTTTCGGAGGCGGCCGCTTTGAGCGCTTGGCTCTCGCCGTCTGCTTCCACTGGCGCCGTCCCCTTCTCAGCAGCCAAGCAGGACCCGGCGGCGGAGGGTTCCACGCCGCTCACCGCCCCTCGGCCGAGGCCATCGACCCCCGGCACAGGTTTCCCTTCCGCCCAGCGCCTCTCTGGCATTCATGATGCTTCCTCTATGGGTTGGCCCTGGGCGGGGTTTCCTGTCACGTGACCGCCGCGAGCCCAACCACTTCCGATCTCCGGTGCCCTTGGCTTGCGTCTGAAGAGGAGAAGGCGAAGTGGCAGGACTCCAAGATGCTTCGGCACGCTTTGGTAGGCGCTGGCAGGCAGGCAGGCAGGGAGGGAGCCGGCAGACACTCGAGCTGCGGGTCGGGGGCCGAGAAGAGGGCTTTGAGTGGGGGCGACGGCCGCGGCCCTAGTGCGGCTTCCCAAGGGAGGTCCCGCGCAGCCCAGTTCTCCTGCCCCTGGCTTCGAGGATTGGGCTGGACAGGGCCCCCGTCTGGGGGAAGGAGGTCTGAGAACCCCCCCACGCCCCCCCACGCCCCCCGGGACGGCAGTGCCTTGCCTTGGGCACACCGGTGTGCCGCCTCTCCGGAGAGCCTCTAAGAGAGGCTGCGTGCAAGACTCGCGCTCCTTTCTTTTTCTAGCACTGGCTTCCGTAGACGCCAGAAGCGGAAGTATCAGATGGTTGTCTTTAGCCTTCTCCCCCCTCCCCCAGCAACTTTTAAAAACGCATTACTTTTTATTTATTTGTATTTTTATACCGCCCTTCTCTGCGGCTCTGGGCGGTTTACAGAAAACATTTTGGAACATTTACATGGAACAGTATCAGTATCAATTTAACAATATATCAACAATAACATACCAACTCAAACAGTACTTTGACAACAATAACTTTGACACTTCCTTGGTAGGTTTGACCTCTCAGTTTGGGGGGGGGGGCTGTAGATGTTATGGGTCAGTCGGCCTTAAGCAAATGCCTGGTGGAAGAGCTCCTTTTTGCAGGCCCTGCAGAACCGTGGAAGTTCCGGCAAGGCTCTGATCTCTTCGGGGACCTCATTCAACCTGGTGGGTCTGACGTGCCTCTTTAGGGCCAGGGTTCCACAGCCAGTTGGAGGTGGCGGAGCGTAGAACTCTTGGAGGTGGTCTCTCAGATACACTGGGCCCAGACCGTGTATGGCCTTAAAGGTGATTACCAAAACCTTAAGCTTAATCCGGAATTCAACTGGGAGCCAGCCGAGTTCTTGGAGTACCGGCTGGATGTGAGATCTCCATGATGTCTTAGTGAGAATCCTGGCCACGGCGTTCTGCACCAGTTGTAGTTTCCGGATCAAGGATAAGGGTAGGCCTGCGTAGAACGAATTGCAGAAGTCCAGTCTAGAGGTGACCATCGCATGGATCACTGTGGCTAGGTGCTCTGGTTCCAGGTAGGGCGCTAGTAGTTTGGCTTGGCGGAGGTGCTACCTTTGTGACCTGGGTTTCCATTGTAAGGGAAGCATCCAGAATCATGCCCAGGTTCCTGATAGAGTGAGTCGCTAGGAGCTGCCCACCATCCAGGGTGGGCAGGCGCGCTTCCTCCCATGGTCCCTTCCTACCCAACCACAGGACCTCCGTCTTGCAGGGTTGAGCTTCGGCAAACTCTGCTTGATCCACTTCGTCACTGCTTCCAGGCATCAGGGGAGAGTCAGGGCGGTCATCCATCAGGAGGAAAAGCTGGGTGTCATCTGCATATTGGTGGCAACCCAGCCCAAACCTCCGCACCAGCTGAGCAAGAGGGTGCATGAAGATATTAAATAGGATAGGAGAGAGGACTGCTCCTTGTGGGACTCCACATGTGATCTGGTGACGGCTAGATACTCTCTCTCCTATTGCTACCCCCTGTCCACAACCCTGGAGGAAGGAGCTCAGCCATTTGAGGGCTGTCCCCTGTATCCCATTGTCAGCAAGGCGGTGAGCTAGGAGTGATTGACTATACGCTGCTGACAGATCTAATAGTACCAGCAGCACTGACCCACGGTCCAGCTGGCGGCGGAGGTCATCCATCAGTGCGACTAGCGCTGTCTCTACCCCATGGCCCGGCTGGAAGCACAACTGAAATGGGTCAAGGGCCGAAGTTTCCTCCAGGAATGCTGATATTTGGCCCGCAGCAGCCTTTTCAAGTGACTCACAAATGCCTCACAGCTAATGTCCAATTGGCTATTGTTTTGTCGCCCTTCGTTGAAGGTAGTAAGAGATTGGACTACCCTGAATAGTGGTGCTTGTTTTTTAAATTTTGGAATGTGGTAGCTTCCCTATCTACATCATTTGGTTGTTTTTCTTTTGAGTAGGAATGATGTTTCCAAACTCCTTGTGGCCTAGGTAATGATTTCTTTGCTGCTGTCCAAGTTTTGGTGATGGATTTTTCTTTTGGGTGTTTTCTCCATTTATTACCCCCAGATAAGCATATTAGACCTTCGATTTTTCCCTGAGTTGGACCATAAACAATTTAATGTGTCAAAAGCTGATTTGAAATGGGGACAGAGTTATCAGCATGGGATTGAGCTGCACAAAGGGTTAAAAAAATCTGTGGACAGAATAGACGACAGGGTCTGGCACAAGAAGTGCAAAAATAGAATTTGAGGAGAAGGCTGCCGAAAACTTCAGTGCAAACATTAAGCATTTGTTTAAATGCATCTAGAGCAGGAAATTAGGCAGAGGAGCAGTTGGGTCTTTGGATGAACAAGGAATAAAAGGATTACTAAAGGAAGATGGTAATATGGCAGGGAAGCCATGTCAGGAAGAGATTCTGAAGAACCAAGTCTAATTGATGCTATGAGAGATATAGATATATTGGGGAAATTTTAAAAATAAGATAATTTTCCAGGTCCTGGTGGCTTGCACCCAAGAGTTCATAAGGAAGTAGCCATATGAGATTGTTGAAATATTAATCCATATATACAGCTTGGTGTAGTGGTTAGGAGTGCCAGCTTGGTGTAGTGGTTAGGAGTGCGGACTTCTAATCTGGCAAGCCAGGTTCGATTCTGCGCTCCCCCACATGCAGCCAGCTGGGTGACCTTGGGCTCGCCATGGCACTGATAAAACTGTTCTGACCGAGCAATGATGTCAGGGCTCTCTCAGCCTCACCCACCCCACAGGGTGTCTGTTGTGGGGAGAGGAATGGGAAGGCGACTGTAAGCCGCTTTGAGCCTCCTTCGGGTAGGGAAAAGAAGAGGGTAACCAAGATGATTAGGGGATTGGAGGAACTTTTATCTCGTTAAAGGCTGAAGAGTCTAGGACTTCACAGTTTATAAAAGAGATTGCTATATTTGTGAAGAATGATATATGAGATAGGGAGATTGAAAAGAGAACTTGTTTTCTCTCCCAAAATATTAGAAATGGAGTACATCCAATGAAGCTGATGAGCAGTAGATTCAAGATAGATTACATGAAATACTCCTGGATGCAACAAGTGATTAAAATGTGGATTTTACTGCTAGAGGACGTAGTGATGGCCACAGGCATAGATTAGACAGATTAATGGTAGATAGGTCTATCGGCAGCTACTTCTCATGGGCCTATTATGCACGGCTGCTGAAACGGCGGTTGGTGGTCGCATGGAAAACGCGGAGGAGGAAGAAGTGAAGCAAACCGCAAACGCACAGGACGAATGCAACAGCAACCCTGAATGGCTACTGTCTGAGACAGGAGTGTGGGCTAAATGGATGACTGATCACTGCAAACCTTCAACCAGGGTTTGCTGAAATCCTAGTGTTTCTTGATGGCTCTGGAAGGGTTCTAGAATGAGTAGGAATTAATTAATTTTTAAATATATTTTTTAAATTTGTTAAATGCTTATCAGATGATATGACTACATAGGGTCATGTCAACCTGCCTTCCCCTTCCAAACTGGCCAATGATGTGCCTGAAGGAGGTGGAAAGGGGAAGGGCCCTGGCTGAGCATTTTCACAGCTATGCTTCCCACGCATATTCTGCACGATTGTACCACTTTTGGGGTTTCTTGAAGCTTGAAGTATGTTTCTAGGGTTTCTCAATGGTAAAACAGTTGAGAAAGGCTGGTCTGTTCCTAAGTAATAGCCAAATATGACTTTTCCAACAAAGTATCATCAGCAAGGTAGCATATAGTTTAAATAAAGCTGCATCATGATCCTTACATTACCATTCTGAAATCCTGTAAATAGTTTATGGAGCGGCATGTTTTGTATGAAAGCAGTGTCATGCTGTAGGCCAGAAACTGCCTCCTGGGCATCCAGCAATCTGGCAATGAAATCTTGGAGAGCCTGGACTGCTTATAACAGCTACAGTTCCAGCAGATAAGTACAGTTCAGTTGAAACTTTTTTTCTGATAACCGGCTCTTTGAGGATACCTCAGTTTTGTTAATCCGAGTTTCTCTTTTCCTTGTAAAGTTATACTTGCAATTATTCTCACAGAAAGTGAAGATTTGTATCCTATTAAATTCCATCAATATACCTAATTGGACAGTTTTCTGTGCTAAATTGTAATTATATATTTTGTTGTTAAATCAAAAAAGTTTAGGTTTAACAAGAAATGAATATTGCACATATTCTGATTTTAACCTGGAAATAAAATTAGGAGGAAAAGTTTCATTTCATGGTTTCAAAATTTTTCAAAAGTTTTACATCTCTACATGGTATACATTTCAGTCTAAATAAAATCTGTTTAGATAGCAATTAACTTATTCAAAAGAGAAAATACCATTAGAGTTTTCTTCAATGCTCTCCCCAATTTATTTTTTTCTTGTTGGAAAAATTTGGGGGAGGGATGTCTTCAGAAAAACATATGTATACATAGCCCTGAAATTTTCTGGATTTTTTGGGGACTATTGCATCTCATCAAATGGCAGATCCTCGGCATAACCTGCATTATTCATTGATGCAATACAGAAGTACCAGTAATGCTTTGAAAAAAGATCGTTACTACTGTGGCTGCAGGTTTTATTATCATATACTCTGGTTCATGCTGAGATCTAGTGCAGAAATAATATTTCCATATTGCTGGTTTGTACATTGTTGTTAGAATTTTCACTATCTGTAATTAGCTCCAGCCATAGTACTTGATGTGTTTTCAAGTAGGTGTGCACAAATATGCAGCTTAAAAAAAAACTTAAATACTTGTGTTGTTTTTGTAGGCTCTTCGAAGTATTGCCCAGCGAACCATCAGTACTGCACCACGCAGGCAGATTAAAAATAGGGTTCCGGAATACCAGAAAATTTTCCAGGTATTAGTTGCGTGTTTGCCTAGAGAAAACATGACTCCATATTCTCTCTAACTTTTGTATTTGTTTTACGTTTGCTTCCTTTTAAAAAAGCATGAATTGGTGACGTTATGGGCTTTGGAGTGTGAAGATGTTTAATACAGCTTACTGATCTGATGGTAATAAATATGTTCTTGACTTTATGTATAGCCTGATTGCTACATGATGTCTGCTTGTTTGATCAGCAGTGCTAAAATTCTTAAATCTAAGTAGCCTAACTCTATGTGTAAATCATCTGATTTTTAAAAAGTTAACTGTAAGCAACTAACACATTAAATGGTCCCAGGAGAATTTATTCTGAGGGAATAAATACTTATTCATAATAGCTTAAGTCTCTGGAGTTCTATTCACAAGCTCGTGGAAGGCCTGGATTTTCTTTTTCTGATTGGGGGCAGGTACAGAGTGTCCCAGCAGAGTTGATGCTGAGGCAGGCCACTCAGAGGAAGGAGTCTTTGTTCTTTAAAGGCTCACTGCAGAAATCCTAGATGAGGGGAGAAACAAAAGGGTCGTTATTCTGGCAGCCATCCTCTTAGCCATTCTACACGTTGTGTCCCTCTCTGGAATAACTAGACTTCTATGGGAGAGATCTAGTACCTTTTCAGAAAAACACCATGACTTTCTCCCTTCTCTGTTAAAATTAGTGTGTCCTTTTTTGTTCACTAAACCTCTACAGAAATTGCCTCCTGCTAGATGGCAGTGCTTCTAGTCCTGGACCCTGTGTGGGCAAAACTTGAATGCAGTGTTTTTAATACAAATTATTCCTCGAAGACTTCCTTATCCTAGCAATGCAAAGGTGCATGAAAGATACAGCAATAATAAAAGACAGATTAAACACTTGCCAGCTATTAATAGTTTACCTGGTTAGCTCTATTCTGTGCAAAATGGGATATAAAATTGCTTATCACTGAATTGAAGTAGTAGTAGAAGACGATGATGGCCATTTTAGGCTATTATGAATCAGTATATGCAGAATAAGGAAAGAACATTATGTGGATAAACGGCTGAGACACTGACCCAGTTAAGTCTGACATTATTGTTTTAAGATAACTCACTTTTCTCTTGATAGCTAATCTCTTGTTTGGTTTAACACTTTGCAGTCCCACTCCTGGGGGGGGGGGAACTGTGCGTTCCAACAGCATTTCTCAAATAGGTTATATGAGTTACAAAATCACCTGTAACCTATCTCTGATGTGGGTATGAAGCATAGGACAGGCAGTGACCATTCCAAAAAGCTTAACAAGAAGAACAGTTGGTTTTTATACCCTGCTTTTCACTGCCTAAATAAGTCTCAAAGCAGCTTACAATCACCTTCCCTTCCCCTCCCCTCAACAGACACCCTGTGAGGTAGGCAAGGCTGAGAGAGCTCTGAGAGAAACTGCTCTGTGAGAACAGCTCTAACAGGGCTCATGGTCACCCAGCTGGCGGCATATGGAGGAATAGGGAATCAAACTCAGCTCTTCAGTTTAGAGCCGCTGCTTTTTAGCACTATACCAAGATGTCTTAACCAAAATAGGTTACGTATTTAAAACAAACCAGGTGATTAACCATAGCAAAATTATTTTGTAGAACTCTATAGACACTGGTTTCTCCCCCAAACTTTTCAGACTATCATTTGTGGTCAGTAGGGGGCTCTTATTTGAGGACATGTGAACCGCATACATTTGTTAGCTTTTTAGCTTAAAATCTTGGTGTTTTAATTTGAGAACCCCTGAGCATTCAAGCTTCTTTCCGAAGGGCAAATTATCTTTAGAAGATGGATCGGATTTGGCTTTTGTAGTATTATAGCTGAGTTGGTTGAAATTATTTCTTCAATTATAGGAGACTGGCACCAATATCTCTGTAGACAAGACAAACTAAAGCCTGTATTTTGTGTTCCTCCTTGTTGATAGGAAGACAATGGCATTCCAGTGTACCTCAAAGGTGGACTAACAGATTTACTGCTGTATCGATTAACTATGACTATCACCGTTGTTGGTAAGCTTTAACAACCTACAGATGTTGAGCAGTTTTACTCTTCTCTAGCATTTCCCTCATATTTAATAGATGAAGCACCTGCTGAGCTGCATAAACCAGAACTGGACTTTCTCTGCTGGCTGTCATTTACAGCTAAAAAAAACCAAAACTGATTGGCTCCAACAAAGTGCTAACAAGTCACTTGCAGAAGCAGAACTTCCATACTTTCCCCAACAGCCTCAGAAAAGCTGCTGCTGGCAGCTGCAGAACCTTCATAGTAGGAAACTACTGAAAGAAGGAAGTAGCTGGAAAAATTGCCTCATCTTGCTTTAACACCAGTGGAATGAATAGAAGGGAACGTTGGGAAGCACCTGACCCAGTTGCCACTGAGTGCATTGTCTTTTTGTCCAAAGAGGACCTGTGACTTCCAATTTTGGGCCAGGGGAGAGATTTTGAAGAATGAAAAGGACAGGAAAGGCCTGTGAACAGGCTTGCCATTTGTACAATGCACTTGGCATTTACTTGGTTCTTGACAGTATTTATATTTTGTATTCACTTTGTTATGCTAAAATTCTTTCTGACCTAGTTCTACTTGTTGGTAGCAATTTTTAGTAGCTGTACTTCCTTGGCTTGTTCTTCTGAACATGCATGTTACCTAATTCTTATAATCCTGTTTCTTATGAAGCAGTCAAAGATCTTCAGAAAGCGTGGCTGCCGGGGGCTCCCGATGCGCCAGGCTGCCGGCTCGCGCCAGGCCGCCGGCTGCATGCGGCTCGCAGTTGCTCCCTTGGCAGTGGGCAAGCAATCGGAGGCTTCGCGCCTGCCGATTGGGCCCTCCGATTGTCAGTCCGGAGGAAGGGGCCAATCGGCACCCTTCCTCATCACGGACTGAGCCTGCCCTAACTCCTCCCACTCTGTTCTTACCGAATTATTTAGTCCGCGGCTCCCGCGGCGCCGCGGGCGGTTTTAAGATTTGAGTAGATATCTTAAAGGTTCTAGAGAGTTTAGCATTAAAATAACTAGCTGAAGGTGTTTTTGGTGCAGGCGCAGTCTCTAAAACAGGCACAGTCTCTAAAACAAATGATAAAGGACATGACGTCCATTGTCCTGCCTTAGGGAGTGCACCAGTAGATGGCCCATAGCAGCGGTGGCGCCAGAGCAGCGAGGGCCAGCACTGATGCCCACTTGTTGCTCTGGCACAGCTGCCAGTCTTCCAAGGCTGCTCCCACCCTCCAGAGAGCAGGAGCAGCCTCGGAAGACTAGCGGAGGCGGCAGGGTGGCGCCCAGGAGCCACAAAGGTAAGGAGGAGAAGGGTGTGTATTGGGGGAGGGAGTCAGGGTCTCTGAGAGGGGGAGTGGGCAGGGGATAAGAATTCTCACGCTTATGTAGGTGTTCCACATAAGGGACGAGAATCCTTGTTGTTAGATTTTTTTAAAAAAAAAATCAAAGCCTTGAGCAGAAACTCTAGAATGGAAGCTAAAGTACAAATTGGGATTCTAGGAATAGTCTACTTGAACCTCTTTAAATACCATCATTTTCCAAATGCTCTGAGATTCTTACTCTCTACAGTGAAATTAACAGCATTCTTAGACTTTGCATTTGAATTCATGTTTTTACCTTATGAATCTTGTGGCTTCAGTCTTCTGCTGGGAATGGTGGTGTTAAGGCTTCTTTCTAAGGATTTTTAAGCTGAAGAAAGTTTATAACTTCTGGAATCTGTCACATCAAGAGCACTGTAAAGGCCCCATGTATATCCTCCTCAAAAGAGAGTATGCTATTAAGAATTTATGATCAAAGTATCTTCCTAAAATCTGTCCTAATGTTATGTCTCTCTTCTTCAGGAACAGCCTACGCCCTATATGAATTATACATGGCTGCTATGCCCAAGAAACAGAAATGATTCCAGTTAACAGGATGCTTCTTGGAGTAGCTTTGCTCTCTCCCATTCCAAGCTTCAAGGACCTTCTTTGTCCTTGTCTTATAAGATCAATGTGTCTGGGATCGATATTTATTGAGCTGTACTATTGAAAACCACAGTCAATAAAACAGTTTTACGTTGCTGTGAGGTGGTCTGGCAATATTACTGGATATGTTTGATTCTTCTATTTAAAGAGTTGATATGTTTCCTGGGAACTGCTGTTTCATTCTAAGCGTACGAGGTTCACGTAAGGAGTCCTCAGTATGGGTGAACTGATTCCTCTTACTTTTTTCCCATATACCATAAACACACTTTCAACGGGTTGAAGGCAAAGCTTGATTTTAGCCAACAGAGAGAGACAGTTCTGCAAGCATTTCTTTGTCCCCCTTGCCAAGGCCAGCATGCCAAGGCCAGCATTATATTTAGGAATCTGCTTATCCCAAGGTAGCTTCATGGGCTGCAGTGGAGGTAAGTATTTTGATCCCAATTTCTGCCACCACAGAAAGGGGCAAGATGTTTTTTGCATCAGAAAAGAGTAAAACCTATGAGGATGCAGCTGCTTGGGAAAATAGGCTCAGTAGCCATAGCAACCTAGATTGACAGAGCTTGCAGGCCTGGCCTGAGTGAATTCACTAGTAATCTCACTAGCCAAGGTGATCCTTGCCCTCCAAACAGAGCCAGCTTGGTGTAGTGGTTAAGAGCGGCAGCAGGGTTTGTTTCCCTGCTTCCCTATATGTGGCCAGCTGGGTGACTTTGGGCTCATCTACTTCACAGGGACTGATTATGCACAGCGGCAGCTCTGCCACGCTGCTGCCATGCCGTTGTGTACGCACGGGGCAGAGCTCCGCCGGCACAACAGCCCCGTGCACGCAATGCTAGGCCGGAAACACCGGGAGCACAGGTAAGCAGCGGCTGGGGGGATTGGGGGGCAGGCCCCCCCACTGCAGGATGGTGGGGAGCAGCAGAGGCGAGAGGCGTCCCTGCAGGCGTCCAGTTATGCATGGGGCTCTGTTGGGCTGGCCCTCGCCTGCACCCTCTGCAGTCCCAGGACTCCGGAAGACCCTGCGTTCCATTAATGCAGGTTTTCCAAGGGCCTAGGCCGGGACATGCCCGCGCTAGTGGCGGCGGCGGTGTGCATGATCAGGGATTCTTGCCGGTGCCCTGCCATTCCAGCCCGTGCACAATGGGTCAGGGTGTCGGTTGTGGGGAGAGGAAAGGGAAGGCAATTGTAAACCACTTTGAGACTCCTTTGGGTAGAGAAAAAGTAGTGTTTAAAAACCAACTCTTCCAAAGAAATGATGAGAGAGACAACTTGTTGTAACGTAACCATGCTGTCTCCTGGGGCAACAGAGGATAAGTAATCATTTCATCTCCCCCTTCATTTCTGGTGGATCCCTAGAACATGGTTGTAAGAACTGCTAGACATCTTCACTGTGATCCTGGACTAAATGAGAGCTAATCTACATCATCTGCCTTAGGTCATTGAACCTTTTGCCTTTTTACCTAGTCCCCAGACAGGCAAAATGTAGCCATGGCAGTGGAAGCAACCCTCTTGTATTCCCCAGCAAGAGGGCATAAAACACAGAAGCTTTCTGGATGGTAAAACAGTTATTATATAACTCCTGTGTGTGGCTTAAGTGCTGTCCAACTTATGGTGACCCTATGAATGACTGTTCTCTAAAACATCTTGTTATTAGCATCCTTGCTCAGATCTTTGCAAACTGAGGACTGTGGCTTGATCAAGTCAATCCATCTCATGTTGCTTCTCCCTCTTTTCCTTCTGCCTTCAACTTTTCTGAGTGTTACTGTCTTCAGTGGCTCTTCTCATAATGTACCCAAGGTACTGAAATGTGGCAAAATGTGATTGTTCAAGGATGAGTCAGCCTGAAAAGAAGTTCCTTGTCTGTGTGATAAAGGGGATTGTTCACCTTGTGCATGGGAAAAATGAAAAACGATTCCTGTTCTGCCTTGCAGAGATAGCAGCCCTATTCAGAGCAAAAGAATGGTCCAACCCCAAAGAAGAACAAATTTCAAAAACGTTTACTGGGCATTCCAATGGCTGACGCATCTCAGCAGGGATTCTTCCAACAGTGTTTTTCTTAAGGTTGTCTCATTTAAGTGGAAGAGAGTCATTCTAGCCACTCCCATAGCACAAACTAATCTGTGTGCAAATAGTTATTAATTGCCATCATTATGACAGTCATTGTGGGGTTTTAATAGGGAAATTTTAATGGTTTTAATGTATTGATTTGTAATGAATTATTGTGAACTGCCACGAGCTGGTTTTCGAGAGTGGCAGTCATACAAATCAATCAATCAATTGATCGTTCAATAATCTATGCAAAAGGAGCCAAGGAAGTGATGGGTTCAAACAAGAAATACTTCCTGCACTAGCAATTACTGCAGATGTAAAGGCTATAAGTCAATCCTATTCAGGTGGGTAAGGAAAGCTGTTTTCCTAAAATTCCAGCATTCCCTCTTAAAGAAAAAGGAAAATTAGTTATTTACAGCAATGCTAGGCATTCTGAATTCCTAACTGTGGGCAGCACAGTTCTTTAGGGAGGCTGGAAAGTTACATCTGTGGCCACGTTTTTGTCATGATTGAAGATTATTACTGGAATCAGCCTGTTGCTTATAATTTGGAAATCTAGGTCGTTAGTTCAGATCAAATTATCCGGGAGGAGGCTCCATGGTCCTTGGGGTCCTCAACTGAATCCCTCAGGATGGGTTTTTGCATGACAGATAAAGAGGAGCCACTCTACATTGCTTCTCTCATTTGGTATGACTCACTGCCTTCTGATATGTTTAATTCAGGCTGCTTCTATAAAAGCTAGGCCTGTAAGGTATACGTGTACAAAAGTGGGAATAAGCCATGGCAAAATGGGAGTCCCCAGGAGCTGAGGGTCTTGTGGCCAGCACCAATGGATTTTGGTTCCACTGCATTGTTTCTAATAACTGCAGGCTAATTCTTAGAGTGTTTAGGAATTTAGACAACTTAAGGCCAAATTAACTATCTGAATATGTCCCCTTTTGACGGCTACAGCTGGCTAACACCAAACAGTTGAATATGTTTGGCCTCAACCAGAGCCAGGGCCTTTTTGGCCTTGCCTCCTGCTTGGTGGAACGAGCTGCCAGAGGAGATCAGGGCCCTGATGGAGCTTGCTAAGTTCTGCAGGGCCTGCAAGACAGAGCTCTTCTACCAAGTTTATGGTTGAGGCCAGTGGAAATCTATCCAAGATATCTGGTTGTGCCTCCCCTGCTGTACTGCTCACACTTTCAGAAGACCAGAACTTTAAAACTCCCTCAACCTATGACACAGGATGAATCAGGAATTAGATGCTTTTTGGTTTACTAAATGCGATTCAATAAAATAGTTGTCAGTTGTCCAAAGAATGCTAAAATGCTGATGTAAGGTCATCATGACTTCTAGAGTGTGACTGAACAATGTTTGGAAAAAGAAGAATCGAAACAACTGAAGAGTAGCTGATAAGAGAGTGAGGAACAACATCTGGTGAAAACCAACTAATGGGTTTTTGTAAGAACTGTAAGAACACTTGAACAATACTAATTGGGAAGGCACCTTCTATAGTGTTGTGGTGTAAGTTCAAATGAGAATACAGCAACCTGTAAAGGACACACTAGGTAGCAACAAGACCTTTGGAGAAAAGAGTAGCATCAGCACCAGCTATAACACCCCAAAAGCGATCAATCACCATGTCTCCCATCTTTGCAGCCTCCATGTTGTGAATAGGAACATGAATGCATTGGAAACATCATTGTGTTCACTGCTGCCCTTTCATAAATGCTACATGCATAGTGAAATTACCCAGCAGTAGGATATACTCTCTTTTTTAGAACTGCCTGCTCCCTCCTGGAACCCAATGGAGGATGGGGGGTTTACCAGGAGAAAAAGGAAGGCCCAGGCCATGTCTCATTGGCATCACACAGGAAATGACATAATTACACTGCAATGTCACTATGGCGCTCCAGTATTTTGATCAAAATCTCTACAGTAGAAGCCATTTTTACCATAGAGATTTTGCTCAAACATAAGAATGTTGCCTGGATACAACTGGTGTGTTATCATCAGGTCCTGTGCAATGCCAGTGATGTGACTTGGGCTTTGTTCTTTCTCTTGGTAAGTTTCCCTGCTGCCCAGCTGGTGGGAGCAGGGATTAGTGATGGAGGACTGTTAGCTCTACACCTTTCTGATGTGTATAAGGAATCCACTTGTAAATCTTTTTTTTTTTTTATAGAAAGTTTTTATTTTATTTTCCAGAGTTGAAAACAGTGAGATACATGCAATCTACATTGTTAATACAGAAAAGGAGAGCTATACTCTTCATTTGATACACTTGGTTCCCCATTTTTAATCCCTTTTGTAAATAGTTCAGGTAAGGGCCCCATTATTCTTGAAAGGCCTCTTAGTGTCAGTTTGGCTATCTTGGTAAGATCAGCTAGTTTATTCACCCAGTCTTCTGTCGAGGGTAGTTCTTACGTTTTCCATTTCTTGGCCAATTCTAGTTTTGTTGCCGTCGTCGCATAGTAGAAGAAGCTCTGTATGTGGGTTAGGAAGCACTGTGGAAAAACATTTTGGTTCCCTGTTTCAATCTTACAAACCCTCTTCTCTCCATTTAAGATTATAGACTGGCTACAATATTATGGACTTTTACCCAAAGCTTATAGACTTTTTATAGACTTTTTCACGTTTGCACCACATTTAAAAAGAGAAGTCTACTTTGTTACCATCATTTCAACATTTGTTTGCATAGTTTCTGATAGTTTTAACAATCATAAACAGTTTATACTTAACATGGTC
The DNA here is from genome assembly GCF_049243985.1 of Paroedura picta. Classification (NCBI taxonomy): domain Eukaryota; kingdom Metazoa; phylum Chordata; class Lepidosauria; order Squamata; family Gekkonidae; genus Paroedura; species Paroedura picta. The sequence goes on from NC_135369.1 coordinate 141,679,175, forward strand.
CTAGAGCCCTCCACATTTTCACTAGAAAAAGGGAAAAAGGAGAAAAAAAAATAAGCCTACTTAGTTGTACGGAAAGAAGAGAAACAAATATATATAAGTATACATTGTTAATACCAGAAATAATAAAATGGAGTCTTCATTAATTAATAGAAAAGATTTTTCGTTAGTTATATATACACCTCCTCAGCTAGAAACCTTCTTTTAGTTATGCTTTAAATTTAGGCTGAAAGTCACTACATAGATATGCTAGATAATTCAAATTCAGCTATCATAGGAAATCTAAAACCCCACACTATAATGTAAGCCCATTCCATTAGGTGTCTCCTTTTAGTTATGCTTTGATTTTGGGCTGGTAGCCACTGCGAAATTAGGTTTAATAATACAAATTCAGCTTACTTAAAAGATCTTAGACCCCAGATTAACTTCTTAACTAGTTATATTGCCTATATGGCTACATAAAGGAGGTAAAAGAGGAAAGGAATTTCGACCACTGTGTTGCATTTCCGTTCCCCAAGCTTCTTAGGGAGGTCTCATTTCGAGGCTTATTACGTCTTGTGGCTCCCGTTGACTAATGTTCTGTCCTATTGGTCTTTGGCTGGGAAAGTATAGTTGTAGTCTTTCCCTCGGAGTATACATCGATAAATCTTGAAGCAGTTGTACCTCCTGGACTCCAATATCAGTACAGATGTTTTTCCATGAAGCTCCTTTCAATCGATTGCTTTCACCGCAGATCCATATGTCTTTCTTGTGTATTGTTGCTTTGGAGTGGCTGTATATCTTCTCAGGTAGGGTGTCCTTATCTGAGCTGCAAGACTCTGACATCCCCTTTTCCATCTCCATAATTTCAGATTCCTCTTCTGCTGGTAATTTTCCATCTTGTTTAGAGCTATCATCAGCCACTACTATTGGTTCATCATTCCTGTTAGAGACTTCTTCCTTAATGCCTTTAAACTCCATGAGCATATTTTTAAGTGAACCATTTAAAGATTCTTTCAGGTCTTGTGTTTGTTTGTCTAGAAGATATGCAAATTTTTTAAACGAAAACATGTTCCAGGTTTGGAATTTTGTTAGACTTAATCAATTATGCATATGTTGTTTCCAAAATATATTGCAATTTTGCAAATAGCCAGTAGAGGTCCTACAGAGTCCTAACGAAAGCAACAGTCTGTTTTTAATTAAAGGAATGTCTCTAAAGCTTAGTTCTCGCGAGATTCCACGGCTCTAATCTCTCTTATCTTCGAAGAAAAAAAACAGATATAATAAGAGCTGTTACTTATTAGTTTGAGTTGATTTAAGTCCTTCTTCTGCTTAGAAAAGAAAATTAGCCTGCCTCAAAATGAGGTGGCATCAAGCAGAGCCAGAAACGGGGGGAAAAGTAAAGACGGAGAAGCGGAAAAGCACTTGCATCTCTGCGTTGATTAATGACTCAATATCTTGGAGTTTGGCAGCTTCACCCCCTAAGTGGTAATAAATAGTCTTCCCGTCACTCTGGCTTGTTTGGATTAGCGAGAGCAACTCTCCACGCCGAGAGTTCATTCCAGGGAAGAAGGTGCCGAGGGAAACCCCACTCACTGTTTGCAGGCTCGATCTGATGTCTGCCAGATGTTTTCACTCCGGAGTTGTGGTGAGTCGAAGGTCTTGCTGGGAGGTATCCAATTAGCTTTGTAGATTAAAATAAGCTTTGTAGATTGCAGAGTTGAAAAAGGAAGAAAAGGAAAAAAGATTTTAAGATGGCGGACGGCGCTTGCTGGACCCTGTGCACACTGAGCTTACGTTCCAGTGGGAGATTAATTTCCCTGCGGAACAGAGAGGCCCCAGAGATTCACAAGGAATTCCTGAGAAGATTTATGGGTAGGTTGGCGTACCCAAAACCCGATTCTGTCAATCACAACAGCGATTGACCCTCAGTGGAACAGGAGCTCGAAGTATTCGAGCTATCCAAGTGCCATGGCTCCGCCTTCCACCACCGGGGTAGCACTTGTAAATCTTGAATCAATTCCTTGAATGAAATCTGTGCCTCAACCTTCTTTTTTCTTTCCCCCAGTAAAATCTTGGAAGAGTCTATTTGGATCACGGCATGGAAGGATAGGACTAAGCATCTCTTCCCCAAACTTGATCCAGCTCAGTTTGCTTCCTGCCACAGGCTGTTTTTTAAATGCCAAATCTTGTTTTGGGGCTCTAATAATGGATTTCTAATACAATATGTCATGCAATTATTACAGCATGAAAATAACAGAGCCAGCTTGAGCACAGTGTGAACATTTAAAATATTGCCACATGATGTCACTATTGAGTTTTGTATGAGTGAAATTCTAAGTACAACCCATTTAGGAAAACCTGTGGAACTAGAGTGACAAGGATCCTCTTTGATTTTGCAACGTGAGTATGCCAAATAAAGTTCATTCCTAAAATATGGAGTTAGGCAATCATCATGACAACAAACTGAGCAAAGGTAGGCTGCGTTCTTGTACTTTCCAGTTGCTATTATCATTCTGTTAATATTTTCCATCAGTTATGACATACCTAAGAGAAGGGGATGTCAGCCTATACAAGTGCCCCAGTGAGTCAGATACCTAGCACTGTGCACACATACTGCTGGCAATAAAATCAGACGGAAGGTACATGATTGTTGCATGAGACTTCTTTGTGACTCAGTGGCCGTCTGTTCTGTGTTATCCATCCTTTCATGTGTATGCTTGCAGAGTCTCTTTGCTTTCCTAGACGCTCTCAAGGTGATTGCTTTCCTTCCACATAGATCTTTTGAATACTTTTTTAGCTGAACATGAAGTATTTCAAAATATTGAGAGCCAGGGTGAAGAAATATTGATTGTCCCCTGCAGTAACTCTCGATCACAGCCCTCTCCATTGTGCGCCCCCCTGCAGCAACCAGTATTGTAGTCATACACTGAGGGCCTGCAAGGGATTATCTGGTAGGTGACAATTTAGAACATCTCAATTTTCTCCATCTAGGGATTCTTTTTCTCTTCTGGTTCATTCCCAAATTCATGTTTTTCCTAAAAAATCTATACAGTCCCTAAGTAAGAAGAGAGGTCTGACTTGTTTTTGAATGGACCCACCATTGTGGCTTTCATTTATCCACACTGGGACTAGTCAGTTTATTAAGGGATACTGTGAATACTAAAGCACAATTTTACTATTATTGCCGATAAAGCTATTATCCATTAGTGTATTTCATCTCCTATTAAAACCATTGCCACAGCTGATTTCCTTAACTAAATAGTTCAGTGTGTGAAGGACTTCCTGCATCAACTGCTTGTCTTACTGGGTAACTTGTGGTTGTAGGACTCTAGGAGAGAGAAAATACTTTCAAGGGACCTTGAGAGAGTATAATGCCATAGAGTTCATCCTCCAAAGCTGCCCTTTTATCTATGGAAATTGATTTATATAATCTTGAGATCAACTGTAATTCTGAGAAGTCTCCAGGCCCCAAGGTTGGTAACCCTAGTAATAACCATTGGAATGGCACTTCTGTTTGTGAAGAGACTTTTTTTTTTGTCATTTTCAGTTTTGCACTGCGGACCTCTTCTACCCCCATACTGTGAGCTTCTACTAAGTTCTACTAAGTTCCCAGCAGGTTCATTAGGCTGGAGTGGATCTAGGAAAGCCTTGATTTGTCAGCCGAGGTCTGCTTGCAGTACTTTGGATCTAACCCTTTCTCTAGGGAAACAAGAACTATTTCCCACTGGAGATTTGGAATGCAGGAGACTGTATCTTTTCAAAGGCAACAAAGGGAAGATTTGCCCACAGAAAGATGGGCAAGCAGAGGAGTTGCATTCCCTCAATGCAAAGGAAGCAGGGTCCATTTTGTCTACTATCATCTGCAGGAAGATGCTTTCATTCCTGGACTCCATCTTGATGACCATCATTGCTAGGTGGAACTAACAAAGGGCAGGCATCCCATACAAAGGCTTCCAGGAAATGGAAAGGCTTTAGACCATGGTGACTTTCAAGTTTAAAGAACAAAACTAGCCACGGTATGCATAGGGCATAGGATGGAGGATTGAGTGTTTGCACCTTTTCCTTATATTCCATGCTCAGCTTGTTGTTATGTAGAGTACGTATGTGAATTTTTCCCCAATAAACCCTTTTCTATTTTAAATGTTGGTAGTTGCTCTCCATGCTACACAGACATCCATCATTCAAAATACTATCTGAAATGAGCACCAAGGGAAAGGAAATGGTTGGCTGTAAGCCATCCCTGCAATAACTAAAATTTTATTAACTAAATAACTAAAATTTAGAGATACAGGTGGAACCTTTAAACATCACTGTGGAATTCATGCTCAGTCATGAAACTCACTTTATGACCTTTGTCCAATCATCTTCAGCATAATCTATGTATTTCACATTTATATGTGAAATCATGTATTGTTGATTAGTTTAATGTAAACCGCCCTGAGCCTTCGGGGAGGGTGGTATATAAATCTAAATAAATAAAATAAAATAAAATATATCCTACCCTTCCTCCAAGGAGTTCAGGGTAGCTACAACAACCTTGTAAGGTAGGTCAGACTGACAGTGATTGACCCCAGGCCTTCCAGTGAGTGTTATGGCAGAGTGAAGATTTTAATCAAGTCATCAAAGTTCAACATTCTAGCCACTACAAACTAACTTTCACAACAACCCAGTCCTCAAACTGTTGTGAAGTATGGTCAAGCGGAATAACACCAAACTAAGCTATATACAAGATGGGCAGGACATGTTTAATAAATAAGTAATGAATCAACTATTATAGGATATAATATGAGGGCAATCTGGCTGTGACATCTGTCACCCCATTCATCGCCAGGGTTGATTCAGCTGATCTGGCTGGCTAAGCGGGTGTCCCCTACCTCCCTCACTGTTCCATGTGCATCCCTCCTGAAACTGCACACTCAGTGGAAGAGGACAACCGTCCCAGATAGGAGTGTACTGCTCTTCAGTCAAGGGTATATAATAAGTAATGAATCAACTATTAAAGGATATAATCTGTCAACAGTTAGTCATAACTAAGCCCTACTGCAAGAAACAAGAACAGACTTAATTATGACTAATTTATATTTGCATAAGGCCACACTTTTATAACTATGATATAGCTGGGTTACCGGTGGCAGATATGCTGATGTAAATGTTTCTTGTCATGGTGTAATTTGTTTAAATCAAAGGTAGGACACGTAAGGGCAAAGAGTTCAGCTTTTTCTGACCTGAAATGTTTCCTTCTTCATGTACCAAGTCTGCCCAATTCTTTAGAAAGTACTGCATTTGAGGTAGCAGAGGCCATGCTGTCTTGTCTGTCTTCAATGTATGGAATGTTGTTTTGTGTTCATATATTTCTGTTATATTGGGATTTGCACTGGTGGTTATTTTGCAAGTGGAATGAAAATGCCTGCCTTTAAAGTATCAGTCTAGGGCAGGAAACAGTGCAAAGAGTCTTGAAAAAAAGATGTGTTTTTTAAATTATGTGGCGGTTGTCGACATGGAAAACCTGCTGTAATATTTTTGATTATGCATTGTCCTCCTCACTCATAGCAGCAACTGCATCTTTTCAGCACATTTGAAACTAGCTTTACTATGACGTTTTCTTTTACAACACTGCTGAAGATACCTGTTTTTGCATGCATAAATGTTAGTGTATTTTTTGTCTCCTCCCCTGTGGCACTGCACACCAATGGAGGAATGGACAGCCTTTAGTCCCTCGCTCACCCATGGCAGCTTGAGGCGCACAGACCCTCCCACCTCTGCTATGACAACATTACGCCTGCAGAAATTAATGTATTCATTCCCTCAGAGGCATTTCAATTCCCCTCAGACAATCAGTGAAGGTTCCCTGGACACTTGAAACTTCCTATGAAAGAGATGTCTGCTCCCATTCAACAGCTGCCAACCTCCCCCCCCCCCAGCTTTTTCACATGCTTTCCTTTCTCCATTGGTCTTCAAGGTGTGTGTGTTGGGGGGGGGGGAGGGACAAGGGAATGTCATTGTTGACATCTGCAGCTTCTCTCAGGCGGCTCCCCTCCCCCCCTTCTTCATCTGGATTAGCAGCTGCCGTGCTCTACTCATTTGGAAATGGCCCACGCACGAGGCAACAACAGCAGCAGTAGCAGACCCTGTACTCATGCAGCAACAATAACGGTCCCTGCCACTGCCACTGCAGAGAGAGAGAGAGAGAGAGAGGTGCTTTGTTGCTGAAAACAGATGGAACATCTGTTACCATAGTGCAGGTACAGCATGGTGGGAGAGGACCATGGAAGGGGGTGGGAAGAAGGGAGGACGGCAAAGTTGTAGTATTTTTTAAAGGCTGTGGGCATCCATGGAATTTTCTTGTTGAGGTCTCCGTGCCTATGAGCTACAGTTCCCACAAGACCCTCTCAGCAGCATGTACCATAATGGTGGTAAGGTGTCATTGCAGCTGACCACGGCCTGCCAATTAGCATCTAGCACAATGGAAGAAGTGCCCCCACTTAGGGATTTGCCGTAGTAAGTCTTTCAAATGCATAATCGCATGCAAAAACAACAACGCAGTGCCAGAGCATAAACATGACCGTTTAAAAAGAAAGATGATTTAAAAGGGTCAGTGTGCTGACTTTGGTGAAAACCTCTACATGAATAATAGTCCTAGAGCAGGCTGCCAATCAGTTAAGGTAGCGATCCCCAACCTGTGGGCTGCGGACCACATGTGGTCCTTCGACTAATTGAAGGTGGGCCCCGAAGGACGCCTTCTCTCTCCCCCCGGCCCTTTACTTCATCTCCCCCAGCCCTTTACAACACACTTCATTGTTGTGGCGTGTCTGTATCTTATTTTGAAGGGATGTTTAAACATTACCATAGCAATCAGAGAGCGTTAGGGCAGTGGTTGAGAGGAGAGGAGTAAACTACCCCCCCCAGGCCTCAGTAAAAGGCGTTGAGTGGTTCCCGGCATTGAGTGGTCCCCGGTGATAAAAAGGTTGGGGACCACTGAGTTAAGGAATTATTCCTGAAGAAATGCTCCCACTCTGCCCAACACTGCCTGTGTGGAGAATTCATAGCTTTGGGGAGATCAAGCATTTCACTTAATGAAAAACAATAAACAAAGTCATTTTTGTTTAGAATCCAGTGATTGATTCCTCATCAAGTTGAGTTGTGCTTTAATTCTACCCAACCCCTCCTCCCCACCACAGAGAATTAAAGCATTGGAACAGAAATTTATAATGGAAAGACTGAACCATATCGGGTGTTATCTGTGGCTGTGTATTTCTAAATGGAAATACATGGCCAAGATATTTTACTGACCTGTGCTCAATGGAAAATTTGACTATTGCATGAGCCATGCCTACATTTATCATGTTCTCCATCTTTTCTACTTCAAATACCATGTATATAGGACAAAAGTGTGGTTTGAACTCATCTAGCTGGAATCGCTGTGGTGCTGATGTACTTGTTTTTAAAAAATATGATCTTGGTTAATCTGAAGTTAGGCTTTTGGTGCAGGAATCCCTCTGTTCAGAAATGGTTCTAGATGCATTTTGCTTATTATATTGCACATTTTTAACAAACAAAAATGGCTGTCCAGACATAATGGAAGGATGCCTCACTTCTCCCACATTTTTTTTCTGGTCTTGTCAGGAGAAAGTAGGATATACATATTTTAAATAAATATATTAAATAAATAAATATATTACTGAAGAGGAAGGAGTTTCAGCAGAGAGCACATCAGCAGAGATTTTTAGGCTGATCCTGCATTGGGCAGGGGGTTGGTTTAGATGGCCAGTATGGCCTCTTCCAATTCTGATTCTTAACTTGTCAAGTTCTTGCAATCTGTCAAGTTTAGTGGTTTCAGCAATGCCACCCCTGAAAGTTTTGCCACCAAATGTGAACAACCAATTGAAAGGGCCTTTCTTACCTATAAACCTCACACATAGCAACTGTTTTAAAAGCGGCTGTTGAAAGATTTTGCTGAATCCTATTATACATTTTAGACTTATTTTCCTAAACAGTCCTCTTTTTTAAAGCCATATAAAGAATACTGGGCTAATTTTTTTTTTTTTGTTTCTTTAATAAACACCACCACCATGTTAACCTTTGATGATATGAAAACAAAGTGTGCTGTCACAGATAGGTCCAAATAATTATCTGGTCTTTTTCTATTAATGGAATTGTTTTTGCTATGTTTTGTTTTCCAGGCCTTTAATTTATGAGTTGTTGGTGTATCACTTTCAAAGCAACATGTAAAGGAAAGATCAGATAGAAAAGCCAATATTGTTCCACTTAAAACAAAATCTACCGCCCTTGTGCCTGCAGTTTATTAGCAGCACTTCCACATCCCAGTTAATGCTGAAAAATTAAGTTAGTGTGGGAAGTTTTGTTTATTTAGTTTTATAACAATAGTGACTTTGGGGAAAGGTAGAGGATAATTGAGGCCTTTCCATTCTAAGGATGGAATGAAGGTGTCAAAAAGGGCTCTGATACACATGCCACTGTTGCTTGTTATGTCTGTTTTTTTAATTGTTTAAAAATACAAAAAACAAAAGGTAAAGCAGTGAAAAACATTGCTTATTCCCTCCCCTTTTGTGCCTCAAAATAGTCACTGGAGAACAACATAATAGCTGAAGTAAAGATGAGTTGTGTAATACAATACCCCACTATATCTCTCTGGATCACTACGTAAGTGTTCGTGCCACATGAATCACAGTAAAGTAGAACAAATTTGTGGAAATCTATTATATTAGGGTGTCAATATGAACCTTTCTATATAGTTGACATACTTTGCCAATCAAATATAGCCCCAGTCAAAGATATTCGATATTTAGTCCATTTGATATTTAATCTCTCTCCATCTAACTCTCCAAAGGCTGCTAAATTTATTTTCCTCTTGGTGCAAGTCTCAATCCCCTCCCCCATTTGTTTTTAAAGTTATCACATATTAGGGGGTTTGTTTTGATTATGCATAACGGGAGCTTGCCTTATATTAAACTTTGTTTAAGGGTTTAAGGCTCTTTAGACCTTGTGTCTTTTCTGGATTTCTTGCTACTGGTTTTAATTTATGCTGGTTTATTTTATGTCAGCTGTTAATGATTTTGTGATATATGTTGCTATAATGTTATTATACCATGTGATTTTATTTGAGAAGAGATTTGAGCACCTTCTGGTGAGAGCGGCATTCAATATGATCTGTAAGTTTTTTTAGACCAGCCGAGCAACAGTAAATGAAGTTTTATGAAGCCCCTGCTAAGCTGCCATATGGGGTTGATTAGACTTTGCTGAACTTTGAGCTGAGGTCAATAGTTGCAGACCCAATACAAAAAAGATAGACAGTTTCAAACAACTGAACACACAAAACTTGTATTATATTAGAAATATAATTTCAGCAACATTTTAAAAACTTTAAAAAGCCAGATAGACTTAAATTTCATAGTAGCTTTTCATACCTGAACTGCACATATTTTTAATAAATTCATCAGAATACAAAATTAAACACATGAAAGTACGTTAATTTTAAATTTAGTTTTTTAATTTCAATGAATGATTTAGAGCAGGGGTAGTCAACCTGTGGTCCTCCAGATGCCCATGGACTACAATTCCCATGAGCCCCTGCCAGCAGGGGCTCATGGGAATTGTAATCCATGAACATCTGGAGGACCACAGGTTGACTACCCCTGATTTAGACTATTTCCAGAACAGTAATGGAAATGTTGGAACCATGTTTGTACCTTTCAGGTGCCTCTTATAGATGTTTCTTTCGAAATAAGATAGAGATTTTGATGCAACATTTCCACATATGTGGTTTAGGACTGCAGATTAGCATTCTTATCCAGGATCCAAGGAGACTGCAGTGAGTTGGTAAATGTTTTTGCATTTCAGGAATGCTTTTTGAACAGTACACTGTGTACTCAAGGCTCACGTAGGCACATAGTAAACTGAACCGAATAGCTCATAGTAAATCTTGTTAGACTAAAATCTGATTGAAAAAAAATCCTGATTTTACCAACAAATAGAAGCGTTGATTCTTATATGCCTCTTTTCTCTACCCGAAAGAGTATCAAAGCAGCTTACATTCGCCTTCCCTTTCCTCTCCCCACAACAGACACCCTGTGAGGGAGGTGAGGCTGAGGGAGGTGAGGCTGAGAGAGGCCTGATATTCCTGCTTGGTCAGAACAACCTTATCAGTGCTGTGGTGAGCCCAAGGTCACCCAGCTGGCTGCATGTGGGGGAGTGCGGAATCAAACCCGGCTCACCAGATTAGAAGTCCGCACTCCTAACCACTACACCAAGCTGGCTCAATAGGACTCAGTGCTTGAATACACCATCAGTTACACTAAAATCAGTTACACTAAAATAACCCCAAGTTTATTTGCCTGGTGAATTGTCTGGTCCAGTGCTTTCCAATCCATATTGAAGGCTAGGATCCGGTGGTGGATTTTTGAGTCGTTTTGGATTGTGAGCTGTTGTTGACTTGCCCATTCTATTTTCTTTTGAAAAGACCCAGTGCACAGAGCACAAGGAGGCTATGCTGCCCAATAATCTATGCACACGTGCTGAGTACAGCACAAGGTGATGGCACTGAGTGGTGGAGCGGATTTCTCTAAGATTCTGACTTGTTCCTCACTGTGGTATACCTCTTTGTTTCCCGTCCTCAGCTCTTTGGGTCTGCTGCACATGACCCTAACCTTAACACCAGATCTACGTATGTTTGGCTCTGCCTTTTCCGGTCACATGCTTGGAGCTCTGTGGCTCCTAGGACTTGGAAACACTGAAGACCACTGATTTAGTAGTTGAAGGTTGTGGGAAATAAAGGGACAATTGATTTGTCTGTCATAGTAATAGATTATAATTTATTCAGATTTCCAGTACTAATCTAATCTCAAAACATTAATTAGGAAGAATGTGGGAGTACTAAGGCATTCCCAAGTATGAAGACACTAGGTTTTTTAAGAATAGAAAAGTGTTTCCCACTAGATGATTTCCAGCACCTAAATTCCATTTATTGACTGGTTTAAAAACATATATTCACTATTGGCACTTTAGAAGGCATCCAAAGTCACTCACAATAATTATAAAATCCATAACCCACAATCCCAGATATAAATCTCTAGTCTATTGTTCATTGAATGTCCTCTATTGTACCATTACATTTCTTTCTCTACTCTGTAATCTGACTTGAGTCTTAGTGAGAAAGGGCTCTTCAGCATCCTCATTGTCATCACTATTGTGTCTCTATTGCTTCATGGCTTTTGTTTTTCCACATGTGGTAGGCGATCCAAGAAGCCTATCTGGATGAACAGAAAACTTCAGGAGGAGCTAGGAAAGAAAAAGGAAATGTTCAAGAAATGAAGGACTGACCTCTAGAGAAGAGTGTCTGCTGGTTACTAGGCACTGTAGGTCAGCCATCAGAGAGGCCAAATTTGGGAGTGAGCTGAGACTGGCTATATAATTTTTTTTAAAGCTTCTTCAGATATGTGAAGCTTTTAAAGCTTCTTCACTATTAGGTGAAGATGAGGAAACTCTGGCAGAGGACAGAGAAAGCAGACAGGCTCGGGCAGGTGAACGGATGCCACAGGGCTTGATACTGGGTCTGGTCATTTTCAACATTTTTATCAATGATCTGGATGGGGGATGGAGGGACTATTCATTAAATTTGTGGATGACGCCAAATTGGGAGGAATAGCAAAGACCCCAGAAGATCTGAACATGTTGGAAAAGTGGGCAAATCAGAAGATGCAATAAGAAGTTTTGGTCACAAAAATGAGAAACATGCATATTTAGATTGCAGGTTTTATGCTGGACATACAATGATGTAACACTGAATCAACCATTAGAGGGAGCAAAACATCTGAAGGAAAAAAACCCAAAGCAATATGGATACACAAGCAATACAAATGAGAATGTTGAAAGCCCAAAGCTAAATCTATACAATAAAAAACTGGATATAGAGATAGAGGGGGGAAAGTGGGAGTGGGGGGGCTAAGTAAGCCTTTCTTGAGATGGGGTTCCATCACTGGGAAAAGACGGGAGACAGCAAGGAAACTGCCCTCCATTTTACAGTGACTTGAAACATCTGTTAAACTATTGCCCTCAGTGAATATTTAATGTGATTATTTGAAAAAGAGGAGCCACATAGAGGGCATGTGCTAGAAGAACACTTACAATCTGGAATTGCATGTCTTAAAGCAAGGGATGTGAGATTTATCATCTCATATTTTCAGAGTATTTTCCTTACGCAAATGTCAGGAGAAAAATAAGATCTACATTCATAGAATGGCTGCTTAGCAACCATGTTTTATTTACACGGATAGAAGACGACTAAAAAACTTATTGGGGATTTAGTAGCTAAAGGTGCTTAATAATTTATTACTAAGGAAAATGAAGGTTCTGGAAAGTGCATTATAACATTACCAGACAGCTGAATTTGTGGTATATTCCTTTAAGAACTGACTTATCTCCAAGGTTTCTGGAAATCTTCCAGCATGTATTCTCTGGAATATTTTTTTTTCAAACTGTTCTGAAATCAGCAAATCTCAGGCCACTTACACATGGGTTGTTTGGTCTGACTTAGATACTGTTGGAAAGCAGGGATTTCCCGCCGCCCTCACAGCACCATAGTGCTTCTGTGCACCTCCCAGAATTCCCCCATCATTCCTGTGATCTTTCCCAAACCTGCCTTGCTGCACCATTTAGGGAAATATTGTAGCAAAGCCTGGGATGCACCCAGTTCTGTCCACAGGGACACCGTATTCCCTACTCCAGTCCCTGGGACAGCCAATCCACATCAGTTCCACAAGACTATTGTTCAAAACGTGACTTATAAGGGGAGACTGATTAAAGGCTAAGGCAGTAATTGAGTTTCCTCCCCCCTTCTAATCTGCCTTCAGTCCTTCCAACCATCACTTCTCATTTCTTTGTCTTGCTCTTCATATGTAATGCTCCTCTGTCCTCTTAGCTGTTCTCTCTCCTCTTGTTTCTTTCTCCTCTCCCCCACTCCAGTTGTCTCATTCAGGTTTGTGAGCTTCAACTACCACCCTTAGACAGTTGCATAGACCATCTATGTCTGATTTTTCAGGCTTAGTCCAACCTCATACTTTTTCCTGCTGGATGTGTAGATGATGGAGGCAGCATTCCTTATATTTTCACTCCTAAACCTTTTGGTTCATTCTACTTTCTGTTGATGAAACCGTTGACTCTCCCGTTCTCCTTGGAATGCAACTCTTCCTTTAATGCTCCCTTCCTAATCCCGAATCAAAGTCTTTGTTTCAAATGTCAGTTAAAAGGTTTCTGGTCAGTGGAGAAATCTTAGCTGGAGGAAAGAGGAAAAAACAATATTTTGAAGTATTATTTTTAAAAAGCCAGTGAATTGTGGGAGCATTAAAACAAAAATACTGTGGAGTAGTTGTTATTTTGAGGCCTTTTGGCTTTGTGTTCTTTAGCAAGCATGCCTGGTACACCAAACCTGCTGAACTGTTTCCATCAACAGTTGCTTAATGCACAGCACCACTGAGTCAGCCAGATTTCCAGACCTTCCTATCCCATGTATGATCAGAAATGGGAAAGGATGGGGAAACAATACCTAAAGTCTACTAACTAGTGTGACAAATGTTATCATTTCTGGTGATTTATCACTCCTGCTCACCTTTCTCTGTTGCCCGTACTCTTTATTGTTATATCTATATGTATTTTAAGAGCCTCTTGTGGCACAGAGTGGTAAGGCAGCTGCCTGAAAGCTCTGCCCATGAGGTTGGGAGTTCGATCCCAGCAGCCGGCTCAAGGTTGACTCAGCCTTCTATCCTTCCGAGGTCGGTAAAATGAGTACCCAGCTTGCTGGGGGGTAAACGGTCATGACTGGGGAAGGCACTGGCAAACCACCCCGTATTGAGTCTGCCATGAAAACACTAGAGGGCATCACCCCAAGGGTCAGACATGACTCGGTGCTTGCACAGGGGATACCTTTACCTTTATATGTATTTTACAAACAGTACCCGACATTTTAGAGCCTCTTGTGGCGCAGAGTGGTAAGGCAGCAGACATGCAGTCTGAAAGCTCTGCCCATGAGGCTGGGAGTTCAATCCCAGCAGCCGGCTCAAGGTTGACTCAGCCTTCCATCCTTCCGAGGTCAGTAAAATGAGTACCCAGATTGCTGGGGGGTAAACAGTAATGACTGGGGAAGGCACTGGCAAACCACCCCGTATTGAGTCTGCCATGAAAACGCTGGAGGGCGTCACCCCATGGGTCAGACATGACCCGTTGCTTGCACAGGGGATACCTTTACCTTTTACCTTTACCCTACATTTCATCTGTCATGGAACTCAAGGGCACATACACAGAAAACCATAGTGGCATAAAGGATCTATCAGAAAAGCGCCGACGTCAGGGAAAAGCGGATCGCAATGATCAGAATGCCCGGCGGTGATGCCAGGGGCCACTAGGTTGCGCTGCTGGACAACGAATGAATAAGGCAAGGGCTTCTCCCTCCTACTTGTAATTCTTTCGTGGGGCGATTGTGCAGAGGAGGGTTCAAGTCGTTTTGAGCGATGTGAAGAATTCCAGCGAGCAAATCCCTTGCCATGTTTCTAGGAGTTCCCTGGATGTCGCGGTGCTGGGAAGCCGGGACCTCTTGTTCTTGAGGGCGGTCGTCTCTCACCTGCAAGCAAAGAGCGATTGGCGCGCGAGATGCACTTGCGCCGGGAATAATCTTCACGTGCAGCAGCAGCAGCAGCGAGGACCCTGGCGGATATACTCCCCCAAGGAGCTTTGTACGTGGTTGCTTTGAAAGTTCAAGGCGGGAGCCTCACAGGGATCGGGGAGCCCGGGAGGAAGCGAGGCTTGCCCGGCTAGAGTTTCTTTCATTCCCTGCCCCTTCCCCCCTCCCCTCGTGCGGTGACTCTCTCGCGCGCTCTCTCTCGCCGGCAATACAATGCCTGTCGGGGGGGGGGGGGGGAGGCGCGCGCCTGCCTGCCTGCCTGCCTGCCTTTGATTAGCGCTCCCAGGAAGGGCCGCCAGCTCTCTGGGTTGGCCCCTTGAAGTCGCCGCTCACTTTCTGAGCCCAGCTGGAGGGCTCCTAGGCCCTAGTCGCCTCTCACAGAAAGGCTTCTCAGAAGCGCAGGTAAGGCCAGAGCCCGCAGGGGGCTGCCCCTGGACCGCTTGCCACTCTCGCGGTGCGCGTGGGGGCCTTGTCTGCGAAGGAGGCACGCCGGAGGGCTGGCTAAGGGCGTCGGGCGCCGCGGCTGCAGGGGAATGACTCGCCGTCGAGGCCGCACCGGGCTCCACCCTTGCCTTTGCGCTCCCGGGCTCCTCTTTCACTTGTGGCCGCTGTGGTGGCGCGTTTTTTTTGGGGGGGAGGGGGGAGAGGAGAGGCCGTGTCTTCGCGCCTCACCCGACTCTGAGACCGTCTAGCAAGGGTTAGTTGCGCCCCCAGCCCATTGCGGAGGCCAGCAAGCATCTTGCCGTCGTCAGGGGACGCTTGGAAGCGTGGGTGGCGAGCGTCAAGGCGGAAGAGAGCTTCTACAGATGCGATAAGCATGGCCCTGTGGGCTCCCGCCGTTGAACTCCCGTCTGCAGAACAGGATCCCTTCACGTGGAAAACGAGCCGACGGGCGCGCAGAGGTGCCTAGCCACCTCTCTGCCATTGTGCTTTGGCGACGCAAACCGGGCGCAGGATCTGTGGTGTGAAGTGGTCTCGCCCTCTCTTCAACTGGACGCGGTCCGAATCGGGTTTGGGCCTAGGGCAGTAGGCAGGCGTTGGTCAGCCGCCCCCTAGTGCCTCCCGAGCTCCCGGTGCTCCTGCATTTCGCTCTCTCCCCGCCTCGGCGCCCTCTTCCCCGGTTTGCGTTCATTGCACTACTGGATGTGAGCCAGGCCAGCGTCCTTCTGCGAAGATACGGAAAAGCGAACGGGTTCCGTTGAGGCGTCTCTGTCCACGAAGGAGTTGGATGCAGCAGTCCATGGTCCTACTCGCGTGGATGCAAGCTGCGCGCCCGGCTGCTGCCCCAGGCTTCTGGGTCTGGCAAGGAATGGGAGAAGTCAGCCGGTTTGGCCCGACGGGCAGCTCAGCTTCCGCACAGGCGAGAGCAATGTCCCTCCCCCCCCCCGCCATTTCTTTTATGTAAAGGGCAAACCATTTTGGGGTGGAGACAATATGGGAAAGCATCTCTCACGTCTTCCCTACTTGAAACATCAAACCGGGAAGAGTTTTGGGGTCAGACGTGCTCGAGATGGCGCGCTCATTCCTGTTCGGATTTGGAGCGATCCTTGAGGAGTCAAATTGCGCCAAAAGTTTAGTTCGCACATTTTAGGATTGCGCTGGCTATGACGTGCCGCCTCGTCTTTGACTTGCCATATCTCCGTAAGGCATTTGTTTGGCGAAGAGAAGCGAGCATTTAGCTCTTGGAAACATGACATATTAGCATATTAGATCTTCGGATCTTCGGTGCTAGACTCTAGACCAGGGGTAGTCAAACTGCATTCGCTGGCAGGGGCTCCTGGGAATTGTAGTCCACGGACATCTGGAGGGCCGCAGTTTGACTACCCCTAGACAATTGGCATGGTAACGTACGCTTAAAATGCAGCTCTACAGCCTGCTCCGTTACAGACACCCGCCCCGCAGGACGGGAATTTAGGGATGCCAAGTCCCCAAGTGGGACCTGGAATTATAGCTCATTCCGACAGAGATCACTTCCTCTGGCTGCTTTGGGGGTGGACTCCATAGCATTATACTCCACTGAGGTTCCTCTCTCAGAAGTGCCGCCCACTCCAGGCTCCACCCCAAAGTGTCCAGGAATTTCCCAAGACAAAGCTGGCAACCCTAAGGGGACCTAGCTATCCCCCATCTGTCCCATTGAGTCGAAACGGTTCCTCGAGCACGTTCTTCTTTCCTCTTCCCGCTTCGCCTTTCCCGCTCAAAAGCCTTGCTGAGCAGGGCCCGCCCGCCCACGTGCATCGCTGGCAATGAAAACCGCGGCGCCGCGGGCGAGTCGCGCTAGCGTTGGAGGCTGTTTTAGGTCGTCCTTCGCCAGCATGAGCCTCAGGGAAGCGAAAAGAATAGTGGCCAGTCCAAAGGCAAGTTCTAACGCACAAGATGCCGCGGAGCGACTGGTGGGATAGCAAAGAAAAAACAGGGCTGAATTCAAATGGGGGTGGTTTGAGGGTTTGTTTTAAAAACAACAACAAAAAACCGTCGGGTCAGCTCAAATTGACAATGTGGGGTTGGGATTTCACTTGGTTCGCGTGCACAGGGTATCCCTCCGCCGTATTTAATGTTGCGAGGACCAATGCCAGCCTCTCAGCCGCGACTCACCGGCCACCGGAACCTCACCCTTCATGAATGACGTTGGCATCGACGAGTGCAAACCAATGCGGGGGAGGGGGCGGCAACTGTTCCGAAAGCGACCCTCCCCAACTTCGTGGGTTTTCGGGACGTCTGAATAGGAATTGCCAGCAACACTGGAAACATTTCCCAAAGGGGGAGGAAGTAGCCCCCGCGCCAAATGATCGCTCCCCCTCGTGAAAGATCCCACCAAAAGCCTCCGGGCTTGTGCTCTGTGTCACTGAACTAGAGTCGGGAGGGGGTGGGCTGGGAAATCCCTCGCTGGAGAGATAAAGGGTTTGCAAGCTGAAACAGAAGCCGTGGTTCTCTCTCTCCCCCCTCCCCGCCGCCGCCCATCCGTCTTGTTGCACGGAAAGCCCGGGGGTGATTGCGACGTGGCTCCCCGTCGGAGGCCCGGGTTCCCCGGGGAGGGCGTTCTGGCTGCTGCGCCTGCTGCCGCTTGGCAAAGCAGCCCTGGAAGGAGCGAGTGGTGTCTGGCTCGTCGGCCTCCCCCCTTTCTTCTCCCCCCCCTCCCCGACTAGTGGTGCGCTCGCGCGGGACTCCTCATGCTTCAGGAATGCGGCGAGGTATGCGCGACTTTCCAAGCAGGCGCGAGCCGTCGTCTTCGCTCGCCCTGCTGGAGCGGACTGGAGAGAGGCGCGCATAGATCATCCCGTGGCAGCCGTCCACCTTTCCTGCCGCCGTTTCGTAACCGCTTACGAGAGACGAGTCGCGCGTTGGGAACAGCCCTCTATTAAGTAGCAGATTGCGGAGAGGCTCGTCCCACTTGGAGAAGGCACGGCTCCTCGCACGGACGGGACCCCTCGCAGCGGCTGCCGCCTCGCCCGAAGTGGCCCGGCTGCGCCACCTTCCGCCTGCCTGCCTGCCTGCCTCGCCCGGCTCCTGCGGCTACCGTCGGGGCTGCCGCCTCCATCCCTCCCAGCCGGCCCCCGCCCCAGGTCTGTGAGCGCGGCGGACAGGGAGTCCCCGCTCGCCGGCACGCACGTCGCCCGAGGGGGCGGCCGTGGCCAAGATGCTGCCCTCCACCAGGCGCGGCGGTCTAGCGAGCGGGAGAGGGGGAGTGGGAAAGAGCCTTGAGCTGGTGGCCTTCCTCGGAGAAGGGTGATGCCCGCGGTGGCGTCGACTTTGATGTTCAGGAGTGGCGGGAAGGGTCTTCTCTTTAACCCCCACCGCCGGGAAACCGATAAGCTACCGGGGATTTTGGGGTTGCCGGACGCTATGCTTTTTCTTTCGCATGTGCGGCATTAGCAGATTTATTATCACATCGACCTCCTGCAGATTTTTGCAGTGAAATCTTTTGTGGGAGAAACGTCTGCACAGAATCCCCCCCCTTCCTGCCCAAATATCCTTTGATGTTTTCCCAGAATCTTAGACAGAGGCTACTAAAGAAATGACCACAACTCACAGCTGACTTTTTTGCCCCTAATTATATGATGGTAGGCGGTTGGTGTAGGTCATGAGCTCCACCTCCCCACTGCCAGGAACCTCTTTTATTACTTTTGGACGCTTTTCTACGTCTTCAACCCCCCCCCCCTCTCCCAAAGCCCTTCTCTGGCTGTACAGCAGTGCCTTATATGTAAGTTTCCAGTGGTTCGCTGCTGCTGCGGGGATTGCTCACAGTTCCCCATTCATAGCGTTGTGACTCGTGGTTCGCGCTGGAGTGTAAAGCTTTATCATAGCGGCTCGGCAGTTTTGTGAATTTATTAATGCCAGTACAGCATTATTAAAGCCTAGCTCTAATTGTTTCGATGTATTCAGATAGCAGCAGGAGAGACGTCTCACCCCCCTCCCCGCCCCAAACTGCATTAGAAATTATTTTCTTCTTGGAATTAAGACATCCGAAGTCCTAGAATCAGTACAAACGTTGCTCCGCCAGGCAAAGGAAACGTGGCTCAGGTCACCCCTTCGTTAGTCTCGGTATCTGTTGGCTTTCGGAACGATTGAAAGACTGAAGGTTTCTGTACGTTGTTTGCTAGGCGATCCAGTAGACATTTTGCCACTGTTTTAAAGTTTTTTTTTGGGGGGGGGGTCGTGAAACCAGGGCTGATCCCTAGCGACCAGAATAGCAGGGAGGAAATCCCCCTAATATTCTTCCCGCTGGCTTGACTCGTCTCTTTGCTGTTCAAAAGGTGGCGCTCTAAGATCAAACAAAAGTCTCGGTCCGGACAGAAGCTCTGCGCAATCCGCCTTTAAAAGCCTTTTGATCGAGCGTGCAGGAGCAGGCGGGTTTCACGACGGCTCTTTCCGTGCGCGTGAAACGGGTGAAAAGAGCGCGCAAGCGTGCCCGAGGGTGGGGGCAGGACCAAGCAAGCTTTGCCAGCGTGTGATATCAGTGCCGAGTGGTACTTTTCATAGAAAGTGTGTGGTTTTGTGTCAGGCAGTTGGTGGAGCGGATCTTATTAAACAGCGATCTTGCTCCTCTCCAGGCCCAGTGCCAGCCCTTGACTATGATCCCGGAAGATGCTGTCAAATCTTATCAGTCTTGTGTGGTGATTAAACTTGCCTTTATCATTTTCAATCTCTTTGAATAGGCAGGAGTATTTTCCCACTGAGCCTAATGATTTATGAGAACCATTCTGCTTTGGTTTCCTTGCAAATGCCTGGTGATAAACTATGCAGTGCTGAACAGAGCTACACAACTCTAAAGCCACTGAAATCAGTGGGTTCAGAAAGGAGGAACTCTGTTTAGGATTGGACTGCACTGCAAGTCTGCATTGTGTTTTCTCCTTTCTCTTGGCATTCTCAGGCATAGTGCTGCTAGAGAGGATACACATCACAGCCACTTCTTTCGTGCTGCCGTTTAATTTCCCTTCTCCTAATTAGGGCAATTTAAAAAATTGGGGCTAGGGACTTTGCTACTTTGCTTTGGATTTCTGTTCCTTTGCCTGCTGCAAACCCAAGGGTGGCGAGGTCAGTACTCTGCCATTCACAGGCAATTCTTGTTCAATTTAATGGTTTTGTGGGAGACAAATTATCTCAGATTTCAAAGAATTTTGGATAAGGATGAGTTAAAAGATGAGTTAAAAGATAAAGGATCTGGCCACAGGTCCAGAGTTCAAGCACAGTAATAGCCCAGTTTTCTTTATAGATTTCTCAGAGATAAACCTGATATTAATGACACTGACTCCTAAATAAATCTTTGTTGGTCTTAAAGGTGCCACTGGACTCTGATTTTGTTTTGTTGTGCTGCTTCGGACCAACATGGCTACCCACTTAAAATAAACTGAACCACACACTTTTCTTATTATAGAATGGAGGTTACAGTAATGCAGAATTCTGAATTCTTTAATGTGTGTATATTATGCAAATTAACCATGTTTTTATTCAGATGTTTATTTTGGATGCTTATGCTTTTGCCAGATGGGGAGTAGGACATGGAATGGAGCCACAAGAATCCTAATTTCTTCCCATTTCCCAACCCCCATTTAGGAGATTTTCCCATTGGTCATACTCGTTCTGTGCCCATCTTTGCTGCCTCAAGGACTAAAAACATAACTTTTTCAAAACTGAAATCTGAGATGCACGATTTGTGCCCAGTACTGAATTCTACCAGTTTCCTGTGCTGATTTGGAATGTTCACAAACACAGCCCTATCAATGAGTAGTGTGCGTTAATTTTTGCATAACAGCTTGAAGGATTTTTGATTACTGGACAATAGCTTTGCAGCCTATTGTCCTATATTTCCAGATGTATGATCCTTGGCATCTTTTTTTGCCTACTTTCATTCTGACTTTTAGAGCTGTTCTCCATCCCTCTTTGCATGAACTAAATGATCTGGCTACATCAGCGGCTACCAGACATAGGCATCAGATTTCAGTGGTATGTTACATCCCCTTGTGTATAATTTTTTTCAGACTCTAGGAGCTGCATATTTGCAGGCAGAGTGATTTTGTTACAGTTTCCAGCTATCCTGAGACTTCTAAAGTGAACCTTAACTAATAGCTTCAGCAGTTGTGAAAAAGGAAGCAGATGAAACCCCAGCTGAAAGAGGCATTTGAGTTGATTTCCTGCAAAGAGGAGGAGGGGGGGAAGAGTGAGGGGACTTCTGAATTTGTTGTCATTGGAGCTCACTGCTGGCTTTTTCCTCTGGGTGGGAAGGAAAACAAAATTGAGTCTCTCTTCCTGCAGTTGGTGTACATATGGGAGAGTCAGACACACAGTTTAAAATATGCTTTGAATGGGAGGAGGGGGCTGGTAATCGTTGTTAGGCAGGAAGATAGATTCACAAGTGCATTTCTTTACAAAAGATCATATTTAAGCCATTCCTTTCTCCCCAATGGGGACCTAAAGTGGAATTCATTGTTCTCCTTCCCCCTCCAGTTTGCCCTCACAGCCTGAGAGGAAGGTAAAGCTAAGAGAATGCAACTGGCCCGAGACCAACCAGCAAGTTTCTGTGGCTCAGTGGACATCTGAATGTGTGTCTCCCAGATACTAGTCTGACACACTGACCACGACACCACTGTCTGTTTTATATTGCAAACTAACTTCTTACATGATCCTGTTTTAGTCCATTATTCATGCTTAACCATGATTTGTTTCTCTCAACCATTTCAACATTTGTGTCTCTGGTGAAATTGTGTCTTCCACCCTATTTTTTTTCTCTGTAAGTTCTATATCTATTTGGGAATAACTTCCCCTTCAGTCTTCAGTCGCATTAGAGGGTAGAAGGTGGTGGCACTGTGTTTTGGCTTTCGTAGCAATGTGTTCTGGATCATTCACTGAGTTGTAAAGACTTGGGGTGGGATGAGGAAAAAGAGAGGAATGCAACAAGTATAGCAAGGCAAAACAGCAGCAGCATATGCTATGCCTCTCTGCTGCTAGTTTTGCTATTCTAGGGATAGTCCCCATTAGGTGGCTGAGAAGAAGAAAAAAGCTGTTTTTTTATAACCTGCTTTTCACTACTAGAAGGAGTCCCAAAGTGGCCTACAAACACCTTTCCCTTTGTCTCCCCACAGCAGACAACCTGTAAGGTAGGTGGGGCTGAGAGAGCCCTAAGAGAACTACTCTTTGAGAACTGTTCTAAGAGAACTATGACTAGCTCAAGGTCACACAGCTGGCTGTATGTGGAGGAATGGGAAATCAAACCCATTTTTCCAGATTAGAGGCCACTGCTGTTTAACCACCACACCACAGTGGCTCTTGCTGTCCCTGAAAGGAAACATACCACATATTTCAGGCAAAAGAGCACTTAATTTACTTCCATGGCTGTAGCTGAAAATCAACACATTATCTGTGTTTTTCTCTTGTCTATCTCCATCATCTCTGCACACTTCTAGGTCTCTAGTATTTAAAAGGCTTTGTGCATGCATGTACACACGCACAGATCGGTACTGGTACTTGAATATATCGTACATTAACTAACCACTGTAGTCAGATGAAATTGACAAGATGCTGGACTAGACAGACCACTGCTCTGCTGCACAGGCTCTGTTGTTCTTAAGGAACTTGTAGGATTGTTACAAGGAGAGGAATTCCTTTTTCTGAAATTAACTTTTTAGACATAGCTGTTGATTCCTCCTAAGATTTCCCTCCTCTTTGAAACGGAGGATTTCTCATTTGTTCCTCTTTGATGAGAAATCTACACACCCTTTTACAACATCAGGCCTTGCAGTTGTTTCATGTAACACACCACAGGGTGGTGCTGTAGTAAGAGTACAGGAAGACGCTGGCTTCCTCTGAGCATCCACAGAGCGAAATTCTGCCAAATCTCTCTCCTTGCCTCTCAGTATTCTGAATTGTTTATTTTATCAAAATGATTAGAAACTGGCTTCATACTCCCACAGAGAGGAAAATAAATTAGTAATGCACTTTTAGGGAGAAAATAGGTACAAATTCAGTTATCTTAGCAACATTAGAGATTTGCTTTGTATGTGCAAGGAGACTTTTTATGCTCCTGGAAAAATGGTTTATGCAGTGTGGGGGAGGTGTGTGTCCAAGGTTGTTTAGTAACATTCAACACAGGAAACCATAACGAATTGATGGTAACAATGGCATTAAGGAAGGCAAGATTCCCCAAAACCAATAATTAAAGGACTTTAAAATGCTTACAGTATCTCAGTTACTGATGGAAGAAAAGAGCACTGCAAAAACAAGAACACTGTAGCTGACAATAGCTCCTTGTTTACATGCAGATCTGTTTGTTATGTGACTCTGTAAAGGCGGCTCTGAGTATCAGAGGTTAGGGCTCTGACGTGATCTTGTGGATTTTGTGGATCTTGAAAGGATGGGTTTAAGGAAGCAAAATGACCAGATACAGGATTCCCTTTCCTCCCCACCCACTTTTTCATTCTCTCTTCCACCCCCTTTCCCCCTTTCCATTGCTATAGATTCATTCATGAGGTGGTGATCCAAACGGACAAAAATGAAGACCAGGCTCTCTGTGGCAGCAATTGCTGCTCTGTGCACAGCTCTTCTCCTCTGCTCAACAGAGGCTGAAGGTAAATCATTTATTCCTTTACTCTTTGAAAGTGATGGTGCAGAATTAGTTCAATGCAAAACCAAACAATTTCTCCAGAGTGTAATTGCGTTGCCTTATTCCTGTTTCTCCCTTCCTTTCTGTGTTTTGTTTATTTCAGAGAGCCAGCTATATAGCAAGACAGCTATAGCTGTACCCTCTCTCTCCTTTCTCTTCTCTGGTGTCTTTCTGGTGTGCTGTCCACACCGTGTGTTCCTTGCAAACGAGAGCTGGGCTATGCACTCCCATGTGCTCTCACTTTTTTTCTCTTGCCCCTGAGGCTGAGCAAGAAGACGCTTGTGCAAACTTGAAATCTCTTGTTTATGAGTAGGAGAAACCCTGCAGCATTTGCACATACCCTCCTGATGCTTAATTGCTTTGCTTTGTACAGTCAGCACAATAGACATGCAAATGTGTGTGTTTGCTTTTAAAAACTTAAAATAAAGTTATCCAACAGTATCCTGCTGTTTATGTGTTTTGTTTGGCGTAGGGATGGTAGTGGTAGCTTTTCTGATGAATCATTTATGAGTGACAAGGGAAAGAGAAATGGATAGTTGCAGTTTAGGCAGTTTAGAGAGAACAGGCCCTGGGGACTGAAGTCTCAACAGTCTACAATTTTGTTTGGAATATTTGAGATGAGAGAAAATTCAAGTTTAGTTTCCACTTTTTCCCATAGGGGCAGCAGTATCTTCTTCAATCCTAGAATAGTAAAACTTGCATTTGCGCATTTCAGCACATTTTTGGGAAAGGACACTCTTCCTGATACTGTATATTGATGTAAGAAGTGTCTAGGAGAGTATCAGGGATCCTCGGATGTATTTGAATATGGACTGTAGGTTTTTACCTTCTGTGTGCCAACATGTTTAAGAGGCTGGCTGTTGAAACTGTAGAGTTAGTTTTTGACTTATTTATCCTATGCTGAAATTCCCTTGGAGATTTCTACATTTGGATGCATCTTTTTCTAACATTGTCCAGATTACACTTAGCAATGGAGTTTTTTCTCCCTGCATGTCATGGCCTCTGTCTGAACCAGAGTTCTGTGTACCTGGGAACTGAGTTCCCACTGGTGAGCTTGACTGAAAATCACCATGGTAGATATGCATAAAACATTATCATTAGGCCCTTTGTTATGAGACAGGAGAATGTTCCATGAACAGGCCTTGTCATTGATGCCAACATGCCAAGATATTTCTGGAAATGGATACTTTGTATACCCCTCAAAATTAATGGCATGCCAGTCAATGAAGGGCCTTCTGTCAGAAACAGAGTCAAATCTGGTCATTCAAACAATGTACACTGACATACACAGCGTATTAGTTTACAGCTCAGGTCAGTTGTCCACTACGGACAGAGAATTTTTGAAAGATCAGGAGAAGGCTAACTTAGGTGGAACTTACATAAGCAAACCTTTGCTTCTGTATATAGCCATTTTCCTGTGTCCTGACAGGTTCATAGGCAGAATTTCAACAGAGAAATCAAAAGATCTGGGGAATGTTTCAGGGTGAATTGTATCTGCATTGTACTGGTGAATCAAGTACACCAATGCAAATGCTTTCTCTTACTGGCATGTTTCAAGACATTCCTTTGTCCCTTGAAGTGTCATTGACACCTCTGGCAAGATTCAATCCCCTTCTGTGGGGAAAGCTGGTGGTCAAGTTAGGCTACTTCTTCTGTGAGTCAATTGCTGGAGATACTGCTGGAGACTCTGACAGTGTTCTGGCAAAAGCAGAAGAGATAAAGTAAAGAAGAAACAGTCTTGTGGATAAAGCAGCATGGATTGGACACCTCATTCAAGAGTGCAAATGAATGTGTGCAACTTGAGAGGATCGTATACTACACAGATGGATATGTATCAAGTATGTATGGGTAATGTTTATTTGTTTATAGTACAAGCTGCTTGTTCGGAAAATCTGTCTAAAAGAATGCTGTGATTGAACTGAACCTGTGACAACACAACCCAAAATTAGCATTAACTACAAAATATTCTCAGTCAGTCAGAATGCTCCAGAGCAGGGGTCGTCAACCCCTGGTCCGCAGCCTGACATCGGGCCGCGAAGGCCTCGGTAATGGGCCACCAGCAGACACAAACGCACATGCGCAGAGCTACCACTCATGCACGTTAGCGCCCCCCGCTGGTGAAAACATGCATGTGTGGTTCCCAGGCCGCCGGCTCTTCCCCACCACCGGAGGCAGTCCTCAACCGCAAAAAGGTTGGGGACCGCTGCTCCAGAGGGTTTTTGTTTGTTTTTTTCCTTTCTTGGAATCGAGAATGTCACTTCATAGAGTTTTTCACCTTCTAGTTTTCTACTGTTTTTATTACAGTCTGCAAGAAAACTATATGTTTGTAATCACAGAAATACCATAGGCATTTTGAAAGTTCACTTTCTGTTTTATCCACACTACATATGCAGTCATTCCTTCTCCAAGGGAACTTTGGGAATGGCAATTCTATGAATTGCTAGTATGTCCAATAGAGTTCCTCCTTTCCCATTAACCTTATTCAAACTACTTTTCCAGTTTACAATACTGAGTGATGGTAATCCAATAGAGTTCTTAACATCCTCATTAAAACTACCATTCCTAGGATTCTTTAGGGAAACTAGTCTCAGAGAGCAGCCGTGTAAGTCTGTAGTACGACAGCTGGATTAGAGTCCACTAGCACTCTAGAGCCAACAAGATTTTCACATTGTAGACTTTTGAGACTCAAAGCTCTTTTAATCAGATACAAGGTAAAATGGATATGTCTGAATGTCAAGAAGTCTTGATTCTAACTCACTTCCAGACTAGACTACTGTAACTCGCTCTACGTGGGCCTACCCTTGACTTTGATACGGAAGTTACAGCTGGTATAAAATGCGGCTGCTAGGGTCCTCACTAGGACATCTTGGAGACCCCATATTCAGCCGGTGCTTCGTCATCTGCACTGGATACCAGTCTGTTTCCGGGTCAAGTTCAAGGTATTGGTATTAACCTTTAAGGCCACACGCAGCCTGGATCCTGCCTACCTGCGGTTGTCCTGGGCCCCTGGGACGTATGCCTGGCCTTGACCAAGGCCAGGGCCTTTTCGGTCCTGGCCCTGACCTGGTGGAATGAGCTCCCGGAAAAGCTGAGGACCCTGCTGGAGTTACCAGCTTTCCGCAGGGCCCACAAGATGGAGCTCTTCTGCCAGGCATACGGTTGAGGCCAGGACAGAATCCCGGGTTTTTCCAGCTGGATCCCAGTTCCATCAGACCAGCTCCTGCTCTCACTAGAGGAAGATCAAGGCCCCATGCTGAACAAAATGGGGATCAGAATAGATTTATAAATGATGTCCACTGCTGCCTTTGTATTGTATTGTTTTATTGTTTAAACTGGGTATATTAGGGTTTTACTGTTTTTAGAATTTTATGATGTAAACCGCCGCAAGACCTATTGGGGAGAGGCAGTATAGAAATCTAAAAATAAATAAATAAAATAAAAAATAAAATATCTGATGAAGGGAGCTTATCCTCTTGAAATATTATAGCCCCAAAAATGTGCTAACCATGACAATCAATCTGGTATTATATGATTATAACATATCATGTAAGTTTACTTCCAGAAATCCCAGAATTTGTTATTTAATTTAAAAGTGACTGGAACACCAACTTATTTGATATAATTCGACCTTACAATTGAAATTATTTATTTTTCCATTTATACCCCGCCCCTCCCAGCATGCTGGCTCGGGGCAGCTTCCAACATTAATTTATAAAACATGCATAATAAATGTAAGTTAAATGTAAAACTTTAAAACCATATACTAAAATAGTCATGCCAGCTGCATGGCCAATTGGTATATTTAAGGGTGTCCAAATCTCAGTTTTCAGGGGGAGGGGGATATCCATAGCGAGCCTGAATGGCTCCAATCAGAGTCATCTTGCTGTTCATTGGCCCCACCAAATCCATCTTACAACGTACCCAGCTCAGTCAGGGCCCTTAGCTTTTGCAGGAGCTCATTCCATCAGGTTGGGGCCAGGACAGTCTTAAGACAGTCAGGTATCATGGGAAGCTGGTGCCTTTCTGTTTGTTTCCGCAGTCACTAAAAACTTCATGGCACTAGTCATTAAAGCTTTGCGGAATTTCATTACTTTCACACTAAAATCTTGTGATTCAGGCACAGTGTCAAATCTGTTCCCTTTTTGTGAATCCGCACTTTTTGTGAATCCTGAGAAAACTTCTCAGGGCTTCTATAGCTGTACACATCACCAATTGCTCCTATATAGCAACCCTTTGCAGCTGACACAGTTCTAAAGCAGCAGTGGAGTTCCTCTACCAATAAGAGTTTCTCTGTTCACTTCAGTGGAGGGGGCAGCTTCACATGGGAGAAGGGTTGACTTCAGCAGAATTGTCTCCTTCACGGAAGTTAGTGCAGAAGGTTTCAGAGGCAGGAGTTCTGTGTGGGACTGTAAGAATTGTACTACAATTTAGCAATGAGCAGTGTTATGGGTTGAATCTATGGGCTCTATGGGTTGAATCTTCTGCATTATTTCCAGTTGTACAAGAAGGCTCCACTATTGCAAGATTTCATTTGCATTCTCATTCTCATTGCAGCCATCCATTTTGCATGACTGTGCAACCCCCTGGTATCACCTTTTGGGGTTCACAGGTGGTTGCTAGAGGAAGGGAAAGGTGCAAAAAACGTGCCTTTGCCAGCATACTCCCCTAGTACTGGACAGGATCGAACTCTGTGTAGTCAGTGAAAATAGTGGGGATTGATTTTAATTACTCAGTTAAAATGTGAGACATTATGTTATTAAGTACATGATAAACAACCCCCCCCAATTTTACTTAAATATTAAGCTGGGGTAGGATTAAAATAACATAATGGTGAGCTTTTGAGAGGAAGCATGCTCTTTAATGGAGGGCAGCCTCTATGAATGGCTAAACAGGCGTATAGAGAACAAAGGTATAGGATCTGAATCACTGTAAATTTGAATCACTGAGATTTAGCTCAGTGTTCTTTATAGGTTCTGTTCCTGTCTCATCTGATAGTCACAGTGACACCTTACCAATGAAATTGTGTTACTCATAAAATTGCTGTTGTATTTTTATTTATTTTATTGAATTGATAGTCAAGTTAATATCACAAATCTGGAATATGAAAAGACTAGTCAGGATATACTTAAAGTGCAAGCAGCCATGTGAACTGTGTATACAGTGGCTACTTGCCATTTAAATTATATTAGGAGTGCAACTGGATATTGCTGATTCAATAAAATGCCTTATATATCAAGTATTGGATCTAATGGGTAATATCTGATACCACAAAAGGTACTCCTGATATTTCTCATTCCATTTCACTCCAAATAAATATCAAAAATTGGGTGAGGAATCCTTTCTCATGTTCTGCAGGTACAATATAGTTTAAAATTTCAAGGGCTATTGTTTTGATGGGTAGTGGGTCAGGTCTATTGCCCCGCAAATAATGACCCCCCCAAAGATTAAAGGGCTGATGTACCATGGATAATCTGTGATTGTCTTCCTCTACCTTTCTGCACTTGTTGCTTGCAGACATGGGAAGGGTATTTGCTTCCTTCACTTCCTCAGGAGTTATTCCTAAGGGTTGAGAGGTCCATAGGAATGACAATATAAAAGGCTGAAGCCAGACTGGGCAGAAATCACTCCTGGGCAGGAGAAAGTTCCTCTCCACAAACTTGCTCTGTATTTGATTGGTTGGCTCAAACCCATAATTAAAATCCCTACTCTTGGTTTGCATAACAGCAGTCTGAATGGCATTGGCCAGTTAAAAACATTTGTAGACCGAGAAAACCATAAGGGCTCCTTTTGCCAGAAGAAGAATGCATGTAAACCTATTAGCATTTTTCTTCTTTCAGAAGCACACCACTAGGTCATATCAGAAACTGCTCTAGAATTTCCTCTGAGCTTCCAGAATGGTGGCCTGTGATTCATAGGAGACTGCTGTTGGAGAAATGCAAGCTCAAAGTCCCTTGGGTTTATGAAACATATTTCTTTGGATACTGGCCACAGGATCCAGTCCTGTCTTTTGTGGCAAACCAGTAACTTCTGGATCCTTTGGCAAATCTGAAGGTTGAAAGGTGTTTATCTTTTGTCTCAAAAATATCTGTTCCATGCAGCATAGTGATAATTGGTGAAGTAATCCACATTTACCTTCCTCAAATGTGTTTCCTATGGGCCTTGATGGGCGTTTGGGGTTAAATGTGACTTTCATGCTGTGTTTTCAACGCTGTCGAGTCTAAGTCTTCATAAAGTAGATTAAAGTCCTTTAAGATGTTAAAGACTTTTCCCCACAGTTAGTTTTTTCAGTTTATCTGGAATCCAGCCATCTGGAAATCAACAAGGTGGGCTGCTGCTGTCCTCCAGCAGTTACAGCCTAAGACCTCTGCTGCTTCAGGTCAATTTACCTTCCAGGTTGGTGGTGCTCTTTTTTCCCATGTACTGCTTAATAATTTTTTTTTTAAAAAAGAGCATGCTCAGGTCAGTTGTCTCTGCCTTTGCATTAAATTTGTCCTGAGCCCATTGCTTTGGAAACAATATTTTATAATGGTATTCTTTTAAATGCTAGTGTGCTCTGTTATTAACACCTGTTGCATGATTTTGATAGTATACTCTGCTTCCATTTTGTCTGCAAAAGTGTAATTTCCATAAACAGAATGAGGAGTCAATTATGCATGCAGATTAATATTCTAATCTCACTGCCTGTGTATGGACAATAGGAAAAAATAACATTATTCTAGCACTAGTATACCCATTCTAGCAATAGCAGAAAGCCATATTGTTCTATTTTCATTGGAAATGGCCATACATTAAAATACATGTAACACTTATTCAAGTTCTTAAGTCTCACATTTAAACATATACCAAATTAAAGTATAATAATTAAGTATATAATTAATAATCCTAAGAAGTGAATCACTCACAGTGCTCACTGCTGTGGAACCATTTGATTTAACAAGAAGCACAAGATGGATATCTCCCGTATTTTTTACATTGACTGTAGAACCTATAGCTAATGTCATTAGATAACTTGAAGATATAAAAGGTATTTGAACTGGACAAAAACAATGTAAAATTGGAACTTATGCAAAAAAGGGAACTGAACTACATTAATAAAGGTGATGTGTGTTACCTCTTTAGATAGCTTGCTATTGATTTCTCAAGCAGTTCAATCTTATGGTAATTGTATTTTTGAAAAAGACAATAAATTGGAACCAAAGATTGTCTTTTGTTGATGTAAGGGGGTCCTTCTGCTCACATATAGTGTCTTCTATGAACAGAAAGGGACACTTAAACCCAAAACCATTATTTTGATGCAATTGTAAAACTGCAATTCTTTGCACATTTACCCAGGAGTAAGCCCCATCTTAAATAGGACTGACTTCTGAATAACATGCTTGTGATCATGATGTAAATTAAGAAAAAAATGGGCATTTTCCAAGAAAACCACAAGATATGGCTCATACACAATGCTTGCCAAACAATCTGAAATATTGAAGAGTGTATGGCTGAATCTTATTTGCCTTTGTTAGACCTGTTTAAAATAGTTATTTGCAGTACGCCTACCATGCACTGACAGTGAATCAGGAAAATACTGCATGAATCTGCATGAAGCTTAATACAAGAATATCATTATAAAATATTATTATGAAATGTCTTTGTGTAATGATCCTTGTACATGGAGGCTTTTGTCCATTATGGGCAGCTAAACAGAATACGAATAATCAAATAATAGACCTTTCATATACATACATGCATGATGCTGCAAAAGAGCATATGTGAGCTATTCCTTTCTGTACTGTTCAGCTCATCTTCTCACCAGTTCCCACAAAGTTATTTGCAGTCATTTGTATGGACCACTGGTGCCTTCTTCCTTGTTTTTTTTTCTCCTATGCCTTCTATAAATAAATGTCTATAAATATGTGTTGATGTCTTTCCATAATTAACCATTGTTGTATAAACACCATACTGGCATTTTATGTTAAAATGCCATTCCTTAGTATGGGTACACCTGCTGCAAGGGGAACATTGATAAAAAGAAATGGTAGTTTACACCTCATAAATACTACAGCAAAGAGGTGTAAGCAGCCAGAAAAAGTTTTGTATTGTATTTCAGATATAACAGAAAAGAATTTATATTTTGTTAACCCCTTTGTTCCCAATTATGTGTGTGTATGTCTATACAGTACAGTCTATACACGCACACACATACAAGGTAAACAACTTTGGTGACTTTTTATACCTAAGGGGTTAAACTCCAAGAATATGTACATATATATATATGTATGGCATAAATTGAGCTATGAAACACGCAAAGCTTTACTGCAGTCTCAAAATATATATTTCTCTTTTTCTCTGCCAAGCTTTCAAAAAACAAGTATCAAAGAAATACAAATGTGCAGAGAGAAACTTTAAATGATTTATTAATCTTTGATGTCTCATTATAAGAGGTATTATGTTATTGTTAAATGATCTCATAGTGTTGTAAGCAGGTTGTGATTTGGCATGCTTTTATGAATTGCACCCAGCATGTTAAAAAAACATTCTTTTAATTGTTATGTGAAATGTTTGCATATGTGGTTATTATCTGTGAACTCATTGTACATGTATCCAAATGTGTTTTCTATTGTGCTTGATTTTGCTGGCCATTCTTGAATGACTTGGCAATTCAAGAAACAAACGTTCTGTGCTGTTGTCTGTAATACGTATTCTCTTTGATGTGTTTTGTCATAGTCCATCATCCTGTATCCTCTTTTTGCCAACAACATATCTTTATATGTGTTGGAAACAAATTTATGCAAAGACATATATATATCTTAGCAAGCTTTGCTTTACATCTTTTAAATATTAGTTTGAGAGCTGTTTGTTGAACTTCTAAAAATAATACTATTTGATATAAATCTTTTGCAGTTAATCCACCATCAGACTTGAGTTTTAAAATTATAGATGAGCGTACTGTTCAAATGTCATGGAATAGGCCACCTGATGCAATAGAAGGTTACAGGATAACAGTGACACCTGCTACAACTGGTAAGATTTAGCATTCTTTTAAAAATGATTTTGGGGAGGGAGAACACTATTAAAATAGTAAAATTACAAAGACAACAATGGGGGGAAAGGAAGATGACAAATCAATTATAGAAGTATACAAGTAGTAAATATAAAACTTTTGCAAATCTCCTTATCAAAAGTCTTTAGCTCATTGTTTGCATCCAAAATAATATATACATCTGTATCACTGAAAAAATATATTAAACATATTGTAGCACTTGTTGCTTGACTAATTCTACAGCATTGATCTTATTCCAATATTTAATGAAAGATCATCACTATTTAATTTAAACATCCTTCATGTATTGTTTTCTTCCCATGGATACTTATATGCAGTAAGGTTATCCATCATTTACTTACTTTCCATAACCGAATATCAATTTAAGAACTCCAGGTCTTGTTCTAGGATCATAGGCCCTTAAAGAGACCTCAGCCTGACACCCTGGAAAGCTACTGCCAGTCTCAGTAGACAGTACTGACCTTGATGGACCCTTGGTCTGATTCAGTATAAGGCAGCTTCATGTGTTCATGTGTGGGTGTTCCAGTCAGTAATTTAGCCTTGAAAAACAGATGCTGGTGGTAGGGGGGGTATATTGATTGGGACTGTAATGTTGGGAACAGAGAGCTTAACTTTCCAAAGTCCCTTTTCTCTCCAAATATAATGAATACACACATGCACACAAATCACACAAGAAATAGAACTGCATAGTATAATCAATCTTTGGCTTTGCCTAGGGGCAGGCCTTTATGAAGCTCAACTGCTGGCATCACAAAGTTGTCCATCAGCAGTTTGTAGGCAGTTCAATTGCAGTTTACTTTCACAAACCCCAGCAGTTAGCTACCAAGCGCTTGGCTGTTCAGTCTCTGACCCATTCTGCACTGGTGGCGATATGCCAGGCTGCTGCTGGGTGTTTGGGCTGGGGCAGGTTGTCCTGCTTCTCCCCGGGTCCAGATGGGGGAGCATTCTCCCCACTGCATCTGGTCTGCCCTTGATTTGTGCCTCCAGATGAAGAAGCCAGGGTGGTGAGGTTGCATGCTGCGGGGCGGTGGGAGCTAATGAAGATTAAGAATCAGGAATTGTGTTACAATGCGATACTCGATTCTTAAAAATAAAAAAAAATGCCCCAGGCAGTTCCTCTGCACTGAGCAGCACAGCAAAGCCACCTGGGGCATTTTTTGTCCCTTCTGGGATGCTGTAGTCATGGCCATGGGTGGGAAAGAGCCACCCTTCCCTTCCCCATCGCTCAGTGCCGTCCCTGACATAGGCCCTGTTGGCACTCAGGGCAAACAAGAGCCTGAATCAGGCCAGGCCTGGGACGTCCCTGGCCTGGCCACGACACCATGTGGAACTGGGAATTTGCCCCACCATCAGATGAGCAGTGAGGCAGGGCAAATTCCCGGTCTGGAAAAGTCTCTCTGTGACATCAGGGCTGCCAGGTCTCAGGTAGCCAAAAGGGCCTTACACCTGGTCTGGGACATCAAATTGAAGTAGTCACTTATTGTTGGGTGAAACTCCAGCTTTTTTGCTTTGAAGTACCGTTACTTGCTTTTAGGAAAGCATATGACTTCGAGGCCTCCAAAGACTTTCATGGCATGTAGGCAAATAAGTATTTTCACTGTGCTTAAGTTAACCCTAGTGTCTTTAGAAATTCTGTGTGATGTAGTTATTCTGTGTATTTATTCTATGTATGTTGATTACAGATGGACCTACTAGAGAATTTACCTTAGCACCTAGCACTACCCAAACTATATTAAGAGATCTTCTACCTGATACTGAATATCTTGTTACAATAAGTTCATATGATGATACAGAAGAGAGTCTATCTGTTTCTGGTCAGCTTACAAGTAAGTCCACAAAATAAATCAAGACTTCAATAAGTCATATGTTACCCAACCAATCTAGCATTATCTGACAAAACTTTGTTTTTGCACTTCAAAACAAACTACAAAACATAATTTTTGTACTACAAAACAAAACCACTTTAAAACACTGAAAATTAAAAAAAAAACTTTTGGAGTCTGTGAATGGAATAGTTTGAATCCTGTGAATTTTAAATTTTTTAGTAATTGAAGATGTGGTGATGGCTACCAATTAATGCTGTTTCTGAAGGTCCTCTGTCACCAGGTGTAGCATTTCAGGGAGTAGTTTGGACTGCAGTAGGTGGGGAGGGACAAGGAACTCCTCTTATTAACTGTTAATAGAAATTTGGTACAAGGTCCAAGCCAATCTTTCTGTAGTATGGTATACTACCCAGATAACCAGAGAAAGCTGTGCTTGTAATCATTCTGTGAACCTGTCATGTTAACTTGTGTACTTATATAATTATGTCAAGAAATGTTGCAGAGCATGAGACATTTGGGTAGGAGACAAAACTGAAGTGGAATTAGGGTTAACAGGCCACAGTTAGCAACCTCTCGGAGGAATTGGGGGTGGGGCCTGTTCTACTGGAGTCATGCCAGTATGACGTGCGTAATTGTAGTAGCGTAATTGTAGTAGCGTTTACAATTTGCAAACCTCTTGCAACATTGAAGTCGTGCGGAATGGACCTTGGTTTCCCCTTAATCTTATGTTTTCTGTTGTTCTAGTTCAAACAGGTGGTTTAATAACAACGGGGGAAAAGAAGATTGATGAGGTTCAGTTACAAAGTAAGTATTGAATCATCAAGATGGTGCCATAGTCTAGAATCAGTATCCATTAAAAGCACCCCCCCAGGGAGGAAATTGTACATAAATGGATAGCAACTTTCTTGCCCTTTTCTTAGCATTTGTCTTCATTGGGTAGTGAAATTCTGTACCCTAGCCCAGTGGTCCCCAACCCTCGGGCCGCGGCCTGGGCCATGGCGCCGGTCCGCGGCTCCCTCTCCCCCCCCCCGCAGTAAGAAACTTCCCAGGCCGCAAGCTTGCGGCCCGGGAAGCTTCTTACTGCGGGAGAGGGGGGAGGGGGGGAGAGGGAATCAGGGCTGCACCCGCGCATCGCGCATAAGCGCTTTCGGCCATGCATGGCGCATGTGCGCATGCATGGCCCGGCTGAACTTGCTTCCAACTACGAAGTGCTAAGATATAAATTGTCTTTAGATTCATAGGCATATTATGCTTTATTTATTATATGTGATAGATTTGATTCAAAGAACTTTAAGGGAAACTGGGCTTATGAAATGCATTTTTCCTACTTCTCCCTATCTTCTGCATAATTAAAGGTAAAGGTAAAGGTATCCCCTGTGCAAGCACTGGGTCATGTCTGACCCTTGGGGTGACGCCCTCCAGCGTTTTCATGGCAGACTCAATACGGGGTGGTTTGCCAGTGCCTTCCCCAGTCATTACCGCTTACCCCCCAGCAAGCTGGGTACTCATTTTACCAGCCTCGGAAGGATGGAAGGCTGAGTCAACCTTGAGCCGGCTGCTGGGATTGAACTCCCAGCCTCATGAGCAGAGCTTCAGACAGCATGCCTGCTGCCTTACAACTCTGCACCACAAGAGGCTCTCTGCATGATTAGAATACACCAAAAGCTGTTCTTGTCAATCAGTATATGAGAGGGGGAAAGGCTGTAGCTTGAGTGCGAAGCAGATAAAAATGAAGGATTTCCATTATGCAAATGGAAGTGCTTTCTGCTTATGAAGGAGCTATTGATGTAAACCCAATGTATGTCGTATATGTGTGCATGAAAGAGATGATTAATTGCTGGGCTACACTGGTCTAATTTTGTTAAAATTATGTTCCAGCATGTTCCATTAGTGCTGTTACAGATTTAGTCTTTCTTGTGGATGGCTCTTGGAGCGTGGGAAGAAATAACTTCAAATATATAGTGGATTTCATTGTTACCCTCGTATCGGCTTTTGACATTGGAGAAGACAAGACAAGAGTTGGAATTGTTCAGTATAGTTCAGATACAAGGACGGAATTCAACTTAAATCAGTATTTCAAAAAGAGAGATCTCATTGAGGCAATTAAAAGAATACCATACAAAGGAGGCAATACAATGACAGGTATGGACTTTTAGCTGTTTAATAATACAAATAGCATGCTTGCTGTGCTTATCATATTATTTGATTTTACAGGATTAGATGTGATAAATCTTGATTTAACAGTGGACAAGATAATCATAACTCATTTTGTTAATTTTAGGGGAAGCTATTGAGTATCTGATTAGGAATTCATTCACTGAGTCTGCTGGAGCAAGAAAAGGCTTTCCCAAAGTGGCAGTTGTCATCACGGATGGAAAATCTCAGGATGAAGTAGAAATTCCTGCAAGAGAACTGCGTAATATAGGAGTTGAAATATTTTCTTTGGGTATGTTGAAGTTAATGCAAAAAATGTTACCAGGCATCTCAGGCAAAAGGTTGAGCTTTGCGTTGTGCTTGCTATAACAACACAACATTTTTTTCCTAATTCTGATTACTTGTCTTAGATTTACTTTTCAAAAGTATTGCCAACATTTGGACATATTGGTGATATTTGAATACTTCATAATATAAGTGAAAACACAGTCACCAAAATATCTTCATTATGATCACTCTTAATATCTCAGAAAGGTCCCAGTAAGCAAAATATGCAGTATTTTAAACCATTAACATTTACCATCTTTCCTGCCTGACAAAGAGGGAGCTGCATCCCCTTTGACAGCTAACTGGCTATGCATAGTACTGTGGAACTAAAAGCTATGTGGAAGTGAAGTGGGGAATTGGGTAAAACCAAGTGGAAAAGTTGGTAAGATCCAACCTCCTGCTTTAAAGTAGCTGAATACATTTTATTAAAGAAGACTGCTTTGAATACATCAAGCTTCCCTATCCCGCATCAGACCATTAGTCTACCCATTCTCACATGGAAGCCATGTGAAATATGTGCTCTCCATGGCTGAACCATGGCTGTCCTAGAGGCTGATTATCTTCATTCTTTAAAATTGCACTTAAATACATACTTTTGGATCCACCATAAGGATCTGTGGTACTGGAAACACAGTAGCTTCTTCTGTATGTATCAGCATTGGAGGATACACACATACCATATGTGGCAGCTCATCTACTGCTGAGATGTGCAGGGAAGTGTCCCCAAACTAAGCCAGGAATTTGTTTCCATCTGTTCCTCCCTGTCTCTGAACTCATTGGAGAGGTTGACCCCAAACCTGTAAAGGTCCATGAGCAGTATGGATATGCAGCAATCTGTAGTGTCTGATATTATTTGAATCTGACATTTTTTTTTATATTTTAGGAATCAAAGCTGCAGATGCCAAGGAACTAAAGTTAATTGCATCACAACCTTCCCTGAAACATGTTTTTAATGTGGCAAACTTTGATGGCATTGTGGATGTACAGAATGAAATTATCTCACAGGTGTGTTCAGGCGTTGATGAACAATTGGGTGAACTGGTTAGTGGTGAAGAAGGTAAGAAACTGTAAGTTTTCATAATAACTCAAAAGCATCCCTGTTCAAATACCTACCATTGTGGGGACACCTGTTCTGAGGGAGCTAAATGGCCCCTGGCTCAGTTCTAAAGAGTTAATTCAGGCTTTCTCAACTATCCTGGGGTTTCCACGATGGCCCCAGAAGGGTTTTGCCAACTAGGTTGTAGTTAATTAATTTTAAATATATTTTTTAAAGTTGTAAAAACATTAATTGGGTGCTGTAACCATATATGGTCATGTCTACCGCCCCCAATGATGGGCCTGGAGGGGGAGGGGAGAAGGGACCTTTGTTGGCTGAGATTTGTCGCACATGGTAGCGAATGGAGTCCAGAGACATAAATACTCTTATTTTAACTTAAATGCAGGGGTGGGGGTATGCGGGTGGTGCAGCGTAGGCCTACCCCAACCCTGTTCCTGGTCCAGTGGAATTGGCTGCTGGGCTATTTTTGGCATGGGGGTGGGGGGGGGCAGAGAATGGCATAGACCTGCCCCAGCCCTGTTTCTTGTGTTGAAGGGGGTGGAGGTGACAGAGAGGAAAGGGAAGGCAACTGTAAGCCGCTTTGAGCCTCCTTCAGGTTGGGAAAAGCGGCATATAAGAACCAACTCTTCTTCTTCATAGGCCTGCTCCAGCCATGCTTCTGGTATTGCTGTAAGTGTGGAGGCGATGGAGCAGCAAAGGCCTGCTCCGGCCATGTTTCTGTCTTTTGCCGGGGTTGTCTCATTAAGTGGGAATGTTTGGGTGATGTCACTTCTGTGAACATGTGACTTCCGGGGTGTGGCAGGAAGGTGTGGCCTGCTGACATCACTTCTGGGAGTTCTCTAAGTTTGAAAAATGTTTCAGGTGTTTCTCAGTGGTAAAAAAGTTGAGAAAGGCTGAGTTAATTCAAATACCTCAAAAGGTTTGTGCAGACCCAGATGGGTTTTGACTTACTTTTCCTTGAACAGCTGCCATTAATGCCACTTCACAGAGTTTGCTGTCACAAAAACATTTATCATCATAGGGAGATGTTATTGATCATTCACAATTTAAAAACTTGTTTATTCCTGTAGAATGTTTGTTACTTTTGGACTAGGCTTATGTATTTTAAATGTCAGAGAATGCAAACTCTGAATAGGTGTTTCTGAGTGGACTCAAGTATAGCCATCATTGACTACTGAGATCAATTTGAACTTTTGAAGAGCAAGCTAAGGAGGTATACTCAGAAGTAAGTCTCATTTCATTCAAAGGGGCTTAATCCCAAGAAAGTGATCTAGAATTGCCGCCTTATTGCTCTTCAAGAGTTAAAAAGATACTTCTAGCTTTCTTTTTAATTGTATAACAGGATAATGCACTTAATTATCTAGAAGCTAAGGAACGTTGGTTGTTGTTGTTAGGTGCGAAGTTGTGTCCGACCCATCGTGACCCCATGGATAATGATCCTCCAGGCCTTCCTGTCCTCTACCATTCCCCGGAGTCCATTTAAGTTTGCACCAACTGCTTCAGTGGCTCCATCCAGCCACCTCATTCTCTGTCAACCCCTTCTTCTCTTGCCCTTGATCGCTCCCAGCATTAGGCTCTTCTCCAGGGAGTCCTTCCTTCTCATGAGGTGGCCAAAGTATTTGAGTTTCATCTTCAGGATCTGGCCTTCTAAGGAGCAGGCAGGGCTGATCTCCTCTAGGACTGACCGGTTTGTTCGCCTTGCAGTCCAAGGGACTCGCAAGAGTCTTCTCCAGCACCAGAGTTCAAAAGCCTCAATACTTTGATGCTCGGCCTTCCTTATGGTCCAACTTTCACAATCATACATTGCAACTGGGAAGACCATAGTCTTAACTAGACGCAATTTAGTTGGCAAGGTGATGTCTCTGCTTTTTAGGATGCTGTCTAGATTTGCCATAGCTTTTTTCACTTGGAGCAAGCGTCTTTTAATTTCTTTGCTGCAGTCCCCATCTGTAGTGATCTTGGAGCCCAGGGAAACGTTAGTAGTGTCCTAGAAACCTTTTGGTTGTGCGGGCTAAGGCATCTCATGGAAATCTACAGCCCTTAGGGTGTAGTCCAACGCTTGTATTTTGCATTACCCATTACATCAAAGTATCATGAACAAAGTAGTAAACATAACTCTGGTCACATGTATCAGCACCCTTTATTCAGATCACTGATGTCATAAATGGCTAAGAAATACCTTTAACCAATATTGTCATTTATTTGATCCAGTGTTCAAGTTCGCAATATTTGTTTTGGGGGGGGGGATGCAACTATGTTTGTTCTAAAAGTCAGATGTCAGTCTGTTTATAATTTCATTCTTGTTTTTAATTTTTCAGCTGTTGAACCTCCATCAAACCTAGTAGCTACACAAGTCTCATCAAGATCTATTCGAATCACTTGGTATCCATCTCCTAGTGAAATAACTGGGTACAAGGTGGAGCTCATTCCAATGATAGCTGGTGCCAAGCAGTATTCATTGAGTGTAGGACCCCAGACAACTGCTTTTAATGTTAAAGACCTTTCTTCAGAAACAGAATACCAAATACACGTGTATGCAATGAAAGGATTGACTGCCAGTGAACCAGTGACTATAATGGAAAAAACACAGCCAGTAAAAGTTCAAGTGGGTAAGTTACTAATAGATGAAATTAATGTGCACAATACCAGTTGAATTGTACAAAAACAACAGATTACTGACAATAGACAAAAAAAATAGGATTTTTTCATTTTTTTATTTGCAGCTATATCTTTTAGAAGACTGAACAGAACAGTTTTGGGCCTCTTTATGCTTTGTAATATAAAATTAGTATTGAAATCCAAAAGATTTCTGCTAACCTCTCTAAAAGATACACACTTGTATCCAGACCTGTGACTGCACCAGCAGTTCCACTTGCCAGAATAGAACCTTGTGGTCACACTCCACTTCTTTGAGGCCAGGTCCACACAGACCTCAGGGGAGGGTGGCCCACAAGTAGGATCAGAACAATTACAAAACCCAAGGAAGTAGATAACCCAACCTCTTTGTTCGGTAGAACTGCCACCACCTCTGAATAGTCTCTTAGACTTTCAAGACCCAGGGGCAGCCTTGAGACCTATCAGGGGTTTAACAGGGAACATGGCTCTGTCAAGAGACAAGGCCCACAAGACAAAAAGGTTTTTCTGGTAGTATAGCACGAGTAAGGCAGGCTAGGATTTGATTTAGCTTGTTCCAGAATCAAAAACTATTTTGTATTTATTAAGGTGCACATATGTACTAGTAGTGAAAAAATAAGAACATTGTATAATATTCCTGACTAACACAAGATACTCACGAGAATGGCAAAGTTGTAAGACAGAGTTTCAGAGTCCAAAGTCCATAATACAGGTTACAGACAACATGTTCAAAAGTGTGAACAAAAACCTGAACAACATGATGTTGTTACGATGGAAGATCTTTATGGCTTGTTCCCACATGGGGCTTTGTGCACATAAACCAATCAAAAAGAAATTAGCAATTTATTGATTAACCAATTTGGTTACTAGTGTCAAGATCCTAAGGTGGGTGATGTAATGCTGTCTCATCTAACTCAAGGCCCATTCTCATAACAAGCTAATTGGGAACAACTGAAGCCAATTGTCTTATCAGTATGTGTGGGCAGTGTTAGGCTTCTCAAGGGCACAAGTGCAATTAATTGGCAATACATTGTTGCACTAAAAGAAGCAAAAACTTTCTCATGCGGCCCACAAAGAAATTCACAGGGCCAAAGCCTTAACTAAAGTTTCATGAACAGGATCTGAAGCCATTATTTCACTACAGATCTGCAATTGGATTTGTGTCCAAGACCGTTCCATGATCCTCTGGAGTGGCTTTCTTGGGAGTACAAGGGGGTGTGGTAGCAGGAAGGGAAGGCGATAATGTCTAGTTAGTACATTTTTATTCTATCCTTTCTCAATGAGTCTGAGGACAGCTTACATAGTCCCCCCAGCACTGTTTTATTGTCATAACAATTGTATGAGGTAGGTTAAGCTGAGGGAGAATGAATGGACAAAAGTCACCCTTTGGATTGAGCAAAGGTTCTGTTTTGTGAGGTGGCTTGTTCATAGTTCTCTGGATTCCCCAAACAGCTGAAAGAAACAAAATGAGGAAATAATAATTTACTTGCTAGCGATAGCCAGAATGTAGCAGGAGAAGAATAGCATAATATATAGAAGGATGTACTACAAACAGGGGTGTGTCACCCCCCCTGGTATTTTTTGGGTTGGGTATTTCCTGATCATTTCCTGAATGAGCCTCTTGTGGCGCAGAGTGGTAAGGCAGCCGCCTGAAAGCTTTGCTCATGAGGTTGGGAGTTCAATCCCAGCAGCCGGCTCAAGGTTGACTCAGCCTTCCATCCTTCCGAGGTCGGTAAAATGAGTACCCAGCTTGCTGCTGGGGGGTAAACGGTCATGACTGGGGAAGGCACTGGCAAACCACCCCGTATTGAGTCTGCCATGAAAACGCTAGAGGGCGTCACCCCAAGGGTCAGACATGACTCGGTGCTTGCACAGGGGATACCTTTACCTTTACCTTTACCTTTACCTATTTCCTGATATTCCTGAAGCATTTTAAATGGAGCTATCCAGTGGTTCCAAAACCACAAAATATTTTCAGGATTTTTGGGCCTGGTCATTTCAGATAACCAAAAAATAGTAAAAAAAAAATTGACTGAATTAATATCCCAAAAATACTGATCAGGGATTTTCCAGGTATTTTTCCAACCAGTTTAGTTGAATGCACACCACAACCACAAAATGCCTAAACTGAAACCTTACAAGGATGATGCCCTATTAACACAGACTTAAAAAAGTGGATGTTTTATGGATTTTTATGAAAACGTTGAATAGAATAAAGGAGAATTGCAAACCCCTTTTTCTTAAACATAGAATATTTTTAAAAATGAATAGTGTGTAATATGTATTTAAATGATTCCTTTAAATAAGACTTTAGATAATGTTGAGGTATTATTTTCTGTAATTTGTACTTATAATGATGGTGATGATCATTAAAGAAAGGGATATGAATATATGATTGTTCACACACTTTTGGCAGTGGTTTTTTTATGGGTATGATTGGGAAGTGTAAGGAAATGTGCAATCCCCCCATGATTACAATATACCAAGTAATTTGTCCATATATATACAATTGGATAACCTGAGGGAAGAATTGCACAAAATAACCATGTATACAGCAATTTCACATATTTTGTTAACTTAAATGATGGAACTATGTGTTCATATTTCATCACTATATCTGATGATAATTATGTTAGCCATTCAGTTATGTCCAGCTATGCTAGTCACAAGCCCTTGGGTATGCCAGTCACAAGCCCTGATAAATTAAGGGTTAAGGAAAGACCTGACAACCTAAATTGTCAATATTTTGCCAAGAAAATCCTATGGAATAGCTCTCAAACAATTTCACTATATCTATGGAGGTACTAATTTGGTAAGCTTTGGGTAGTATTATCACATTAGAATTTGCATACATCTAATGAAATCGGGAGCCTCTTGTGGCGCAGAGTGGTAAGCGGCACAAATGCTGTCTGAAGCTGTCTGTCCATGAGATTGGGAGTTCGATCCCAGCAGCCAGCTCAAGGTTGACTCAGCCTTCCATCCTCCCAAGGTCGGTAAAATGAGTACCCAGCTTGCTGGGGGGTAAAACTTTAATGACTGGGGAAGGTACTGGCAAGGCCACCCCATATTGAGTCTGCCATGAAAACGCTGGAGGGCGTCACCCCAAGGGTCAGACATATCTCGGTGCTTGCACAGGGAATATCTTTACCTTTACCTTTAATGAAATCGGTTGGTGCTAGATTCAGGCAACAAAAGTGTATCTCCAGTGGGTAAATTATCTTACAAAACTTGCTGCCACAAGAAATTTTAGAAGAACTTAGATGGTTTTTTAAAAGACAAATCAAGGGTATAGATCTGTGAGCTGCATTTAATCATAGCAGTTAAGTGGTACCCCTGTCTTCAGACACAGTGTATCTCTTAACACTAAGTGATTTGGGGAAACAAAGCAGGGAGGCTTTTGACTTTTTTTTCCTGCTTGTGGGCTTCATGAGAATCTTTAGTTACCAGTTGTTGGAAATTGGAATATGTGGACACTCCATTCTTATGAATTATATAAGCTCTTACATAGCTGACCTACCACAAGTGGAAAACATACAATGACCCCTGCTGGATCAGATACATGGCCCATCTAGTCCAACATCATCTTTCACAATGGCCAACCAGTTATCTGGAACGGTGATCCCGGGCCGCGACCCGGTGCTGGGCTGCGAAGGCCCTGGCACTGGGCTGCGGCTCCCTCTCCCCGCCCCCCCCCCCACGCAGTAAGAAACTTCACAGGCCGCAAGCTTGCAGCCCGGCAAGCTTCTTACTGTGGTAGGAGGGGGAGAGGGAAGCAGGGCCGCGCATGCGCGGCATGCACGGCCAGCAATCTCCCTCCCTGCCGCCGCCGGTCCACAGCCTGTAAAAGGTTGCGGACCACTGATCTGGAAAGCCCACAAAAGGGCATAGATGCTGAGACTTTCTCCTGCCTTATGGCTTTGGGAGGTTTAGTGCCTCCAAATATGGAGGTTTCCTTCAGTCAACATGGCTAGTAGCCACTGATAGACCCAGGAGTGGGTTAAGGTAGCGATCCCCAACCCGTGGGCAGCAGACCACATGTGGTCCTTCGACTAAT
Source organism: Paroedura picta (assembly GCF_049243985.1). Classification (NCBI taxonomy): domain Eukaryota; kingdom Metazoa; phylum Chordata; class Lepidosauria; order Squamata; family Gekkonidae; genus Paroedura; species Paroedura picta. Next base: position 141,724,035 of record NC_135369.1, read on the forward strand.
TGGAGGTGGGCCCCGAAGGACGCCTTCTCTCCCCCCCTGCCCCTTTACTTCATCCCCCCGGCCCTTTACAACACACTTCGGGTGTCATTGTCTCCCATCACTCCCAGATGGGACTATCTCGTTGCAGAGAAACAAGCTCAGGGTTCCCATTGATTTGTCATTGTCATGAGTTAAAATTTCCATGAAAATAAAATGTTCCTTATGTTCGTTGTTGTGTCGTGTCTGTATCTTATTTTGAAGGGATGTTTAAACATTACCATAGCAATCAGAGAGCATTAGGGCAGTGGTTGAGAGTAGAGGAGTAAACTATCCCCCCCACCGGACCTCAGTAAAAGGCGTTGAGAGGTCCCTGGTGAGTGGTCCCCGGCGTTGAGTGGTCCCTGGTGATAAAAAGGTTGGGGACCACTGGTTTAAGATTTGTGGGGCCCTAGCAGAGTACAATTGCAGCAGGAGGAGCCAGACTGGGAGCAGAGAGGCCCCACACGGGAAAGGGGTGTCACTCCGAGTGTCCTTGAAGAAGAGAAAGGGGGGAGTAGAGAGGCTACAGCCCTGATCTATGGAGGGAAGGCACCATGTGGGGGCCCCAGAAGCACAGTGCCCATATCACATGCTACATGTCTTACATGGATAATCTGGCCCTAGATAGATCTATCCTCCATGTATCTATATTATTCCCTTTTAAATCTGTTTTTTCTAGTGGCCAACACAACATTCTCTGGCAGTGAATTCCATACTTAAATCACTCTTGGTATAAAGAAGTATTTCCTTTTGTCCATGATGAACCTACTGCCCACCAGTTTCATTGGATAGCCTTTAGTATTTTGAGAGGAGAAAACATTCTTTGTCAACTTTCTCCTCCCTGTACAGAATTCTATAGACCTCTATCATGTCCCCCATTATTTGCCTCTTTTCTAAACTGAAAAGAAAAATAATTTTGTTAATCATTATTTTAGCTAGAAGGATCACATTTAATAGTATAGAAGTGAGAGCATTTGATCTACAATTTCAGAAATGCAAAATGTGCCCATTTGTAGGAGATATTTTATGTGGATATGATGTAATATAGTGTCTAAGTGCCTGACCATGCAACCCTGAGCAGTATATTGAAGTCCATTGAAGTCAATAGACTTAAGATGGGTGCAACTCTGCATAGATCAACATTGTGAGCTATGAACTGCAATATCTACAGTTCAGATCTCTTTTGTAGCATGGACATGATAAGCAAACAACTGTTTACACCTTGAAGATCCTATTTGGGTGGGAAAGTGTAATATAAATGTTTTAAATAAATGAATATTTATTTCAGTTTCAGCCCATCCCTGAATCCTACCCTCACAATCTTATATTAATAATGATAAAAATACTTTCAGCATCCCAAAGTATTGTATGAATGCAAAATATGTTACCCACAGAGCACTACACTTTGCCAACACCAATTTATTGGTGATCCCTGGACCCAAAGATGTTTGTCTGGCCTCGACCAAAGCCAAGGTCGTTTCAGCCCTGGGCCCTGGTGGAACGAATTGCCAGCTGAGATCTGGGACCTGATGGATCTGTCTGAGTTCCACAGGGCTTGTAAAATGGCACCCTTCTGTCAGGTGTATGGTTGAGGTCCATGCTGACTGAAACAACATGGGTTCCCCTCTTTCTCCTTCTCAGCCTCCAACCCTTGTTTTATACCAATTTTATATCACTTCCAGTCTGAGTAAATGGTGGTGGGTATTTTAGAGGGTGGGAGGAGGGGGACTGGTTTGAATGGGTTAACTGGGTTTTACTATAAACTACCCTGAGCCTGATTATGGGGAGGGGTGGTATAGAAATTAAATTTAAAAAATATTCTTTCCTTTTTACAGAATGCTCACGTGGTGTGGATGTAAAAGCTGACATAGTGCTTTTGGTTGATGGCTCCTACAGCATTGGTATTGCCAATTTTGTTAAAGTAAGAGCATTTTTGGAAGTGTTAGTGAAAAGCTTTGAGATCTCACCTGAAAAAGTCCAGATAAGCCTTGTACAGTATAGCAGAGACCCTCATACGGAGTTCACATTGAACAAATACAACAGAATTGAAGATATAATCCAGGCGATTAACACATTTCCCTACAGAGGTGGATCTACAAATACAGGCAAAGCAATGACTTATGTGAGGGAAAGAGTTTTTGTTACTGGCAAAGGTGCAAGGCCAAATGTCCCAAGGGTCATGATTCTTATTACTGATGGGAAATCATCAGATGCCTTTAAAGATCCTGCAGTAAAGCTGAGGAAATCAGACGTTGAAATATTTGCTGTTGGAGTTAAGGATGCAGTCCGATCAGAGTTGGAAGCAATTGCTAGTCCTCCTGCAGAAACCCATGTATATGAAGTAGAGGATTTTGATGCTTTTCAAAGAATATCTCTTCAACTTACACAGTCTGTCTGCTTAAGAATTGAACAGGAACTTCGAGAAATTAAGAAGAAATGTAAGTAATAAAAATAATGTAAAACTTGTTAATTATTTATTATAGTGCACAGTTAAAAACAGAATAAAAACAGCTTAAAAACTATACCGAACTAACAACACATAGGACCAAATGCGTTTCGACCCTTCCGGGTCTTCCTCAGTGGTCAAAATATAATAATACACTATATAGCACTCTCTATAATGTGTAGCTGAATGGTTGAGTGGGGACTGTAACTTATGGCTCCAACCAATATGTATAAATTATATCCTTTTTAGAGACCAATTCCTCTGTTATGTCCCTAATGTCACCACTCTTCGCTATCATTAAGTTCTGTACTCAGAGTGTATTCTCATGTGCGTCAGAAATTTTTTGACATTGTAACTTAAATTTTTATGGTGGATGAGTCTGCTTTAATCTCATTTTTAAAGGTTTGGTATAATGAACACAACTGAAAAAAAGGTTAAGCATTCTTTAATGGCCATAGGAGTGCATAACTGTGGCTGGATTGAGAAGCATGTTATCTGCTCTTGACAATTGTCAGTCATAGTTCAGGTGATCTGAGACTCCTTTACTCTTTTAATAATTTTCTAGAGCAGGAGTGGTCACACAGTTGTAGTCATTGGACATCTAGAAAGCTGCAATTTCACTACCCCTGGTCTAGTGGTATTGGCCTTAGAAATGCTTCCTATCTTTAGCACATTAGATGAATAAAACAAAGTATACAAAAGTGCTTTTGGTTGTTTCTTTGAGATACTCTAGTGCAGGGGTAGTCAACCTGTGGTTCTCCAGATGTCCATGGACTACAATTCCCTCGAGACCCTGCCAGCATTTGCTGGCAGGGGCTCGTGGGAATTGTAGTCCATGGACATCTGGAGGACCATAGGTTGACTACCCCTGCTCTAGTGCTTTCCTTCTGGCTTCTTTATGGATGAATGAAATTAATTCATTTAACTATTTCACTAGAACAGCCCCCAGGGAGATCAGAATCCTTCAGATTATGGAGGGTATGGTTTGAGGGGGACCGCCAGATGTTTTATAGGTCAGATGTTTTGAGGTCAGATTAACCGTAGTCAAATGCCTGGTGGTAGAAGGCCTGCTGCGCTACTCTCGTGACCCGCGCCTCCACAGAGAGGGAGGCATCGAGGATCACACCCAGGTTTCTGGCAGAACTACTGCTAGTTGCACTCCGTCCAGGTTGGGTAAACACGCTTCCTTGCTTGTCCCTTCTTACCCAGCCACAGGACTTCCATCTTTGAAAGGTTGAGCTTCAGACAATTCTGCCTGAGCCACTTCATCACTGCTTCCAAGCATCTGGCTAAGGATTCTGGGGGAGAGTGATCTTTATCAAAGTTGTATCAGCTTTAATTCTCCATTGTTTTCCAGTGATAAAAGGGCTGCCTATTTAGAAATGTGCATATTATATTGGCATTGTTCAGAATTTGTGAAGCATATGCAACGATCTTTCCAATTTGACTATTTAACTTTAGTTTTTAAAACTGATAGAATCATCACTTTTTAGTGAAATGCCAGAAAAGTGGGAGTTTATAATTTCTAATGTATGCAATATATTAAAATAACTTATAAATATACATTTAAACAAGAAGTATTGGATATATAAAAGCTCTTTGTTTTTGTATACATTTCTGGAATTTAGAGTAGTTCTATCAAAGCATGCATTGCTCTCTGCATTTTTCTTTTCAACAGCTTACCTGCCTGCAAGAGATCTAGAATTTTCAGACGTGACTTCTAACAGTTTCAAAGTCAACTGGTCTCCAGCAGGAGCTGGTGTTTTATCCTATCTTGTTAAGTATAAAGTGGCTATTGGTGAAGAAGAATTCATTGTTTCTGTACCAGCTCCTGTTACTACTACAGTACTTACTAATTTACTCCCCAAAACTACATATACTGTCAGTGTGATTGCAGAATATGAAGATGGCGATGGCCCTTCCTTGGATGGGGAAGAAACAACTTTAGAAGGTATAGTCTGTGTTAGTGTATCGTTCTTCATTCCAGAAAACTAACATGATACGTGCATTACCATGGCCTTTTGTTTTTTGGGGGGAGAGGGGATGTTTCCAGATTTGGGTGACAAGTATCTTGTTATGGTACCATGTGAATTGGGATTTGCCTAATGTTCAAATAATACTTGTCCCTAGATAATTCCTTATTAGGAATTCAAACTGATGTTGATACAAAAATGGTCCTATTTTTTTCTGTTGACCTTTGGACAAGATAGAAAACCCAGGATTCAAAGATTATGTTTTGATTAGTTATCTTGGATATTTTGTATTTAGTACTCTTTAAGTTATGTTTCATTCTAAACCGGAAATGCCCCAGTTGTAAACAAGTATAAGTTGGCAGAGCATTAAAGGGCTTTCCGTTTTTAAACAAAGCATCCTTGTCCCAATTCATGTAATTTTCCCAGTATTCCAAATCATTCTGCCTTTTTGTATATGTTATTTAAATATAAACAGTTCAGCAGTATTTTGGTAAGAAAGTGTTTACTTTTTATCACCTGAATTGGGGGGGGGGGGGATATAAAATCACAAGTATATGAACTGGCCAGAATAAAATGACTTGAATTTTTTTGTGTTATTTCTTTTCTAGTTCGGGGATCACCACGAAACTTAAGGATAACAGATGAAACAATTGATAGTTTTAAGGTTGGGTGGACACAAGCTCCAGGGAATGTTCTCAGGTACAGAGTGGCATATAGACCAGCAGCTGGTGGAGAGAAAAGACAAGTAACTGTTTCTGCAAATGAAAGAGCAACTACGCTACAGAATCTGCAGCCAGATACAAGATATGAAGTCTCTGTTACTGCTGAGTACCAGTCTGGTTCTGGAAGTCCACTTAATGGATATGGAAAAACGGAAGAAAGTAGGTATCAACATATTTGGTGTTTCTTACCTTCCCCTAAGGCTAGAATTCACAAATATGCAACAATTCAGTGAAGAACATAAAAAGAGCCTTGCTGGATCAGACCAGTGGCCCACCATTCTATGTCACACAGTGGTCAACCAGTCATCCTGGATGGCCAACAAACAGGGCATAGGAGTAAAGTTCTTCCCCTGGTTTTGCCATCCCAGCACTGATATTCAGATTATCTGTATGAGGAGGTTCCTTTTAGTCATCACAGCCAGTAGCCATTGATGCACCCATATCCTCTATGAATCTAATTCCCTTCGTAGACTGTAGATTTGGGAGCCACAAAAGAAGTACTTCCTTAATCATCCTGTTTAATTCATTGTCAAGGAATGTAGTGATTAACACTGTATTAGTTTGTCTTTAGAAGAGAATGAGACAAATTCATGGAGGATAAGTAGCTTTCAGTCATTACTCATAGAATCTCTCCGTTCAGAAGCAACCTTCTGAATATCAAAGCTGAGTGGGTAACAACAGAGGGAGGTCTTGACCTCAATATACTGTCTGTATGACTTCCAGGTGCATCTGGTTGGCCACTGCATGGAACAGAATGGGAGCTCATTCCACCAGGTCAGGGCCAGGACCAAAAAGGCCTTGGCCCTGGTTGAGGCCAGGTGAACCTCCTATGGGTCAGGGACCACCAACAGGTTTACACCCACCAAATGAAGTGCCCTGCAGGGAGCATAAGGAGACAGGCAGACCCAAAGTTATGTGCGGTCCAGACTGCAGATGGCCTTAAAGGTTAACACCAAAACCTTGAACCTGATCCATGCTGCAACTGGCACCCAATGCAACTGCCTCAGCACAGGCTGGATATGGGCCCTCCAGTGTGTTCCCGTGAGGACCCTAGAAGCAGCAGCTGCACTTTCCAGGTCAGAGACAAGAGTAGGCTTCTGGTTGCTTCTATCTGTGTGATACAGAAATCTGCAGATAAATGCTGAGAGCATGCATTCCTCATATTTTACATGCACACATTTCAGTGTATTAACTGTCCTTAAGTTAGACTTACTTAAGTACTTACTTAAGTAAATTGAAAAAGAAAATATTTTTAGTGAGGAAAAGGCTGGCAAGTCAAAGTGTTATGGCAACCCTGAGGGATTTTCAAGGTAAGAGACTTCAGTGGTGGCTTACTATGTCTGTCTCAGCAGAGCAACTCTGGACTTCCTGGGTGGTCCCCTATCCAAATACTAACTGGGGCCACCCCAGTTAAGTTCGGAAAGCTGATGAGACCGGGGTAGCGTGGGTGATGCTTACCAATATAGTTGTTTCTCACCAATACTCCTTGTCTCAAGAGAAATTGATTTTCATAGTGAGTTGGATCCAAAGAAGCCATATGTCTTAAATTTCATTTTATTCCAAAAGCTGTTTTTCCCATCAACAATATACCTGTTGTTCTTCATTGTTCCAGCAAACATAGCAGTAGCCAACATCTCGACTACATGACACTGTACATAAGTGCTGTCCCCCCCCCCCCCCCCCCGGTGATTACATTTGTTTAGATCACAGATATTTTGCAGAAGTCTTAAAGATAGCAAATTCTCAAGTAATGCTTTTGGATATTTTACCACAAACAGTTCTAGGAAGACCAAGAAACTTGAAAGTTTCTGATGCCACAATATCCTCAATGAAATTAACTTGGAGCTCAGCCCCTGGCAAAGTACAACGGTATCTTGTAACGTATACACCAGCAACAGGAGGCGAAACCAAAGAGGTAACGCTAAGGGGAGACACCACCAACACAATACTCAGAGACTTGGAGCCAGGAACCAGATACGACTTGACTGTGACTGCCTTATATTCTTCCGGAGCAGGAGATGCACTTTCAGGGCAAGGAGACACTCTTGAAGGTAAGAACAGGTTGGCTTCAAAAATTAATGTTGTGCTTATCGAAGACACTTTGGGGAAATTGTTCCTCTCTCTTGCATGGCAGTTAAGGATTAAACTGCATAAACAGATATATGATAATAGATAGATAACTGAGGGATATCTTCTGTGAACTTGAATGAAAGAAGTTAGTTATTGGAAGGAGTAGCTATAAGCTCTGTTATGTTGCCTTTTTGGATTGTGTCATTGGAAGACTTGGAAATATTTTTAGCCAATTTCTGTGGCTGCTTGGCATAGCCTTTTCATATGATTATCAGTGTAGAAATGGAAATGGTTCTGTGAGATACACTTGAGTTTTGGTGTCTCTTAGCTCTCTTGGAACATAATTTTAGTTTGGAGTGTGAAGACTTCTACAACGATTTATGATATTAAATACTCTTGGGAGAAACCCTAATAGAAAGGGCATAAACATATGTGTGATGATGTGAAGACCTCCGTGAAAGATAGCAGCCAGGAATCTGGGGGATGTGTCAGTAGCACCACCTTTTTGATCTGAAGTTACCTTATTAATAGAAGATTTCATATGCATAAGGTACTAGATTCAGTCATATCAAGTGCATGTCTGGCATCTCCAGGTTAGTTAGTTTGTTTTTTAAAGGATCTTGTGTAGCAGCCTGGTATCAGGCACGGTAGATGATACTGGGCTAGAAGAACCATATTTGACTCCTTATGAAGCAGCTTCATATGTCTTAAAAAAAACAAACAAACACAGGAAGCAGAGTCATGGTCCAAATAGAGATACATGACTGTACCTAAAGCTGTGTTCTGTGTGGCCTAAGGGTATGGAAAACCACATAGTTCTGTTCTGTCTGCATAGTTCTATTCTGTTCTGATAGCCCAAAGACCATTCCTCATAGAAGTCTATGGGGGAACATGTTCAAACCAAAGAATCTGACACTCCATTATATCCAATGGAGCAGATAGGGGTACCCTCTTTGGGAGCTCCTAGGATTGGACCCCTTGGTCCAATCTTCTTGAAACTTGCAGGAGAGTCAGGGAAGACTCTCCCCGAGCTCCCCAAGAAGTTTCAGGGTGCAACTTACACCCCCTTCCCCCCCAGCCCCCGGGAAAGGTGGGGGAAGGATTGCCAATGCAAGTCAATGGCGCAATTGACTTGCATTGGCTCTGGACAGCAAGCCAGGAAAGGACTCTCTCTCCCGGGTCTGGCATGCAGGTGCCACCCTCCAGGCAGGAGATGATAGTAATAGATGGGAAATGGTGTGAGACCATTCCCATCATCTTTCCTGCGGGAAAGAGACGCTGGCAGCCTAAGCAGTGCTTGGTGTCAGCCTCCAGGGGAGAACTGGAGAACCACTGAGGTCCACTCAGAGCTCACCTGGGTTCCCCTGGAGAGAAGAGGGGGGCCCTGCACTGGTCTGTGGGGGAATATTCCTGCACCACTAGGAACACTAGTGGTGCAGGGTCACCAACCTCCAGGGGAGACCTGGAGATCTGCCAAAAAAAACCGACGCATTAACCCCGGGAGAGCCTCAGAAAGCAAATGGAGGAGCTCAGGATAATCTGAGTGCTCCATCCATGCTGTAGACTCATCACTGTCTCTCCTATCCAGCCTCCCCCCCTTAACAAATATAGAACAAGAGGAAGACTTGCTTTTCACAACCCAAAGGTGTCTCCAAGCAGCTTCCAGTCACCTTTCCCTTCCTCCACTCAGGGCACCACTTTCAACCACCACAAATTCAACTGCTCTACTCAGGCCACATTCTGAGAGAGTCCTGACAGAGCTGCTCTGGGAGAACAGCCCTGGCAGCAAACACTAGCAACAGGAAACAAAGAACCACCACCCAGGGCACTACCCCAAAGGTGGCACCTGGGCAAAACTAGCCCTGCAAGGCCTTACCAAGAAATTCAAACAACTAACTAACCAGTACCAAAAATCAACCCCCCTCCCAAAAAAAACACTAGCAACAGGAAACAAAGAACCACCACCCAGAGCACTACCCCAAAGGTGGCACCTGACCAAAACAGGCCAAAAGAAAATAAAAGCAATTAAATGACCCCCCCAAAAAAACAGCAGCAAACACCCTAAAACAGAACAACAGAACAGTATCTTTTAAAAACAGTAACTTTAAAACAGCAACTTTTAAAACAAAACAACTACAACAAAACAGAACAACTACAACAAAATATTTCCTCAAACCCCCCCCCCAAACAAAGCCCCCCCCACCCACAGAAACCCTAAGGCACCCAACTGTTTTTAAAAGAGGAAGGAGACAGTTAGAAGAGGGAGAAAATGGGGGGCAAAAAAGAGAAAAATAGAAAAGAGGACAGGAAAAAAAACCCTAAATCAAATCCTTGATGTCTTCTCCAGCGATGATCCTCAGGCAGAAGTGCAGCAGGGCAGCAGGCAGGAAGCAAGGGTGGGAGGCAGGCAGCAGACTTATGGGTCACTGCAGCTCTCTACCACAGAGCCAGCCAGAGCTCAGCAGAGTGAGCTCCAGCAGGCAGAGACCCTGGCTTAAGTAGCCTCATGGGTAGAGGCTACACAAAGCCAGGGATTAAAAAATAAAAAAGCTGCTGTGAGTGGCCAAATACTTGAGCTGAAAAGCTACAGGCATTCTGATTGGCCACTGACTCCCCCCCCTCGGGCACCATTTTAGGAGCCAAAAATAAACAAACAAACAAAAAACCATCCAAAAGCAGCCAGGAGGCCGCAGCAGCCATTACGCTGCTAATAGCTGCTAAATCCGGCCGAATCGATTTGATTCGGCCGCGATTTGGCTGAATTTCATCGATTCGGCCATTTAAAAATGGCAGACAGTCCGTTTCGGACTGTTTTAGGCTTGGAAACGTCCGAATCGGCCCCGATTCGGCTGATTCGGGCATTTCTGAGCCCGAAACGCACATCCCTAATTCTAGTTACTCTGAATCCGAATTTCACACCCAATACTACTCATCTGGGCCCTGCTGGAGCTAGCATAGCTCCACCGTGCCTGCAAAATGGAGCTCTTCTTCCAGGCATTTGATTGAAGCCAATTGATTCAACAGCTACTGGGCCCCAGAACCCCCCTCCTCAGATATGCTCACCAAGTACACCATGGAGTATACTACATTGACTAATCTGTAGGGTTGCAGTTGATGTTATAGTTCAGTTATCAATGATGTTCCTGTTATTGTTGTTACCACTGTAATTACAAATTGTTACAGTTACTGAACATATATTGTTTGTATCTTATAGTCCTCACATTCTTTGTAAACTGTCCTGAGTCACAAGGGGAGGGTGGTAGGCAGGTAGCTAGGTAAACAAAGGAACAAAGCTCCTGATGTATAAAGGTTAATATGTGATCAGCCATCACTCTCATAAATAAATTCTGATTTATTGTGTTGATTTACCAGTTATCAAAATGATCAATAATGTGGGAAATCCATTCTGTCTCTGACTAAGAAGAAGTATTCTGCAATTTCCATGCATAGTTTATAAAATTCATTCTTTGGACTGTGTTTATTCTTGAGCTGGATAAGAAAGCCTTGCTCTAGCTAATTCTCAGGAGTTTTTGATAATCTTTTGGTTTTATGTGGAAAATCTAGCAGAATGCTGACTGTGTACTAAAATGATTTAAGTGTATTTCCAAAGGAGTTAAGGCAGAGTTTTGAACTTGTCCTGATTATAGTTAGTGCAGTTACAGGTTGTCTCCTCAGCTTCCTGAATACTATTAGAACAAGTTGCCTTTGGGGCTGTGATGAAAGAACTGTAGGCGTATTGTGTTTAATGGAAGAAAGTTATAAGATGGACTTGAATGAACAAGAGAAGGAAGGAAAAATAATTTGAGAATATCAGCAAGAATGGGGTGCATTATCACAAAGGCCCAATTGTTTTACCACTGTTCATGAGAAATTATTTGTGAATAGTATAGATTAAGTTAATGACATAGAATTCCAGTACATTCCCATGTTACGAGTCAGAGATCCACAACCTACAGGTTTGCCATTTGGGTCAGGAGGAAAGTGGCTCTTCTTTGTGTTTCTGATCAATGTGATTATTCTCCAGGAACACCTATATCATTGCTTTGGAAAAAGACTGTGAATGTTGTATGCTAATAGGTGGCTTTCTAGGCAATACAGTCTTGACAACATTCAAAGAATGGCTTTTCAACTATGCTGTGAATCCAGTACTGGCTCAATAGTGGGCTTGGATTGAGGTGGCCCTACACTGAATTTCTCCATCTTTGCCTACCCCTATGCTGCCTCTAACCCCCAATGCCTCCATTGGATCACCCTTGTTTCCTAGCTGTCTTTCAACACGTAATGAGCCACCACTACACAGCCCAGTGGAGCACCCTTTGCCTCCTTAAGATCCCCTACCAGAGCTCTTACCCAGCTGGATCTGGGCCAGCAATTTCACCTCCTTTTTCTGTAACTCTCATCCTCCTCTATACCTGGCTTTCTTCATTTCTGTTAGGGCTGGCTTATGCCCCAGGTGCACTTCTGCAGTTTTCCTTCTCTTTCAGCTACCTTTCTCAGTCAGTCTCAGTTGCTGTATTGCTCTTCTCCTTGTCTTGGGGGTTGACAGTTGTTGGTGGGTCTTGTTTTCTCTTCTGCCATCTGTTCTTCAGCCTCCGCAGACTTTTGAGCTGTGAAACTGGAAAACACCTTTGTCCCCATGTTTCTCTCTATTGCATAGCCGTCAGGTAGGGGGATTGCCAAAGTCATAGTATACCTAGGGTGCCAAAAAAACTTTTGGCAAGCCCTGAATGAATGGCTGTTAGCTGCTCTGGCTCCGGTGGAGAGGCAGAAGCAAGAAAGGCAAGGCAAAGTTGCAACATAGACCAGGAGTCACTGGGAAAATGGCTATTAATTTCCTAAATTATGCAGGGGATTGGACTAAATAAGCTTTGGGGCTTCTTCTAGCTCTGTATTTCTGTTTCCTCCTTGCAACAGAGGAACATTCTGGCACCAATGGAATAAGCCAGTATGATCTAACCCGCAGATTTTCTGTGAGTTGCACTTCAGGAGATTAGCTTCATGTCTGAATAAAGGTATTCATTTGCATTCTTTCTTCTCTCGTTCTCTCTTTAAATTGTCAATCATCCTCTTTTGAAGATCATGGGCCCTGGTTGTTGACCACATTTTTTAAAATGTGTAAACTGAAGTAAACTCAGAGGGAGTATGAAACACTACCTACTGTATGATGCAACAAGACTTACTTATCATGTCTTTCACTGTGTTAGATTTAAGTAGGTCTCTTTTAATTATTTCTTTTCACAATTGGGAAAGTATCTGTCATTAATTTAAGGTGACCAGATTGTCCCACTTTGGAGGGACATCTGGGGGTACCTGGCAAATTGTACTTATGTTGAAATTTATATATATATATATTACAATACTATTTTTGTGTTCTATGCATTCTATGAAACTTTTTGTTGCTCCATATAGACCATTTTTTAAATCAAGAACCCCCCCGGTCAATGGTGTCTCGCTTTACCAATGTTAAAATCTGGTCACCTTACATTAATTACTAACATGGACAGTTTTATTTCTTCAATGTTTTTGTGAACTACAACTGAAATCAAAAGGACAGATTAGCTGTTTTAGCAAAGAGTTATTATATGGCATTATTCTTATTCTTATTCTTATTCACCAGTCTTGGCTTGGCCAGCTCATGGCAGTTTACATAAAAACATTAAAACCACATAAAGCCCCAGTACATAGACCAATATTGGCGGAGAAAACAATCTACCACAACAATCTACAGCGTCCCCCATGCCATCTCTTCAACCGTGCCACAGCAATCACTGTTGCCCCAGGGGATATTCACTGGCCTAGGAGGATATAGGGGACATAATAATATGGCATAATTTGGATAAACACTTTACTAATTTACCACTGATTTACTATATAGAAAGAATAAATACATCTTTGTTGGTTTTAAAGGTGCCATTGGACTCAGTTTTTGTTTCCCTGTGTTACTTTACCTAGTATTCCTAGTAGTCTGATTTCTTGGAGGAAAAGAACCACCTTGTTAGGAGAGTTCCCAGTCTGGAAGATAGCTTTAGATCTATCCCCTCTCTTTCCCAAACTCTCATCATTGGCCACTTTGGAAGAGGACAGGTCAACCTGCCCAGATAAGAGAAGAATTAAAAAAAAATGAAACCCTCTTTTTCATTCACCGGGTAAAAGTGCCCTCCCTAACCGCCATTTAGAAAACCCCCATCCCATAGTAACATTGTGAGAAGTTTTTGCAGTACTATATAGTACCTTGGTACTGTGGTTGGGAAACCCTGATCTTGGGGTATCATGTATTCCTTATTTCTTACCAGTCTTCCCTAATGATATTGAAATTTCATATCCCAAACCAATAATATTCACATTTATGGAAGTTAATAATTACTTCAGAGTTAAAAATGCAAATATTTAAATGAATCATTTAATCCAGGGGCTGACTGTATTCATCGTTGCATGAGTCTCTTTTTTTAATGGAATCTCAGTGGTCAAATAGTCAATTTTTATTTAAGTGAACATAGACCAGAGCTCAAATACTTTGGCCACCTCATGAGAAGGAAGGACTCCCTGGAGAAGAGCCTAATGCTGGGAGCGATTGAGGGCAAAAGAAGAAGGGGACGACAGAGAATGAGTTGGCTGGATGGAGTCACTGAAGCAGTGGGTGTGAACTTAAATGGACTCCAGGGAATGGTAGAGGACAGGAAGGCCTGGAGGATCATTGTCAATGGGGTTGCGATGGGTCGGACATGACTTCACACCTAACAACAACAACAAGACCAGAGGATTAAAAAACATGAACATAAAAACAGATAAGTAAAGGGTATTAGCAAAACCATAAAACAGAAGGGGGCATACAATCCAATGTTCATAGAATTGAAATAAAATAGGACAAATGCCAATCTAAAAGGTTCAAATTTCATGGAAATATCACTCTACCATGAGATGGCAGATTTTACAGGCAGCAGCACAAAACTTTGTATCCCAATAAGATTTTTAAGGTACTTATTCTTAAAAGTTTTAAAGCCAAAATATTAGAGGGGATTTTGGAGTATTGTTTTTGTTTTTTTGGTGGAATGACTCCATTTTTTACTTCTTCTAAAAAGTCAGTAGTGCTACAGTATTTTACAAAGGATGCTGACAAGACAAGAGCATGACCTCCCCCTCTTACATACTGAAAAGATTTATGCGATCTGAAGAGAAACTAGAGTATACACACTGTTTTATGTCATGTTGTTCCTAACAAAAGGAATTATATGGGTTGTTGATCTTGTCTTTGATCTTTGCTCTTGACCAACATGGTTGCCTGCAACTTCTTCACTTCTTATAAGAATTTCAGCAAATAACAGGTACTTGGCAGTCCATCAAAATCTGAAAAGAAGAATGAAATCCAGAACCTGATCAGTTATCGATCATGAACCCAAATCTTATCTTGTGACCAGCTTGTGCTCAGTTAATGACTTTTTATTATTTGGTAATACTAGAATATTCAAATGGTACGGAATGAAACAGTTCAGCTTAATGAAACAGTTCAGCTTAAGGAAAGGAGTGGCGGTGGATAAATTCAGATTCAAATATAAATACATTGTCAGTGTCCTTCAAGAGCCACCTTGGTGTAGTGGTTAAAAATGGTAGCCTCTAATGTAGGGAACTGGGTTTGATTTCCTACTCCTCCACATACAGCTGGGTGACCTTGGGCCACTCACAACAGTTCCCTCAGAAGTCTCTCTGCCTCATCTACCCCACAAGGTGTCTAGTGTGGTGAGAGGAAGGGTAGGCAATTGTAAGCCACTTTGAGACTCATTCAGATAGTAAAAAGTGGGATAAAAAAAAGCTTTTCTTCTCTTCTTATGTTCCCATCCTTCCTGGGTTTTTATTTGGTATTTTTTTATACAAGTTGAGCCAAACTTATGAGATCATAGACTAGAAATAGGACATAATGATAAACACAGCAATTGTAACGAGTGGAAACCCAGTAGATGGCTAACAATCAACTATTTCTGAGAGCTACTGTTTTTCTAATCTGTTTTTCCCATGGTGAGGAGGTGGTAAGAGCAAATCTGGCAAGATTTTACTTGTTTGCCTCAAGGCATAATGTCAAATGACAAGAACATGCTGTATGCTGTCTGTTAAACAGATTAATTTGAATTGAATATAGGGTTAGGGGGATTGTTTTTGTAATTTCCGAAGAAAGATAAACATCTAGCTCAGGCAGAGCATTCCACCTAATCATTCATTGAAAGATAACAGCTGACCTCCACCTACCAATTGGGATCTTTCAGAGCTTCACTTAGGACACTTCATTTATTGGTGTGGGCCATCACAGCAGAAGAACTCATTTAGCATTTCAATATGTTCAAGAAAAACAGATAAGACATTTAGTAGTTGCTTCGTTAATTTATTGTATCAAACTCTAATTTCTAATTATATTTCAATAACTTCACTAGACAATAGTATGGAAAGACTGCCAACTGTGTGGAATGGGAGTCTGTACTACCTGTGAGCTTCCTGATGTGTGATCACCACACTCTATTTACAGGGATATATTTACTTTGTCTTGAAATAAGGATGTGTCCATCTTGAGAAATCCAGTGCCAAACTTGTACATGCTTGGTAAATATGCACATCACCCTGCTCTTGCAACAGGATCACCAGGTAGATTAGGAGGACTGTGAGTAGCATACATTCCTTTTACACAGGGTTGGCAGATTCCTGATATATGGCATTGACTGAAAACGAACTGAATAAATTATGATAACTGGATCGCTCACAGAACTTTATTCTTTCCTTTTAAATTTCAAAGTAGCACAACAGATAGTGTGGCATCTCTCTATATAAGACTTTCTTGCTGTTTCCATAGCTAACCTAAAAATGTTTGAGATGGAAAACCTCCTACAGACTAAGTCAATACCAGTGCAATGACATTTCCTTACAATGAAATGTTTTAAGTATAACACAGGAACTTTCCGCACATGTTTTGAGTTGCAAAGTTCTTGTACTGTACAAAGAGAAACAAGGACTCTGTGTCTCCCTTGGAGATTTTGTGCTGTCTCATGCATTATTTAAAACTGTATTTCTTAGTTTTTTTGATGCTGGCATTTTCGAGAGACTTTTGCCAGCTGTCAGACAATAATGACAGTTATCTGCTCTGTGAGAATGCCCTATTTTGAGGAAAAAGCAAATGAAAACAGAGGAAGTGATAAACTACACAAGAAAATCAGCATTCTAAAGAGGAATGGTACATTGTATAACTGCTGGAATATTATGTTCTAAGGAAGCAGGTTTCACATCATAGCTTGTTATATTTACAGTAACTTGTTAAACCTTAGGTAGCTATTCCAGTCTCTTAGACAGTTTTCCATGAATGCTCTCCCACAAAACAAAACTGAACCCTAAAAATCCTGCAGATTCATTGGCATTGATGGTTAAACTGTCTGAAGACATAGTAGTACCTGTTGCTGGTTCCTTGTACCTTGAAGCAGAAGAATACAAGAGGTTTAAAAAGAGCAGATATGGTGTGTCATGGAAAACTAACCAAGACCATTTACTCACATGAAGAGGCTTTGTCTGCTGTTCCAATTCCATTATTTCTACTATCGTTACTCTAGTAGTACAGACAGATGCACCGATTGATGTGAAAGTGATGTAATACTCAAAGTGATACTGCATGTCTGTGATGTGCATTAGAAAAAAAATTCAGTGTGAGGAAAAGGATAACATTTATGATTCTACCCTTCAAATTTGGTTTATATGGATTCTGGCTCCAAAATGACTCCCACCAGCATTATAAAACCATAATCAGAGCTAATATGCAACTTAAACGAACAAACAAACAAAACAGATCATGGATCCAGTCCCTCTTCTTAAGACCTCTTCCATCACATTTGGAATGATACATATTTTTGCTGGCAAGGGGAAGGAGGAAATGGTATCATGTTCCTTGATATCTTTCTAGCATATGCCTTGTGTAGGATCTGATCACGCTCCAGGCCTTACATCAATTTTTGAGTGCCAGCAGGTGGTATGATAGATTTTAAAGTGCAGGAGCTTTTGGTGATACCCCTATAGCTATCCCTCACAATAGATTTATACAACAAAAAATGAATTTCTGATTTTTTCCCTTACTTGGGAACAAGTATTACACCTAGGGTAAATATGAACCATATGGGGCTTCATCCAGGTGCCTTGGAAGGCTCACTGCTTCTAATTTTAGAAATTAAGCACTAGGGTTGACAAGTCATGGGGTGGGTGGGTAGGGTTGCCAGTTCCAGGCTGGAAAACTCCTGGAGATTTGATAATTGATCCTGGGGAGGTCAGGGTCCTCATCTTGGAACAATGCCATAGAGTGCATTCTTCAAAGCATTCATTTTCTCCAGGGAAACTGATCTCTGCTATCTGGAGTTGAGCTGAAATTCTAGGGGATCCTCAGGTCCCACCCATCTCCAAGAAGTACTGATATGAAACTTCAGGAAAATTTGCCTCCTACATTTCCAGAACCACTTGGTCTAGATTTTAAAAACATCTTCAGATTGTTTTTTCCTAAGAGAAAAGAAAGAGAAAAATGGGATACTAGGGGCAGTTTCAGGAGAGAGGAAGAATGGGAGAAAAGGAAAAATTGCTGATTAATGCGGATTTGAAGGGTTTTTTCAAGGCTGGGTGTTGTTTTGTTTTAAAAGATAAAAAGAATGTAATCACCCTGCTCATTTCATCATTTTTCATGCAAAATTAATGTTTGGAGCCAAGGCTGTGTGAGTGTGTTTAAATCTGCCAACCTCTGGGCGGAGGCTAGAATTCTCCCAGAACTACAGCTGACCTCCAGACTGTAAAGTTCAGTTCCCCTACAGAAAAATGGAACTTCCAAGGTGGATTCTGTAGCACACACATACTTGCCTGCTATACTAGGTCAGCAACATTTTTCTTTGCAGCACGGGAAGCCTTTTTGTGTGTGAAGCAGGATTTTTTCCTTACTTAGAGAAGGCTACCCCAAAACTTACACATATAATATTAACTCTCCAATGAACTGAAGCCACCGTCCTCCACACTTGCTCTATCCACCAAAAAAATAATGAACCCTCCACAGATTCACCATCCACCTGCCAGTCACTGAAATTCCTAAATCAGCCCTTTCTTCCACCACCAATGCACACCAATCCACTCTCTTCCAAATCTGCTCCCACTGTCCACTCCTTTCCTTGCATTTCAGTCCCAGTTAGAGACAAAGGCACACATGCACCCCATGGGACTGAGGTTCATGCATGGAAACTAACAACTGCAAAACCCAGATATGGGAGGCTAATGAGTCTAGCAGGCAAACCGCTGTGTTTTGTTTGCAGCACCTTCACAATACTAGAAAATCTTTTTGCTTTAGAGTTCTTGGAAATTAGTGGAGAAAAAAATGCTTCATTCATGATGAAGCTTTTCCTGAAATGAAAAGAGAAGTACATGCTTGTGCTTCAGTGTTCTCTTATAGTGATTTAGTTCTAGTGGACAGGTCAAACTAAACTTGTTCATGGCCTTGTATTTTATTAGCAGCTATGGTTTCTGTAGTAATAAAAAGACATGAGCCAACAAGCATAGGAAAAATGCTTAGCTACAATTATGGTGTGTGGCTCGGTGAGGTGGAAACAGTACAGCTAGAAATGGAATTTTGGAAAGATCCAAATGTATATGAAGTTAGGCCTTTTTAAAATGCCCCATGTGGTATTTTTGGATGTTAGTATGCTGTAACAGAGATGAAATATGATGATATCCTATGCATGATGGAGTGTTGCCTATTCCGGCAGTGATCTGACACCTCCACTTAATGCCAGTAGCATGTCTTGGATATTTCAGTCCAGAGGAATAAATAATTCATCATGTTGGTGCCCCCATTATTTTTATATCTTTATTTGAAAATAATCATTCTAGTGTTTTGTCCAAGAGAAACCCTCTAGTAGTTTATCGTAGTAATAAATAAAATCATGGTTGGAATATAGTCTAGAACAGCCTTTCTCAACTTTTTTGCTGTTGAGAAACCCCTGAAGCATTCTTCCGGTTTCAAGAAATCCCAAATTTTGCAGAATACGTCTGGGAAGCATAGCTGTGTACATGCCCACCTGAGGTGCCTCCCCTTCCCATCCCCTTCAGGCCTATCACTGGCCATTTTTGGGGGGATAGGGATTAGTCGACATGACCATATATTATCAGATCACTCAATAGATGTTTAACAAATATTTAAAAATATATTAAAATTAACTTCCACCCATTCAGGAAACCCTTCCAGGACTGTCAAGAAACCCTAAGGTTTCAGAAAACTTTGGTTGAGAAAGCCTGGTCTAGAACAACTCCAACAATATGCAAAATTTGAAAAATACTGGAAGTGTCAAAGCAGCTGCACCAGTATCATAATAGGTAAAAGCTAGCATGTTGGTCTCAAAAGTCATTTGAAATAGAAAAGTCATTTTTACTTTTAAAAAGACTATCTGGGGGACATACTTGTTCAGTTCCAAAGAGTAGGAACCAAAACTGCAAAGGCCCTGATCCTTGTCCTTATCAGTTCCCTATGAAGGTAGGTATTTTAGAACTGAACATCATCTAATGAGCTGTCCATATAGCACTAGTGGCAAGAGGGAGGGGTAGCTCAGTAGTAGAACGTCTACTTTGCATGCAGAAGTTCCCCTGGTTCAATCCTGACATTTCCATTTAAATAAAGGATTAAATAGCTGGTGATAAGAAACCTTTGCCTGCGGCTCTGAGGTGCCCCTGCCTCTTAGGAGAGACTATACAAGGAACCGATAATCTGATTTAGTATGAGATAGCTTCATATTTGTAAAAGTGAGGCTGTTTGGATGTAAGTATGCTATGATAGAGATGAAATACCATATATACTCGCATATAAGCAGACCCGCATATAAGCCGAGGCACTTAATTTTACCACAAAATCTAGGCAAACCTATTGACTCGCATATGAGCCGAGGGTGGAAAATGCAGCAGCTACTGGTAAATTTACAGGGTGGCCTAAGCGCTTAATCCATGCTCAGTCATCACAGACTTTCCCATCCAGCCTCCCTTCCCAACAAATACAGAAAAGTCAAGAGGATGAATAGCTGCTGGTTTTTGTACCCTGCTTTTCACTAACCAAAGGAGTCTCAAAGCGGCTTACTATTGCCTTCCCTTCCTCTCTTGATGCCAGACACCCTGAGAAAGCACTGTGAGAACAGACACCCTGTGAGAACAGCTCTGGCAGGAGAACCAAGCAGTGCCCCCCAGGCCAGCTAACCAGAGCAGAACAATAGTACCCAAAGTTGGCAACCTACTACAACAAGTACAACAGCTACCAAACTGGGGGCTACAGTGCCCCCCAGAACAAAACAGTGAAAGAAAGAACTGTAAAAATCAACTTTTAAAAGAAACGCAACCCCAAGAAGAAAAGGCAAACAATGCTGCCCCTCAGATAAAAGAAGAAACATTGAAAAAGCAGTACATCCCAAAGCACCCCCAAAACACACAACATCCCACCCCACCCACAGAAACCAAAAGAATAGTTTGGAAGAAGTGATTAGGAAAAGGGGAAAAAATATCAGAATCCCTCAGTCAAATATTTGATCTCCTACAAGCTGCCGGAGTAAGCTTTCAGGATATTTGCAGAAGGCAATAGTTATCTGGGAGCAGTTAGCTCACTTGCAAAGAGCTTAGTTTTTAAGATATTTGCAGAAGGCAAAGGTTAACTGGAGGCCACTAGCTCACTTGCAAAGAGCTCATGTTGCAAATGCAATGCTGCGATTGGCTGGTTGGGGGCAGGCTGTTAATCAATCACCCACGTATAAGCCGAGGAGGTCTTTTAAGTGCTAAAAACTGTGCTGGAAAACTTGGCGTATATGCGAGTATATATGGTAGCATGGTATCCTACACAGCTTGGTGTAATGGTTAAGAGTAGCAGCCTCTAATCTGGAGAACCTGGTTTGATTTCCCTCTCCTCCACATGAAGCCTTGAGCCAGTCACAGTTCTCCCAGAACTCACGCAGCTTCACCTACCTCATAGGGTGTTTCTTGTGTGGAGAGGAAGGCTAGGCAGTTGTAAGCAGCTTTGAGACTCCTTTGGGTTGTAAAAAGCAGGTTACAAAAAACAGCTCTTCTTCTTTATAGATTCTTGTATTGTAGGTTTTTATGAGAATAATTGCTAGTGCACATAGAAAAAATTCAGAAACCTATTCTCCAGAGCATGAATTCTTAGAAACTCAGTTGGAGATCACACACACACAAAAGTCCACAGTTTTGTTCAGTATATTATTAATTATACCTTTTCTGAGTTGCTGTGCAATACATATGAAAATCCTGTTTTCCATCTTGGTAGGAAAGTTGTCTCGTCAGCAGTTCCCAGATGTTTTGAGGCCAACATTTTCCACAGTCTTTGTGGTTTGCTTGGAAACCCAGAGTACTGTTTCATTCAACAAAAACACAGAACACTTAATACCACAGGAGTTCTGGTCCCTACAATGCCCATTTTTTTAGTATACAGATTGTACTCAATTGCAAATAAATTACTTTCTTATGCTATCCAGTTATAATTTAGTTGATAGTTGATAATTGTTTCAAATATACTAATACTCTAGCAATGCTTTTGGTACATATTATTATCTCTAGTTTCCCCGAGTTAATTGTTGGAAGTGTAGTGTACTATATAGATAGTTTATTATTGAAGTCATGATATGGCAGATGCTGAAATTAAAGTAGCCAATGTAAAGTGGCCTATGTATTTATATTACATTAAAATGTGGAAAGAAAAGTCTTTTATTATGAAACATCTGTACATTCTATCACTTTGGTTTTTCCATATTTTTCCCACTTGTGCTCATTCTTTATTTGAATGAAAAAAAAAACACATTGAAAGCAAAAGCTTTAAAACAGAATTTTTAAAAATGGTTTAAATTACTTTTGAAGTTGTCCCTTTGTCTTCCAGAAAAAAACTGTTCTCCTGGGGTAAAACTTCACTTCATTCCGTTAATTCAATAGGATTTTCCTAATATAAATTAGAAAGAAAATTTCAGCTTTATCAGGGTGAACTGACTGCTGTGAATTTGTATACCCTTTGTTTAGTATATAACAAATACAACTTAGTGTAAAAGCTACATTCTTAAATATCTGCCTGAAAAACCAGTCCTGATTTGTAGTGTTTTAAAAGGCCAGATTAGAAAATTGAATGGTAAGAATTAATCCATTGGATACTTAATGTATTCCAATTCCAAGTTTTGTGATGCTGTATTTTAGTTCTAGAGTCATGTCAGTTTACAAAGGATTGGGCTGTTTCCTGCCAGTAGAGTTGCCAGCTCTGAGCTGGAGAAATTCCTGAAGATTTGGGGGTACAGCCTGGAGACGGTGGAGTTTGGGGAAGAGAGGGAACTCAGCAGCAATGTGATGCCTTAGAAACTACCTTGGAAAGTTCTATTTTTCTCTAGGGGAACTGATTTTTGTAGTCTGGAGATCAGCTGTAGTTGTGGGAGAACTCCAGCCCCCTCCTGGAGGATGACAGCCTGCCCATCAAAGGGTGATGTCATTTGTTGTACATGCCTCCCTTCCTCCAGCAAAGGAGCCTTTTGTTGATTTAACATGTCACCCTTAAGGTGACCAGATTTTAACATTGGTAAAGTGGGACACCATTGACCGGAGGGGTTCTTGATTTAAAATTTGGTCTATATGGAGCAACAAAAAGTTTCATAGAATGAATAGAACACAAAAATAGTATTGTAATATATATTTTTTAATTTCAACATAAGTACAATTTGCCAGGTACCCCCAGATGTCCCTCCAAAAGTGGGACAATCTGGTCACCTTACTAACTATCTTTAAACCGCCCGTGGCGCCGCGGGCGCCACGGACTAAATAAAAGGGTAAGGGGTTCTAGGGCGGGATGTGTCCGTGATGAGGAAGGGTCCGGATTGGAACCTTCCTCCTGACAGACAATCGGAGGGATCAATCGGCAGGCGCGCAGCGCCTGCCGATTGGTCCCTCCGATTCCCAGCCCCAGCAACGCGGCTCGCAGCGCGGCTCGCAGTTGCTGGCCTGGAGCGAAGCGCCTCCGACACGCCAGGCCAGCCGCAAGGGAGCCCCCGGCAGCCAGCGCCGCCACCCGCCGCCACAAGACACCCCCCGCCTCGCTGCAGCCGCCGCCCACCCCACCTGCACGGAGCCGGGACAGCCAGCCTGAGCACCGTGGGGCAGCGGCGACGCCGCCCACCTGACACCACAAGCCGCGCCGGGGGAACTGCGCTGAGCGGCTCAACACTCCACCAACCAGCTCTCTCCTGCCCTCCAGCCCGGCTGCCTGTGCTTCCTGCGGCTGGCGGGGGCTCCCTGCCCGGTGCCCTGAGGCGGCAAGAGACGCGACGCTGCTTCCCGGGGGGGGGAGAGTCCTGGGGATAGCTTCCCCATGCTCCCACAGCACACCCGCCCCCTCCCTAGGTGTGCTCCGTGCCGAGGGAGGGCCCTTTTCATGCCCGTTTATTTCCCCTGCTTCACAGGCAGGGGAGGTGCGCAGCGACAGAAAGCACGTGGCCCCATGCCTGCCGAGGATGGCCTGTCAGACCCAGGAGACGGGGGGGGGGATACTCTCTTGGAAAGCCATGCCCAGCCCCTGCTGACCGACTTCCCAGACAGGCAGGGCTGCTAGAATCCCCCCCCTCGAGGCAGAGATGCGTGCCCAGAGATCCACAGCATGACACACTCACCCTGCTTCAGAGGCACAAGGCTGAGCTGCACGCAGAAAGCGAGAGAGCAGGACATATTTACACCAACTGCAGAACTCGCGGGGCTTTAAGACCCAGGGGACACTTACTGGTGGGGGCAGGAGAAAGAGAGGGCTGCCGGGAGACAGGGATTTTCACCCAGCTACACAGGCACAGCTCACTTCAACAGAGAAAGACACAAACCTCACACAGGACAAGACAGGTACACAGACAGACCACCAGGCATAGGAGGAGAAATTTGCTTTCACTTTGCTCAAAGACAAGCAGCCTACGGAGAGGGCAAGTCATGCAGAGAAGGCAGGCTTGGAGATGGCGAGCCACGCCTTCTCCTGCCACTAGGAACTGCCTGCGGGGGCTACCCTCCCTCCAACAAATGCCAACCCTCACCCCTGCTCGAAGAAAACATGCCACCTCCTCTCCAACTCTCCCTGCCCCTGCTTGGGTCACTGGGGGTGGGGGGCATTGCTCTCTCTCTCTCTCCCTCTCTCCATTTCTCTCTTTCCATGTCATTCTCTCCCTGCCTTTCTCCTCCTCTCTTTCTCCCCATATTTCACTCTCTCTCCTGTCTTCCTCCTTTTTCCTCCCATTCTTGCTTCCTTTTTATCTGAACTACTTTCCTTTCTCTCACTCATTTCTCTGACCTCCCCCAATGCTAGCGCCCGTTGTATTTCGGACTACAACGGGCTATTAATCTAGTAAGATATAACTCTTTATCTCCAGGCTTAATGTAATTTTTTTAACTTTCTACATTATTCACAGCCAGGATGTATACTCAGGCTACTCAGTAATCAAGTAAGTCGAATTATGTGTCATTTTGAAATTGTATTATATTAAACTAGCTTCCAAGCCCGTTCCTAAGAACGGGCCCTGAAAGGGTCCCCTCCCCTGGCCAGGCAACTTAAGGTGGCCTTGGGTGGCAGCTTGTAGCCAAATCAAGTGGGGCGGGTGGGGGCTAGGCAGCTCATTAGCAGGGCCAAGACAGAGCTCCTTAGGAGTCAGTCAGCAGGCTGGAGTCCCTCATGAGCAGGCCAGGAGGCCCTCAGCTAGCCCTCCGCCATGACCCTTTGCCCAGAGCCCACTCACCTGCTGCTGGCTCCAGGCACTGAGGCATCTGAGAGCAAAGAGGCTAGAGTCCAGGGCCAGAGGGCGGGAGCCGCAGGGGCATGGCCAATCAGGACAAAGCTGGCTGCACCCTGATTGGCCCTATTCCAACTTGGACAGCCGGACACGTCCCACCCCCTAGGCTATTTCAGAAATATATAGAGGAACAACAATAGACAAGGTTTACCATATTCTCTTGGTCTTCTATGTATTAATTTCATATAACTTGGTCTGAACAACTGTAATAAAGTTTGACTGAATGTGTCACTTTTAAAAATGGATCTGCAGTTTCAGAGTGAAGAAATAATTTGACAAATTATTTGTAACCCGGAGGAACCTATAGTTTTCAGCAGTCATTAGCAGTTTATTAATAAATTTCAGGGCTATAGTTTGCTGAGAGTGATGAGAGTATCTGCGATAGTCTCTAGACTTAACATCCCTATTTTATAGCAGATCCTTTTCAAAGTCGAGAAGTTATTTAAAATGGATGTGGGCATAGTAAGCTATATTATACAGCATATGCAAAACTACTCTTCTGAATTTAGGTTTCAAATATTTGTCTTCCAAAACACTGTAACTTATAGGTACTGGCTTTGTTTCCAAGTGTTGATTCTATTTCATGGCTATTTAATTTCCCTCCCTGTTCTAGTTTAATTCAGTATTTATGACTTGCATCCTAACCCACAACACTTCTTGTATTTCTTCTTTTTTTGCAGAGCGTGGCTCTCCTCGTGACTTAGTCACTAGAGACATAACTGATACTACCATTGGAGTATCATGGACAGCAGCACCAGGAGCAGTTCATCATTACAGGATTGTATGGAAATCCCTTTATGGTGATGAGTCTGGAGAGAAAACAGTTCCTGGAAAAGTCGTAAATACTGTGCTGGAAAACCTACAGCCTGAGACGAAGTATAAGATTTCAGTTCTGGCTTCATATAGAAGTGGAGAAGGAGCTCCTCTAGAGGGAGAAGCAATGACTGAAGGTAGGCAGGCCATTGCGCTTTTATTTCCTTACCTTAAACTAGTGAGGCACTGCAGGCTTGCACCCCAAACTGGAAGTTATCTTAAAAACATGAATAGAAAGAATGATACTTCACCATCCAAAATTAAGGTGAGGACTCTGGTTCATTTGTACTCTCACAAATGAATTTTTAAAAACAATTCCACACTCTGAAGCTGGAGACAGCTGCATGGGCCCTGCTGAAGATTTCTATGAATAGGGGGAGCCACATGGTTTGATGCAGTTGCAAAAGAAATAAGATTGCCAGCCTTCCAATAAGGCCTCGAGATCTCCAGGGACTACAACTGGTCTCCAGACTACAGACCCCCATAGTGTTTTTTAGACTGTATAGCAGGGGTGGCCAGATGCCCAAAGATTACAGTTGGTCCTTTGATTAGACTGATGCAGGGACTGTGCAAACCAAGAAGCCACTGTACGTACACCATTTGGTGACACTGACTGGTTCAAAATAGAAAAAAGGAGTGTGCTAAGGTTGTATTCTTTCCCTTTCCTGTTTATTTTGCATCCTGAGATAATTATGAGAGAGAGTGAACTCAAAGAATCAAACACTGGAATTAAGATTGGAGGGAGGAATAGAAATAATCTCCGGTATGCTGATGACACTACCCTGCTATCTGAAACTAAGGATGGCCTAGAACAGTTGATTACAAAGGTCAGTGAAGTAAGCAAGAAATTTGGCCTTTTCTTAAACACTAAGAAGACAAAAATAATGACCACTGCAAAAAACAGACATGTCACAATAACAATTGATGGTGAAGAGATCAAATGTGTTCAAGAATTCATTTTTCTTGGATCACAAATTGATAAGACTGGTGATTGCAGCATGGAAATAAAATGTCTATCACCAGTAGGCAAACTCACGAAACTCCCGCTCACTTACTTTGGCCATATCATGATATCCAACTCAATGGAGAAAGCAAGTATGCTAGGATTGATCAGTGGAAAAAGGAAACCAGGCTGACAAAGAACTCAATGGTTAGATACAAACAAAATGAACACTGGCCAAAACACTACACAACTAAAAGAAGCAGTGCAAGATCGGGAATCATGGCAGCAGTTGTGCCAGAAGATCACCAAGCGTTGCACTCCACTGAATGGCTAACACCATAATCAACATCCTCATGGTAATTGTAGTCCTTGTACTTCTGGAGAGCCACAGTTTGGCCAGCCCTGCTGAGCTACCTTGCCTCCCCAAAGAATTTTCCTAATCAGAGTTAACAACTCTAAAAGAACATCCTTCAAAATTTGAAAAAGTATGAAGATACGTTGCTGCCCAGCTCAGCCTTCAGAGAAATTGTAACGCTTAAAATTAGAGGTCTGGAAGATGTGTTCATGTGTAACTGCTACCTAGTTCAAGCCTAAGAGAAGAAAAAATGATGGAAGAGAATTGAACCAGTGAATTGATGTCTGGGTTAAATTGATTTGAAACAAGTTAGCTAACCTTGGCCAAAAAAGGCCTTCACAGTGGAGTTCCCTTAGATTTTTGATTAAGCTTGCTGCGAACTGGAATCTTTGTTTCCCTTATAGGCAGAGTTTGGACAGGTAATCATTTTAGCAGGCGGGATTCTTTCCTTGTTCACCTGGGCTTTCCTTACCTTTCTGGTAGCAGAAATTTTGATTCTTTTGCTTCCATTCATTACATGCCAGAAGCCAGAAGCCAAGGGTTGATTTGGAAAGTTCAGATTTGTGCCAGTTTAACGTTGTGGCTTTGATGTTTGTTGGTGCAGTCAAAGAGGTTGACTAGTCTAGCAGCATTGGATAATTAACATAGCCACCTATTGTGGCTCCTTTTATTGTGCTGAAAAGGCCAGGAAGCAGGAATCAGAGCTCTGTGTGGGATAAAAGGAGAAGTTTCAAAGATCTAGAGAAACAGAAGCCCTGTTTGAACCTGAAATCCTTGAGAGAACTGGTGCTGCAGCATGTTTGGGTGAATAAAAATTGTCATTATGATGCCAAGAAGGTTTTGTCTTTCCAGAACCACAGACAAATATGGAAGAAAATGTGGACTTCTAAAGTATTGGGGGGAACAGTCCCTATTGCTTTTGAAAAGACATTTACCAAAGTTCACATGGTTTTTATCTCCAGCAAGTATAATTTAGGAAGAAAATTTGAAGTAAAAAAACCCAAAACTAGGGGTACTTCCCATAAAAATATCAACCATTCCAAACATTTTCTCTGAAGAAGAAAATCAAACCATCTCTTTGTCAATTTATAAAAATTAACATGTTTTGTGTTATTTTGACGTGGAAACGTCTATAGCGGTGCCCTAGGGAGAGGCAATGCAACAGAAGTCGGAACAGAAATTACATGGGGCAGCAGGAAAAGGAGCAAAGAAGGGAGGAAAGCCAGAGAATATGTGAATCCCCTCCCTGAAGGAAACCCAGAGTGCATGCGAGTCCCCCCCCCCAGAAGGAGAGCTGGAGCATGAGTGACTCCCCCCCCCCCAGGAGAGCTGGAGCACTACAGCGCCAGGCATTTAACAGCCAAGGCCCAATCAATACAACTGGTGTGAAGCTTCTTTAAGAACCCAGGGCTGACACATGCTGGGAGAAATGTTGGTGACCCTTGGGCATGCTCCAATGAGCCAGCTTGGGTTGCAGCTGCTGAGGCGGGTGGGGTGGCCTGGGAAAAGGAAAGGCAGTTGCCAGAGTTAGACTTGAGCGCTACTGTTGGGCAGCTGGTGGCAGAAGGAGAAATGGGAAGGAGGGAGAGTGAAGTGTGGATCTGCTTCACACCAGGCAGTTGCTGGTTTGAGGAGGTGAGACAGGATGAGGTTTCCTTGTGTTGACCCCTTTGCTCTGTGATAAACAAAGAGAGGCTGTGCCCACTCCTCTCGTTTCTCTTTCCTTTTCCCCATTCCATCTCCCTAATTGCTGTCAGGGCAGCTGCCTAGGGGGTAGTCCCCTCTCCCCCCCCCCCAATGATAGTGGTGCTGAAGCACAATACTTCTTCTGAGCAAGGCAGGAATTGGGCTTGCCTGCAGTTCTGCGCAGATTTGCAGGAAGGAAGCCCCAGAGAGCTGACTTCTAAGTAAATATACCTGAAAGTGGGCTGTCAGCTCTCTTTGGCAGGGAAACTTGGTTTGGTGTGGCATTAGCAACTGTGCACTTAAATGGACTTCAGCCAATGTGGGGCCTCTAAATGCTGCAGAAGGAAAAGGGAAGAAGACTCCAATGGCAATTTAACTCAAGGAGGGGGGAAGGGGGAGATACATGGGCATTGCATCTACTCCGCCATGATGTTGCCACATGGATTATATGCGAGAATCAGATGCTCACACTCATGATAAATTAATGTTTTTAAAGAAAAGCTTCTTCCTTTTATTTTACACCTAAAAGTATCACCCAGCTCTAGAGTTGTGAGTGTGGATCAAGAGACAGAGACTACAATGAGAGTTACTTGGCAACCTGCACCTGGAAAAGTTGTCAGCTATCGTGTTGTTTACCGTCCTCGGAGGGGAGGAAGACAGCTATTTGCAAAAGTGCCACCTACCTCTACCACTGCAACACTGAAACGTCTGCAGCCCCTGACAACTTACGATATTACTGTCATTCCAATGTACAAAACTGGTGAAGGAAGCCACAGGCAAGGGGAAGGAACAACAGGTATGTTTTCATCTACAATGGGATACTGCAGGATCTGTAGAAGACAGTTCTGTAGCATATCTGAGAGTTAGCCAGGCTGTCCAAGACCATGTTGTAAATTTCATTTAAAATATTTCTTGTTTATTATTTCAGTTATCTCTTAAATGGTGCCTCTGCTTGCTGCAGTTGGGCTGTATTCACGCAACTGCATGGCAGATCTGGCCATAGCAGATGTAAGCCACCTGACATCTGCAAGCCATCTGAGCCAACATCTGCCGAGACTATACTGATCCACATGTGTTCAATCCCTAGCTAGTTCTGACAGAACAGGGAAATTAGTGGAATTGGCTGACACAGATTACATAGACCAAACTAGACTTTACTATAGGATCTCGACACAAATCCCATGTAGTTCCCACCCCCCACCAAGTACCGATCCCTGCATATCTCATTTAGCACTAAAGTACAGGAACAACAATATGGGAAGAACTTGGCTTTCTGTAATTTCTGCTCTTTTAAATGGAACCAGTGATTTTTTGAGACAATTTCAATATTCAGCAGTGGTTAATCTCAGGAATGTTTTCATTTCTGGGCTACATCATGGAATGCACAACTGAACAATAGCAAGAATACTTCTGAGCATATGCCCTGAGAATCAAAACCAGGCCACACTCATGTGTGGCAAGTCTTTTAGTCTGACAGAAGAGTGCTGTGCTGGTGGTAAAAAATCTGAGCAACATTCAATTTGAGAAATTCTGTTGCAGGAATATTGGCTTGATAGGATGTTAATGTTATGTTTTGATCTTAGTTGTCTGTGAAGGGTTTACATCATCTTCTTCCCTGGGCATCCAAAATATAAGCTGCTAAATATGGCCTTGGCACTTAGAGGACACCTTCTGTTCCTGTTTCATTCTCTGTAATAATCCTTGGCTTTTGTTCGGCAGGATTTAGTTAAAAACAACAAAGTGAACTACATTCAAACCAGAAACAAAAGTTGGCTCAGGAGGGGATATAGTGCTTACTAAACCAGTAGCATATTGTTCCAGTGTTCTGTAATCTACATGGCTGCTACTTTGTTTCCAGATGTATTGACAATTTTAACATGTTCTAAGTAGTATGGGTTCTTGATGCTTACAGAGCAGTTATTTGTTCCTTTTATAGCCAGCAGACATGTATTGAAATTCTTCAGAAATCTGAATTCTATGTAGTGTTTGTGTCCTCTGGAAGGGAGGGAGCCTTCAGCTTTCATGTTAATTCACCATTTTTGAAACACTCAGCACTTTTTAATCTTCTGAACATAATTTTATATATCTCCATAATTGCCTGCCAATGCCTAGAGTCTCTAGAGAAAGGAATAGGTGCAATTTCCTAACTTTTTGGCACAAAAATAAATAACAATGTTATGTCCTGTGTGGGAGTGTATGCTGCCATTGGGGGATAACATTGCTAATAAAGCAGTTTTTGCTCTACGTGCTCTACCAGACATGATATTGTGGCCACCGCTCATGACAAGAATCCCCAGAGGAGCACAGATATACTATGTGGTTAAGCATAGACACAATGCACCTTCAGGGCAACTCTCACATATATGCCTTTTTGATTATGGGTATTTTGGTAATAATACAGTTTTTAAAGCAAGAGTTATCAATTTGTACTGAATGCTTGATTTTTGAGCATATTGTTTGGTTGTTGTAGCTTCTCCTTTTAAGCCCCCAAGAAACCTGCAGACATCTGATTCTACAATGTCAAGCTTTCGAGTAACCTGGGAGCCAGCCCCTGGGGAAGTGAAGGGGTACAAAGTAACTTTTCACCCTACTGGAGATGATAGACGCCTTGGAGAATTGATGGTTGGGCCATATGACAACACCATAGTTTTGGAGGAACTCAGGTATTGATGATCGTTTATTTGGGAATGATCTTGATAAACCAAAGAGAGAGAGAATCTTATCTGTTGTTTTTTATCTACACTGGTGGTTTACAGTTTGTATTGGTCTAAATGACCATTAAAATACAGAGAATGAACCTGCCTTAGGTAGCAAAAGTAAAAGGTCTATCTAGACATATTCTCAATATATAAAATGGCATCCTGCAGGACTTCATTTTGTCTTCCTGCTGTTTAACATCTACATGAAACAACTGAGCAAGATTATAAGGGGATGTGTGGTAAGGTGGATGACATTGAGTTCTACTTCTCTTTAACAAGTGGGTCTGGGGAAGTCCTGAACAGTCACCTGGAGACAGTAAGTCAAAACCCTGAAGTTTAATCCAGACAAGACTGAGGTGGTCAATGACAAAGCTGCTTGAGGACTGAGATGACAGCCTGTTCTGGAGGAATAAATTCTTCTGTGAGAGAGTAGGTTCTTAGCTGGGGAGTACTGTTGGATCCTAACTTACAGTTGGAGGCCCTGACTGCCTTAGTGGCATGGAATGCCTTTTATTAGCTTTTTCCTTGAGAAGTGTGATCTGGCCAAGGTTCCCAGGCATAGCCTGCCTACTGTCAGGAGTCCAGAAGGGGTGGAGAACATGAAGGGCTCCATCAGCAACAGCATGGCATCATTTTTTTAAACTCCAAAGTGACATCATGCTTCCCTAGAAAATGCTGGAAACTATGGTGAGAATTTCCAAAGATTCCTAGAGAGGATTGATGTAACTTCTGTGTTTTCCCCAGAAGTGGCCTCATGCTGTTGGACCAATTGTGATTCTTTCTTTGTTTGTCTCCTGCTGCTGTTCTAAGAGGTGACAGGATCATAGGGTTGTCAATGAGAGGTTTATCTCTATGGCAACACTGGGTCATTGATCTATATTAGATTAATGTGCTTTAATTGGGACTGAAAATGTTCTGGAAACTTCAACCAGTCCAAACTGCACCAAGTTTGGGATACAGTTATCATATCACCTCAGTGCTGAAAGATCTGTACTGGTTGCCCATTTGTTTCCAAAGACCATTCAAAATGCTGTTTCTTACCTTAAAAATCCTAAATGGCTTGGGACTAGAGTACTTGAAGGAATGCTTCCTCCTTCTGCAGCCTACCAATTAAAATCTGCACCACAAGCCTTGCTTGTGTGAAACATGTGAAACATGTGGCAACTCAAGACAGGTTTTTTTTCTCTCCATGTCATGGCACCTCACTTATGGAATGCCCTTCCCCTTGAGGCTAGCCTGGACTCTATGTTGCTTTGTTTAATGCACCAAGTCAAAATGTTTGATCACATAGGCTTTTATTTTAACACTATTATAGTCTAGAAACTGTCATTTTAAGATATCTGTAGTCTGTTTTATGGTCTATATTTAATGCTAGGTTGGGGTTTAATGCTGGATTTTAATTAATATTGTTTAATCTTTTTAGTATTTTTATTTTGTAAGGCACCTCAGGTGGCTTCCAGGAGAGGCAGCATAAAACATTCTAAACATATAATTGTAGGAGCTTCTAGAAAGCTTATAAAATATGTGACAAAATGAACCATCTAGTTTAGCCTAATTGGATTTATATATACATTTTAACCATTCAGGGCAGGAACTACCTATAAAGTAAATGTTTTTGGAGTATTTGAAGGAGGTGAAAGTATGCCATTGATTGGACAAGAAATGACTACTCTTTCGGATGCTACAGTCATTCCAATTGTATCTAGAGGTAAATATCATTTTTATAAGGGAAATTACTAAGTCTTTTAAGTCTGTTTCTTAACTGCACATTTTATATTTGATAGTATGTGTATGCAATTGGTAAAATGAACTATTTTGACATAATTACCAGGTAGTAGTTGACTGGCAAGTATCATTGCTTATTAGAAGAATTTTTTCTGATGACTACCCCTTGGTCTTAAAATTTCCTACTTTTTGATAGCATTCATCTTTAGTTAATTATCATATCTTTTTTCCAGTAGACATTTTCCATAATTCATTTTTTGCCTACTTTATATTGTTAAATGTCATGCAGACCTATACGTTGCTCTTAGTTTGACACCCAGTGGTATTTACAAACTAAGCTGTTGTATTCTGAGTATGTTTGATTGTCATGGTCCATTGTACAGAGTAAGTCAAGAACCTGCATAATTATTCTGCCACTGTGTGTTTTGTCAAATGTGAGAAAATGCTGAAAGTACCCTTCAGTAACAAAAGGATTAAACCCGTTTATCACTTTTGAAATATATAGTTCTCTACTTTTTAAAGGAGATTATACCGGAAATTTAAAAGATGGTGTAGTTGTGCTTGCTAGATCCAAGAATGAGAACAAAAGGCATTATGTTCTGAATTCAAAGTCCAACTTAGGTATACCTAAGTATTTCTTTGTTTTGTTTAAACTATACCATGCTTTAGAACAGCGGTCCCCGATCTTCATCTGGTCGGGGACCGCCTCCAGGGGTGGGGGAGAGCCAGCGGCCCGGCTGCCGCAGTTGCTCAAAAACGCACATGCGCGGAAGTGCTGCGTGTGCGTGTTTTGGCCACCAGGTGGCGCTAACACGTGCGCGCAGAGTTGCCATGCATGCGCATTTTGGCCACCATGGGGCGCCGGCTGCCGCGCCGGCTGCCGTGCCGGCCTCCTTCCCCCCCTCTCGCTGCAGGGAGGGAGGCAGGTGCGGCCGTTGGCAACCCGGTATGATGGCCTTTGTGGCCCGGTACCAGGTTGCAGACCGGGGGTTGGGGACCCCTGCTTTAGAATATCTCCTGTGTTATGTATAAGGAGTTCCTTAGAGATTCCCAATCTTCAGGAATGGCAGCGGGGGAGGGGGGGAGGGGGATGTTGCAGCGGGAAAGGTAAAACCTTATTTAAGAAACAGTGTATTACTTGCACTGCTCTGGATCAAACTCCTTGAAATTTAAGTGGGTTGCCATGTGACAAGGATGGTGGCCTGCTCTATACAAAATACAAGAAAGTTCCTATGGATTCCCAGAACCAGTTGTGCAGTTTTAGATGGAAGAACCGCCAGAGGGTTGTGTATTTAGAAATGAATAGTGACAGAGGTATTTATTGCTGGCATAATTGGGTGAAAGTTCAGACCTTTTAATTTTCAGTGTTTAGGGAAATTCTAAGCAGGATAACTCCTTTCTCAATAGACTTGATTACAGCAGAAAGATGTGACTGTGCTTAAGATTTCACTGTTAAACACATGCGCAGCTCTAATACTGGAGCTTAAGACATGTTTAACATATGTTAAATTTCCATTATTCCTGTAGCCATGTTTTTAAAGACTGTGTCTGCCAGGATTTCCAAGTGGGAAACAGAACTATAAAAAGACTCTGAGTTGATGGCATCCACTAATGCCATGCTTGAAATTTTTAACTTGAGACTGGGGCTGTTTCCATACTGGTGTTTTGTTCTCCATTGACTTTTTGTTCTACAGTGGAGATTTTTGTTCTCCATTGACCTTACTATAATTCTGTTTGCCCCCATTTGCTGTGATCTTTCCCAAACCTGGTTTGATATTAACTTTTGGGAAAGCCTGCAGTTGAAGCTCATTTGTCATGCTTCCCCCCCCCCCCCAGGTTTCAATCACACTGGCTTCGCCCTGTGGTGGCCATTCCATACATACTACCACTGGAAGGCTTTTTCAGGCCTTTAAAAACAGATAACAGCTATATTGCTATAGCATTATAACAGTGTATTGCAACAACATATGTGTTCCTATGTTCATAATATAAAAAGTAAATCTGTAATTCATTTTGTTACAGATAAAGTGAATAGTCCTGGTTTTATATATTTCCTTATAATTTTGCTGAGCAACCTCAAGGGCTACTTAAAAAAAAAAACCCTGGAAACCGGTTTGGTACAATAGACTGTTATTATAAGGCAATAGAGCCATAACAATATAGTTATTACTTTTTTCTTTTAAATGGCTATCTACAATGATAGATTAGAGGAGGCAGGAGGCTGAGGTGAAGAAAAAGCTGGGGAAACTTTCTTGTGGATACAGTAACAAGAGCTACATGGAGATTCCTCTTGAAAGCAACTCAGGATCTAAAGACTTGTTTTATCTGCAGGCCATGATTTTTCTGCCTCCTGCACAGCTCATTGTAGTCTGCTAAAGCTGCTGCTGTGGCATGTGATTCAATATGGCCTGATGAACCACATGTTTGCTTAGAAATACTTTCTTCTCATGCATGTTGTTAGTTGGGTCCTTCTGGCCAGTATTGTTGCATGAACAAACCCTACTTCATAATTTATAATGAATTGATGACTGAAGATTAGATTTGTGTTTTCTGTGCAGAAGAAGCTTACCCTTTTAAAATCCTCAGGTACCTGGAATAGTTCTGTTAAGGAATCTGCAGTACTGGATCTATATTCCAACTGTGATGAGTGTGCCTGATTGTGCTCAGTGGAATTTCTTCCATGTAAAGACCAGAAGCTATGATGACATGAAGCCAGAAATTTTGCCACAGATAACATGATTTCCAGAAGAAAAAGGAGGACGAATACATTTCTTTTCATTGAAATGGCTGATGAAAGGGTCATTTAAAACTCCTTTGTATAAATTTTATGTGAATCCCAGCATGTGGAAAGACAAATGATTCCTATTTTTATTCTACAATTTGTAATCAGGAGTTTCCCAAATTGATGTACTTTTCCCCAAAGCGTTCAAAACTTTGTATAAATGTTTGTGTTTGTCACTTCTGATTCTTGTGTTTCGTGTGTGTTTGTGTATCTTATTTATGTTCTCTTTGTCTTGTAGTTGTAAATGTGCAAATTTCTGCACCATCTAAATTAATTGACTCTATTCCAGTATAAATGTAATGTTATTTATTGCAATGCATTACGACTGTGCAAATTTCTAAATATTCTAACGATCTCCATCAGTTTTTAGTGCTTAAATATTTTTCATTTTGAATGTTCCAAGATCTATTAATCAAGTAAACATGGGCCACATAATTTGAAGTTACTTGTTCACATGTTTGTTACAAACATGATTCCCATAGTATTTACATTCAAGCTAGCTGAAGCCATTTTAGAATAACTTTTCTGAACAATATTGTTAGCCTTGAGACAAATGATGGATATCTTTTTGTATCATTATCAGTCCTGAAAATGTTAGGAAACATAAAAGAACTATGTTATCTCAGCCCCAGCATTACAGGCAGTAGTGGTGAGGAGCAGACAGCTATTAGTTTTGATCCGACTAACACATTTTTGTTCTGGCTGGTGTGGCAGGCCTAGAGTGTATAACCAGAGCGGAAGCAGACATTGTGTTGCTGGTGGATGGCTCGTGGAGTATTGGTCGGCCAAACTTTAAAACAGTTCGCAGCTTCATTGGTCGTATTGTTGAAGTATTTGATATTGGTCCTGGCAAAGTGCAGATTGGTAAGTTTGAAAGTATTGGAGTAGATGTTGTAGGGTTGTTTTGTTTTGTTTCAAAACCTTTTATAATGAAGTGATATTTTATTCCTAGCTCTTGCACAGTATAGTGGTGATCCTAGAACAGAATGGCAGCTCAATACACATGCAACTAAAAAGAGTTTATTAGACGCTGTGACCAACTTACCATATAAAGGAGGCAACACTCTAACAGGTAGGCATTCTTATACCGATTTCTCTGCAAACTACACAGGAGAAAAATTACTCACAGTTTTATATTTTTGCTTTTGGTTGAGGCTGGGGTCAGCGAATTAGAGCTATCATCCCCCCCCCCCCCGTGACTAGTAGGTTACATCGTCTCCCCATTCTTCCCTGCCACTCTGATAGCAGGAGTGGGAACAAGAGCGTTTTTCCGCCATGTTGGGATTGTTTTAAAAGTATTTTAATGGGTATTTTAATGGGATGAAGACTACTGTTACCTGCCACAAGCCTACGGGGAGTGGCGGGAAATAAATCCAACAACAACAACAACAACAACAATATATAAAGATGTTTGTCAGAGATGCTCACCTGTCCTTCCAATAGCAAACACAGTAGTTTACATGTGCTCTGGATCAAGTCTGCAGGTAGTGGACAGGTTAAAAAATGTCATAGACCTCATTATAAAAATGATTTTCCATGAACACGTGTTTTGCTTTTCTTTGGTGACAGAGAAGAAAAGTTATTGTAAATAACCTTGGAGATGTCAGTTATCTTGGAGATGTCAATTATAAGGTACAATGTAGTAGAACTAGTAGGACCGTTTCTGCACTGGGAACTTTGCTGCCCCAGCTCCCGTGCAGAAGCAGAAAGAGGTGAGGCAACCTGCCAGGACTTAAACTCCAGCCTGCAGCCCAATGTGAAGCCTCCAGTGTGGAAACGGCCTGGGAATTAAGTCTCATTTAAGTGGTTAGCCGTGTTGGTCTGAAGCAACAGAACAAAGTTTGATTCCAGTGGCATCTTTAAGACTGACAAAGTTCAATAAGCTTCTTCAATCAGTATCCATGAAAAGTGGAGGTAGGTGGGAAAGAGTCCCAGCTATCCAAAAGGCTAGGGATTAATTAATATCTCCTAGTGAACTTCATCTAGAAGGTAGGATATGGCTTCTCCAATTCACTCCATAGCAAATGTTTTCTATGAGAATCTGAAGGCACAGGTGATAGAAGCCTCAGTTGTGCCTCAATGTTCTCTTTTGCCTCCTTCTGCTTTCTCAAGGGCAGTTGATCTTCCAGTGATATCTGGAAAAAATACAGGCTCCCATGGGACAAACAGCAGGTTAGGGCCAGAGGTTGATTTTGATTGAGCAAACAGCACAAAGAAAAGGGCAGGGAATGAAATATTCCCTTTTAATTTACTGCAGTTCTGGACAAATTGTTATTTCAAGTTTTTTAAAAGGGTATGGAGATCAATCCTGGACAAAGGCTTCCTTCAAGAAGGGCAGCAATGTTAGCCACTCAGAAAGTTCTCGATAGGGTGGATGCTATGTATACTTTAATAAATGCCTACACCACTGTTTGCGGGGAGGCAGCTTTCTAAGTTAGAAATCAAGACTAGTGAATATATTCATTATAGTGAATAATGAATCTCTTCTCACCCCTTGTGTGTTGTAATTTTAGGAATGGCCTTGAGGTTCATTTTGGCAAACAACTTCAAAAAAGAAGTTGGCATGAGGCCTGGAGCTCGCAAAATAGGTGTCCTCATCACTGATGGCAAATCACAGGATGATATAGTTGGTCCATCACAGAACCTGAGAGATCAAGGGGTGGAGCTTTATGCTGTTGGTGAGTATTGTGTAAAGTACCCATTCTGCTGTATGAGATTACATTATGCCAGCAGATACATCTGAGTTGCTTCAAATATGGTTTTATTTCATTATCTTTTTAAGGTATTAAAAATGCCGATGAAAGTGAACTGAAACAGATTGCTTCAGACCCAGATGAAACTCATGCTTACAACGTTGCAGATTTCTCCTTGCTCAATACTATTGTTGATGACCTCACTATTAATTTGTGCAATAGTGTGAAAGGTCCAGGTATGTTTCTCTTTTCAGTTTTAGTACTATCTTAAAATTTAAAAAAATTATTTGCTAACTGCTTAAATTGTTTTGAAGTTTCATCAAGCTCAGCTAGTTTTCAGGAGGACCTGCTCACAAAGTAACTTCATACTGCTTTCTTTGCTCCCAACATAAAATGCAGAAATATAATGCCACTTAATATTGAGCAAGTCTATATTTCATTTTAATGTTTAGCATTTAAAACATATAGTATTATTTACAACAGGCTGTCCTGGTTTTGAGTCCAAACACACATTTGGGGAACATTTGGGATTTCCAAGCTAGGAAATTTGGGTTGTTCCCTTTCTCTGAAGTATACAAACTAGCCAAGTAATCTTTTCATATGTTTGTATGTATATATGCTTGTGCATGTCAGAGCCCATTTTCACATTATCATCACTCTTGTAGCTACTGCAACACAACTCATGCTTACACCTCTCAGGTAATGTGAGAACTACTTATGTCTTATACCACACACACCAGTATTACTCTACTTTCTGTGAGAAAAGAGGCTGGTGTGACAAAAAGTTGCATTGTGATCTTCTCCCACTTGATGTTATGCTGCCAGTTCAGGAAAGAGCTATGCTGTAGGGCAGGGGTAGTCAAACTGCAGCCCTCCAGATGTCCATGGACTACAATTCCCAGGAGCCCCTGCCAGCGAATGCTGGCAGGGGCTCCTGGGAATTGTAGTCCATGGACATCTGGAGGGCCGCAGTTTGACTACCCCTGCTGTAGGGTGTCATGAACCCCTAGTTCCTGACATGTAGTTCTTGCCCCCTTTTGAGGTTTACTTGATTGCTTTATGCTCCTGGATCTCCTGCTGAGTT
This sequence comes from Paroedura picta, assembly GCF_049243985.1. NCBI lineage: Eukaryota > Metazoa > Chordata > Lepidosauria > Squamata > Gekkonidae > Paroedura > Paroedura picta. The sequence goes on from NC_135369.1 coordinate 141,763,875, forward strand.
ATGGCACCTTCCCAGGCGCTCTCAAGAGTGCCCCTCCCATCTCCTCTCCTCCTGCATTTCAAAGGCTCACCCTGCCTTCACTTTCTTATCTGTTCTCACAAGGCTCTTCTCACTGGGAGCTTAATCTAAATAACAGATGGCCGGTTGGGCTGTTTTGGCACCTTGTAGATCAGAGGAAACCGTATTGCTCTTTCTGTGTGAATTATTGTTCCCGCCAAATGCTGCCCCTATGACCCCCTTGCCTAGCTAAGGTATATATGCTTTGCAACCCCCTTGCCCAGCCTCTCTGTCAAGATTCCTGTCTAAGAGCTTATGCGATGTGCTGATCTTTGTCCTGATTCTCCAAATAAAGACTTTTACTTAAAAGCTTCATCCTGAAGCCCAAGAGTGATGTCTATAGTGCAAATCTGCTGGGTCTCAACCGCTTGGTTCCTGACATAGGGGGTAAAATTAGAGAGGGAACAGGTCTGGGTGGAAGTGGTCTTCTCTGACAGAGACAGACATTCAAGAGCAGCTCATCGTATTATTCAACATTGTCATAGTCCATTCACATGTTACAACAATTTCTGCACAGAAGACCACATAACATTAAATGTACCCAGACTGTAGAATGACAATTCTATTTGTGATGTTAATTAACATCTGTGCTGGGAGATTGTAACTGATTATATATTCCTAGTAGGCAGGCTTAATTCAGAGACAAATTTGACTGTGATGAATGCAGGTACAATATATATGCAAATTGCATGTTATTCTTTACACAGTATTGTCTTCTTTGTAATATGCCTTGAATCCCAGTGAAAAAGGCAAAATAAAATACATTTGTAAAATTGTTTTAGATATTAAGTAGAATAAAGGGCCTGACCAGCCATTGGCTTCTACTTTAAAATCAGTTGATTTGGATTGTTTGTTCCGGTACTTTTATGTTTTATTCATCATTTTTTGCATTACAAATTCTTAAAGTATGTTGATCACATATATTTTAGGTTAGTGAATAGGATATCTGCTATTGAAACTAAGCAGTCCTAGCCATAATCCGTGCTTGGATAGGAGACTACCAAGGAAAACAATGGCTGCTATGCTGAAGAAGGCAATAGCAAGTCATTTCTGCTCATCTCTTGCCTTGAAAACCCCATGAGTTGGTTGTGACTTGATGATACTCAAGTTTTCATAATTAATACATTTTAAGACCATCAAAAAGAAATTTAATTGATTGATGATTGATTTCTCTTTCTCACTTCAGCAAGTCTCTGGGTTGAGACTTCCTAACATTATTTGTTTTGCACGTTCTGATGCTACAGGGGATTTGTCACCACCCCCCACCAATCTAGTTACTTCAGAGGTAACTCCACGTTCTTTCAGAGTGTCTTGGACTGCTCCTGCTGAGAGTGTTGACAGATATAGAGTTGAATATTATCGTGCTGCTGGGGGCCCTACGAAGCAGGTAAGAGTTGGAAGCCATATCCTATTTTGTTTTTGTTTTGTACTGGATGACTATTTTAACTTCATAAACCTCGGGACCAGATCAGAAAAAGCATATTTCTCACTCATTCTACAGAAACAAATTATGACTTGCATGTGTAGATCAGTCCTCATAGACTAATCAACACAGACAGATTAGAATTGGACCTTGCACACCTGGGCAGTGAGTTCCCAGAATGGAATTCCAGGTGCATGTCTGATCAAAAGTCATTGTATAATATATTAATTGTGCTTCTAAGAGTGCTTCTTTTTCATGAACCAAAACATAGACTCATAGAGTTGGAATGTACCTTAATCACCATTTAGAAAAATCCAAATGTAGAATATTAATATTTTTCTCTGAGTCCTTGAAATCAACTTATTGCAACAAATTATCACTTGACAATTGAAATGACCTCACTTAACCTGCTAAAGATATCAAAAACAAATTTGTCAGAGAAAAATTGCTTTTATAAAATAAAAACCAAATTGCAACAATAATCTGTTGACAATTAAAATCACCACTCAGACCCTTCCTTCACTGGCGCTCCAGGCTACTGCCAATTCTTTGTGATGGGACAGTTTACTCAGTTGCAGCGTGCCCTGTCCACCATGGATTTCTGCCTCCACACAAGGCAGCCAGGGCAGAAAGGTTCTGCCATGCAGGGGGCAGCAGGATATGATTTTTTCTGTTTACAAACACAGTAACGATACCATGTTCCTAAACAACAAATAATGCTCCAGGCGGCTCAGCTGCGTTGCACAGTGCCACAGAGCCCCCAGGGCATTTTGTGTCCCCTTTGAGACATTGTAGTTGGCCCAGGGCAGCAGAGTAGCTGGATCTGGAAGGCCTAGCTCTTCTCTGCCACACAAGCCTGCCCTGGCATAGGCCCTGTTGGACAAAAAAGAGAACATGGAAACACCTGCGTTCCCTTGCTGTGAGGCAACAGAATGCCTGAATTGGGCCAGGCCCGGCTGCCACCAACATCATGTGGAAGTGGGGATTAGCTCTGCAACCAGATGAGTGCCAGCCTCGCCTTTAATCGTTGTGCAGAAAAGGTATTACTTAACCTATTAAAAATACCAAAAACAATTTGCCAGAGAAAAAGTGCCTTCTACTAAAAGGAAAACGATATCCAGTCTGATATATTGTAAATATCAGATTTCCAAACCATGTTGACGTCCAGCATAACAGGAGTTTCTTGAATCCCCCTCCCACTGAATCCCCAAAATGTTCCCAGAGATGCTTGAACCTGGGGAACAGGGGACTCTAGGGAGTAGCAAGAGAGATGAATTGGGGTCTGCAGTAGGAGAAGTCGTCTGTGAAAATTGCTTCTACCCTGTTCAGATTTGAGATCCAGGATTCAGTGTGGTATGTATGTTGTTACAGCAAAGGCTGCGGATGAACTGGGTCTTTAAATACTACTACAAGGAGGTGGAATTAAAAGCATCTCCTACTTCAGGAGTAGGTTACCAGTATCTAAAGATGTCATGCCTAGTTACAGTGGGCTGAGGTAGGTCAAGGCTTGGAGAGCCTTGAGAGGTCAGTTGGGGAAAGACATCTTGTGTGGCACCAGGTTCTAAGGTTGAGGGTTCAGAGTTGAAATCTGAATCTGAAGGCAGATTTTTTTTCTGATTCAGACTCTTGGAGTCCACTCATGCTCATCAAAGTTGGCTCCTAGAAGTCTCCCAATTGACTCCTTCTGTAGTAGTGTTAGATGCCCAACTGTTTCTTGTATCTGATAAGGAGTCTGTATGAAGATCTATGAAATCCTCTTTCTGTTAGTGAAAATGTACTGCTGGATCCAACCAATTGTATCTTAATTGCAGAGGAGTTTTCCACAGGCAGGATGTTTTTGTTGGTTTTTTAAAAATATATATTTCCAAAGTTATGTAATTTCAAATCCCCAAAAGGTTTCATTTTGTTTCTTGTCACCCACTTAGTACCCCTTCAAATTTATTAGTCATTAAAAATGATAGTCCATTTCATATTTAAAATGTTTATATTTTAGAAATACACATTACAATATCATGTAAATAATATGGAGATTATAATGACTGTCCCATGCAAGTTATAATACTCTTCCAAGTTTTATTCAACTAAGACAAATCTTTATTCTTTCCAAATTAGACAGCTGTACATGTCAATAAAAACATTTAAATTTGTCTACAAATGTTCTACATGTTAGCATCTTTGTAATTTTCCAAATCTTAGTTAGCTCTATTTTAGTAGCCAAAATAATATATAATTAGGCATCCAAACTAACTTGGGAAGAGGTTCAATTTGTTTTAGAAAAAATAATCCTGAAGAATGTACAACTGTGTGTTCAAGATCCTTTGTTTACATGATTGTCACCATACTCCAGTAGCTGTTTGCTCATGTACAAGTCTACCACATATGGATGTAATCTGAATGTAATTCATTGCATTACCAACAATGCTAGGAACAGACATAGATCCTTGCAAATATGGCAGGAGAAAGCTATCATTAATGTAGAATCTTAATGGAATTTTCACACAAACAAAAACCGACCAAAAATATAAGCTGATTGAAAAAACAGAGCACATAATGTTTGTGTCTAATTCAAAACCTTGAGCCTTCTGGCATTTTTTTAAATGCTATTGCCCTAAACCCTAGTCAATGTTGCACAACATTTTATAAAAGTCAGAAAGAGAATGTTTATGCTTTGAAATAAAGAGAAGTTCAAAAGGAGTTAATTCCCTTTCTGACTCTCATTTATGTAGTCTTGTATTGACCAAACTCTTTATTTGATAGAAGAGAAAAATTGGAATACCTCCATTAGTATGTCCAGATATTGTGGTAAATTGTATTGCTTGGCTACTTTGATCAAGTCACAGTAACTACCTAAATCAAACTTTCCCCAGTGTTTACAACTGAAGTCCTTCCAGTCAGCCCTAGGAGCAATTTTTCTTACTTGAATTAAGAGGTGAAAATTTGGAGCCAGTTTGTTGCTATAATTATTGCACACCTCTAATTTATTGTCTATAAACTAGTTATTATTCACATAAAATTTCAGCCTCTCAGGTCTCCTAGGAATGAACCAGTTTCTTAACAAAATCATTATATAGGATTGCTCAATCATTACTACAAGCTGTGAGGCTAATCAATTCAGTTTGGTTGCTGTATAATTTAGTGCGATATTTGGAACTGCCAAGCCCCCTTCATTCCACTTCCTCTGGTCATCATGCCAGGCTAGTTAAATTTTTTTCTTTTGCCAAATATATCTATTCAACATATTTTGCCATTCCAGTAACTTTTTGCCTGAAAGTGAAGTTGGAATATTTTGAAACAGATATAACAGTTGTTGGGAGAAACATTCTTACTGCATTGATCTTATCAAATAATAGATTCCATGATTCCCAGCTTGATGGAGTATCTTTTTTTATAACTAATACATAATTGACATTAAATACACTATACTTTCTATAGACAAGTAAACATATATCCCAAGATATTTAATAGGAGCCCCTCTTGGAGATGCTCACCTTAACCAATTATTTTCCCTAGTTCAGGAAAATGTGTAGTTATTCATATAACATTGGTCTTAAATGCCTTTAATTTACAGAAATGTAGGTATCATTCTGTATAATTGTTTCTAGCACACCAGCAGGTTTCTGTTAAGGTTGTAAAAACAGCTACATCATCAGAAAATAATTCATGGAAACCAATTTTTATGCCTTTTTCCATAGAATTCTCCCTAATAAGACTAGTAAGCAGATCGAGGGCATAAAGTGAACAATAACACCTTGCTCAATGCTAAAAGGAAGAGCTAGAGAACCTGATATACCTAGTCTAGTCCAAAACAGGAAAGATAGAATCTCTGCCTACTGTTGAAAAGGCTGACCAAATCCATAAGCTTTCAGACAAACTAGAGAAAGTGGTTCCCTAATCTATCAAATGCTTTTTTGGCATCCAGAAAAACAAATGCAACTTTAAATGATTCGTTTGTGCATATTAAAAATGTACCTAATATTAATAGAAGCTTTTCTGCCCATGATAAACCCTGTCTGATTCCAACGTACGTAATATCCTTGCGATAGTGTTTAAACCTTTCTGCAAGAATAGATGTTAATGTTTTGTAATCATTGCTGAGCAATGAGATAGGACAATATGATGCTATATCCAATTTATCATTCCTTTTTTAGTGAAAAACACTATATTTTTAGAATCAAAGATTTGTAGCATTATACAATAAACCTCCTAATTTCTCAGCAAATATTTTATAATATTCTGGAGTATCGCCATGTAAACTGGATGGTTTACTTAATTTAAGGTCTTTATAGCATCTTCAACTTCAGTAACTATAAGATTTCCTAGATTTAACTTTTGTCTTCTGTTACAATCCTTGGAAGATTAACTTTTGTTAACGATTCTATCAACTTCTGATCTGGCACGTTGGAAGCATATAATCCTCTATAAAAATTTCAAACATTTGTATGGCTTCATTCCTGAAAGTTGTTAATGAGCCATCTTGCTTTCTTATGTAAGATATACTGCCATTGGCTTTAAAAAAAATAATTCTGACTGCCAAAAATTTTCCATTCCAGCCACCAAAATCAAAATATTTTTGCTTCATAAAAAGCAGATGTTGGTGAGTTTTTTCCCAGTTTTTAAAACCCTCACTGATAAATAAACTTCTGGTAAAAGTTTTACTAGCTTCCCATATGGTTATCAATGAATTATGACTTGTCATATTCATCTTAAAGAATTCCTCCTGTACGGTCATGATTTTGGCACAGAAGCTTTGGTAAGATTTTATTGATAGTCAGTTTTATTTTCAGGGCATTGTAGAGTATTTAGTAGAGAGCTCAGTTACTAGACCAGCAGTGCAGTCCTAAGCAGACTCCTCTTCCAGCATTGCTCACCATCTTTCAAAAAGCCTTATAATTAATAGTTCTGGAGAATCTGTAGTATAGCCAAATGACTCTTGATAGCATTATTATATTTAATAATTTCTGTTATTTTATTTTTACACAGTTCTATGTAAATCGTATGGAAACTACTACAGTTCTTACTGACCTTACACCTGAAACAGAATATGTTGTGAATGTATTTTCTGTGGTCGAAGATCAAAGCAGTGAACCACTAAAAGGCACTGAAACAACTTGTAAGTGACAACTGTGGTATTCTTAAATATTTAACAATTCATAAGACTTGCAGATAATCCTCAGGTTTAATTGGCACATTGGAAGAGAAGGAGACGCTCCTGACGTGAAACACTCTATAGATAGGATTTTCCCCATTTTGACATGGCAAACAAAATGTTTAGATGCTTTATTTGGTCGGATTAGAGAGTGACCCAAGAAGCTATTCAAGGGATGGCAACACGTTCAAGATGCTGGTTTTGACCTTTAAGACGTACTTGATGGACCGCATCCCTGAATATGTCCCCTGAAGAGTTACACTCTCCTGGTTCCAATAGGCTGGTGGTCCTTAGCCCAAAAGAGGTTTGCATGTCTTTGACCATGGCCAGAGCCTTTTCAGTCCTGACCCCTACCTGATGGAATGAGCTCCCAGAAGAGACACGGGCTCTCTCAGAACTCACCCTGCCTGCAAAACAGGGCCTGCAAAACGAAGCTTTTCCATCAGGCATTTGATGGAATGGATATATGGATTTACAATGGGCCACAAGAAATATCTGAGAACCCCGTCTAAGCACTCTTCTTCATAACATCTGGATCTGGAAAATAATATGGGAGCGCAGTGTGGGAGAACAATGTGAAGAGGCCCAGAAGCAAGGGATACCAATGCTGTTTTAGATGGATTAATCAATTCTGGTTTTAATTTCATTGTTTTAAACTGTTGTACAATGCTTCAAGATGGCTTGGTCAAGAGGGGCAGTTCTATAAATATAATGATTTTTTAAAATCATATTGGGGGTATTGTCAGTTAAGATAGCTCAGACTCCCAACAATTCACCTCACTTCCCATTTGCCAGCAATTATCAGACTGCCAGTTAATCAACAGGTTGTTCAAGGACTATTTTCAGTCTCATTGTGTCAGTTCTCAGGGCCAGGCTACTTACAGCCATTAAAAGCCAACTGACAGCTGGTGAGGGATCAGCTGGGAGTTGGCTTCTGATTTCCTGCTAAGGAAATTTTGCTCTGTACCCAGGATCCTCCTTCTAAATGATTAGCTATCTTCTGATCTTCTATCCTGGATACTTTGCTTCTCCCCATGCTTGCTGAGATGAAATCAGCTGTGAGTTAGCTCCTGACCAAAAATGTATAGTTGCCGTCTTGTTCAGCAGCTGTTCCAGTTGCTTGAGGCAATCCAAGTGTTTCCCTGATTGTTTCACAGTGTGATTTTGAGTGTCAAACAGGCTAAGTTCAAGTGCTGAACAGGTTCCCTCAGAAATTCATGCCATAACCCCAGTTACTGGAATAATGTTGAATCTTTGCCAGTCTAAAATGCAGGTTTACCTTCTGGGGATACTGGTAGCATAAAAAATGCCAGCATAGCTATATTTTACTCCAGGTGTCCCTATTGTGACCCAGCAATGTATTGTACCATACTAGCTGCTTAACTTTCCTTCTGGTTTTCTGTTCCTGGCAGAGAGCCAAAACAGGAGGTTTAAAATGACCTACATATATGACAAGTCTTTGTCTTCATAAGTCAAAAGTTGGGCAGATTTACTAGACCGTCCATCAGTCAAATTTATTGCTTATAGCCAAAGGCCATTGCAAACATACAAACAAGCAATTGATCATCTCAGCAACTATGCAAACTATAAAGTTTCAAGATACCATATAAAATCACTATTATTATCAGTTACAAATAATTGAACCAAATCAAATAAAAATCAAGTCTTTCGATTCCTAATTCTCATTGCAGCTAAGGCAGATAAAGCTACACTATGAGTTACACAAGAGTCCAAGTCTGACAATAAGAAGCATAATATCTCAGGCTATGAATAAAGAGGGCAGTGGAGTACATAATGAATTATGTCTTCTATAGCAGGTTCTCCACAAATGCAATTTGCAGTTGTTTCACCTGACACCTGTGCATATCTACCTCCCAAGTAGGCCATCAGAATAGTCTGGAAACATTGGCCATAAAGGCCATTCTAAGCTTAGGACTACTGATGTTTCTTAAGTATGATGAACAATCAAAATCTGTTTTAATTTTTCTAAGGAGAAAATTTTGTTTGTCCTTGACATGGAAATTGCAGCTGGTACAGAATCCAGCTGCTAGGGTCCTCACAGGCACATCTTGGAGGGCCCATATCCAGCCAGTGCTGAGGCAGCTGCATTGGTTATTGGTCACGGCCCGGATAAGGTTCAAGGATGGCCTTTAAGGCCATCCGCTGCTTGGGCCCTGCCTATCTGAGGGACCGCTTACCTCTTTATGCTCCCTGCATGGTTCTTTGCTCTACAGGTGCTAATCTACTAGAGATCCCTGGCCCCAGGGAAGTCTGCTTGGCCTCGACCAGGGCAAGGGCCTTTTTGGTCCTGGCCCCAACCTGGTGGAATGAGCTCCTGAGTGAGCTAAGGGCCGTGATGGAGCTGGTACAGTCTGCAAGATGGAGCTCTTCTGCTGGTTCTTTGGTTGAGGCCAGAGCAATGTGAGATCAGAGGCCCCTGCTCAGGCTGGACCAGCTTCATAGGTGACACTAACCCATTGGGCGAGTCGCCACTCTCTCCCTATGACAGATGGCAGGCCCCTGGACTGGGGGGTAGGCATGGTTATTAGCTGCCGCTATCTTGTGGTTTGATTTTAATGGGATTCGTATTGGGGTTTTATTGGATTTTGTTACCCGCCAAGAGCCATCCTGGGAGTGGCAAGCTATAAATCCAATGGATAAATAAATAAAATAAATTTTTTATCGCATCTCTACTAAAGGTCCATTCACAAATGATAATCTCCAGGACAGGAGATTTGAATATAGTAACTAAAAACTTTCTCCTAAAATGTTCTTTCCATCACCACCTACAAAGGGTAGAAATGAACGTAGGGATTGGGGAGCGGGCAGGAAAAAAAGGCAATGACTGAAGTAAGTAATATTTATGATTTTACAGTGGCAATTCCTTCGGTTAGAAACCTAAATGCTTACGACATCACTTCAACCACAATGCGAGCACGATGGGAACCCCTTGACGGCGCTACTGGCTACTTGTTGTTATATGACGCTGTCAACGCCACAGTGCCAACAACAGAAAAGGAGGTATGGAAAGCTGCCTTTCACACAACTAATTTAAGTGAGATAGAACACCTATGTTCTTCATATGCCATACTAATGAGACAGTTTTTGGCACACAATATGGAAGGGGAGAGTTATATACACAATGGCATCTGTCAGGAAGTTGTAAATACATTCTAAAATATGCACACTAATGTTTTATGTAACTATACTGGCATTTGTTTTCCTTTCTGCTTGTTTTCTCTAAACTGTCTTGTTTATCATTTCCTTTTTGCAGATCCGTGTTGGAGCGTCAGTGAATGATGTACAGCTGGTTGACTTGATTCCCAATACTGAGTACACTTTAACAATTCATGGAACATTTGGGGATCTGACCAGTGACCCACTCACTACTCAAGAAGTGACATGTAAGAGTAATTTCATTATTGTTATGTCTGTGACTTCATTGTTTATATAATGATACCCTTACTCAGTCGTTTAGGTCTATACTCCAAGGATCTGAGTTACTTATCATTAAATCTCCTAAAGTACAGAATGCTGTGATAGCATTTCTGTGCTCATATGTTGCTTGAACCTCAGCCGCCAAAAGGCCGACCCATCCAAAGGGGATAGATTTGTTTCTGTAAATATACATTCGTTTATTAAAAAAAAGCTTTTACCTTGCAATTCTCCAAGGCAATCACTTCTTTTACAGGCATGGTCCAATTGGTCTCTGAAAAAGAAGGGAGTTTAAAAGAAAGATCACACTTCAGTCATAGTGTGCAGTGTCTCTGATTGTTGTCCTTATTCCAGTAATGCACAGGTTTTGCAGAAGCTTGCAAATGTACTTAATAATGTAACTGTGACAAAATAAATGCACATGTACATCACAGGGAGTGATGTTTCAAATCGCTCTTGGCTTTCTCACAAACTAATTCCAGATGGTAATTTTACACCTGAATTTTAAAACTGCTATATTGCTGCAGGAGCCAGAGAGGAGTAAGAGGGGCTGGTGTGTGGCCAAATGTAAAGAGCCCGCTGGCCCAGCTCCCACTCCTCAGTGCCACGTGCCGATCGCAGCAGCAGCGTGCAGAGAAGCTCAGGAACAGTGGCTCCCATGAGCCACCTTTTCCTGCTGCTCCAAACCATCTTCTGGCTTAGAGACCTCCTGTGGCTGCAACCAGCAGCCTTGTTAAGTTCCAGCAGTCTTTTTGAAAATCTATATACTGCCTATCTAAAGATCAACTTGAGGTGGCTAGGCTATGTTGGTACTCTTATGATTATTTTGATTATTTCGCAGTACCCCTAAGTGGAGCAAAAAGCTTGAGGGCAAGAGATATTACTCACAGCAGCATGAGAGTTTACTGGGAACCTGCTCCTGGGAAAGTGCGGAAATACATACTGAGATACAAAGCTGGCGAAGATGATGAGGTGAAAGAGGTAAGCAAATTTTAGCAAGTATGTAATAATATTACTTTAGCAACTCTGCCTGGAATATTAAAACCCGATCACTTACAGAAGACAGTTGGGAGCCAGATACTCTCATCTGTAAATTTTAAGTTCCCTCTTAGAAAGGTTTTGTTCCTTTGGCTATCATGATACTGAGTCAGCATAAATCAAGCTTTCTTAACAGGGGTTTCGAGAAATCCTGGCGTTTCTCAATGATCCTAGAAGGGTTTCACTAATTGGATGGGAATTGATTTTTAAAATATATTTTTAATTTTTTAAAAAATTATTGGTGATATGACCATATATCGATTTATCAACCTGCCCCCCCCCCCAATGGCCAGTGATGGGCCTGGAGGGAATGCAATGGGAGAGGCCTCAGTCCTAAAAATCTTTGCTGACCAGAGCTCGTTGCACATGGCAGGGACTAAAGATCAGAAAGATAAGTACTCTCATTTATTTATTTATTTACTTACTTACTTACTTACTTATTTACTTATGTATTTATTATATTTATATACTACCCTCCCCTGAGGCTTTGGGTGGTTTACATTAAACATAGAAAATAGTATATGGAACTTAGTTTTCCATAACAACAACAATATTAACTTTAATAACATTAATAACTTTTAACAGGGAAACTGGTGCAAACAGGTCCAGGGCAGAGCACATGGATGGATTTCTGCTAGGGAGGGAGCAGGGGCCCTGTGGATGTTGCTGGTCTCACTCAGTCTCAACCAAATGCCTGGTGGAAGAGCTTCCATTTGCAGGCCCTGCAGAACTCTTTAAGCTCCGTCAGGGCCCTGATCTCCTCTGGAAACTCATTCCACCAGGTGGAGAACCAGGACAGAGAAGTCTCTAGCCCTGGTTGAGACTAGGCGGGCTTCTTTAGGGCCAGGGATCATGGTGGTGGCAGAACGTAAAGCTCTTTGAAGGGCATAGGCCGGGAGGCGGTCCCTTAGGTACGCTGGACCCTGACCGCATATGGCCTTAAAGGTTATTACCAGATCCTTAAGCCTAATCTGAAATTCAACGGTAGTTGAATCCAAGAAATTATATATATATATATATATATATATATATATATATATATATATATATATATATATATATATATATATATATATATATAAGCAGCAGAACATGAAAGCTTGCCCATAATAGCTTATATCTTGAATAAAAATTTGTTGGTCTCAAAGGTGCCACTGGACTCAAACTGTTCTGGTAATGGCACAGTTTGTTAGCAAGCAAGAAGATATTTACAGATACTAAGTCTTCAGGGACCTCTCTTTCTACAGAAATAGGCTTTTGTGTAGTGTGGTTAAGAGTGGCCTCTAATATCAAGAAACAGGTTTGATTTCCCATTTCTCCACATGCAGCCAGCTGGGTGACCTTGGGTTCACCACAGCACTGATAAAGCTGTTCTGACTGAGCAGTGATATCAGGGTTCCCTTAGCCTCACCCACCTCACAGGGTGTCTGTTGTGGGGAGAGGAAGGGAAGGCAATTGTAAGCTCTTTTGAGACTCCTTTGGGTAGTGAAGAACAACTCTTCTTCTAAAGATTATCCTGCGCCTCCTACTACATGGGAATGGAAAGTATGAAAAGTGGTGCCACAAGAGAGAGGTTGTTTATAAACTGAACATCTTTGTTTATGTGTAGGTGGAAGTGGATTCCTCTCAAACCAGCACGGTCCTCTCTGATCTTTTCTCACAAACACTCTATCAAGTGGAGCTTATTGCAGTATACGACGAAGGCCTATCTGTGCCAATAGCTACTGAAGCCACCACTTGTAAGTCAATCATATTGTCCAGTGGATTTCCTTAGATTTTTAAAACAGATGTACATGCTGAAGTGTCTCTCTTTGTAAATAGTATTGCCCTCAGCACTTTCGGGTGGATTAATATGCCAGATGTATTTTTGAATAGTTTCTGTGAAGACATTTTGATGGAGAGATTGAGGAATCGTGGTGGGATTTCTATCATGTTTCTGCCAGTTTACTATGATCGGCTGCCTGACCTTGTGACAAGATGATGACCAACACAGGAGTTGCCAGTTGCACTGCTAGTAAACACCACAAATAGGAGGTATCTGGCCAGCACCAAAAATCAGAAGAACTGAAAGATGAAATAGTAACGCACATGTCCACGTTCCTAGTAAAGAATGTGTTTCTAATAACTATTTAAGTAGTAATTATGAGGTTACTGACTCAGACAGCGCAGCTAAAAATAAATCCCATCAAGTGCACTGTTGGGAGCAACACTATAGCATTGCTAAAATATCATTTTTGACAGCGGTTCCTGTCAGGCACACAGTCAGATGCAGTGCAGTGTTTGCAATCTATCTCTGGCACAGCTTCTCTCAGCTATGCAGTTGGAGTCTAGTGCCTTAGCATCTTGCGGGGGCAGTTCTGTAAGCCTATAAAAGTTGTACATTTGCCAGTGCAGGCCCACACACTGTCTGGTAGGACCCGCCAATCTCATATCACTTTGAGGTCATGTAAAGTACTTTCATGTGCAAATGAGTCATCATAAATATAACACCATTGATGAAACTGCCATATATATAATGCACGGATGCAATGCTTTTCAATGGTGCCTGTTTGCATATTTAATTGTCAACAAAATGAAAAATGTGTATTCATGGGCCTAACCAAACTCCAAAACGCCCAAAATGCATGGCTGTCTGATTTGAGCAAGACCATCTTCATGCACATTCTTGTCTTTGTGCGCGAGTTGTCTTCTTTCTTGTGTTCTTATTGCTAATGTACCTACACACTTGTGAGGAGCAGTTTTACACTTCCAGCTCACCAAGACTGTAGTGCGGAGTGGCAACCACATGTTTGCACTGGTTAAGCTATGTTTTTTGTCTGCAAAATGGGTACCAGACATCATGTGCCTCTGCTTTTATGTCTAGGCCTTATTGGGGGGGGGGTTATATGGGGGGGCATATTAAGTGAAGAATGTGCATAAATAGACTAACACCTGTGTTCACCACCAGTTATTCCATTGAGCAGCTGATGCTATTAAAAATTTCATCTGTGTTGTGCCACATGCGTTCTCTACCTTGATTGTTTTAGTGATATACTGGACATCTTTTCTGTCAATACTTTGCTCTCACGTGCGCATGACTATTTGGGCACCTGAACGCAAGGAGGAGGAACGATAAAGAGTCTAAAACAGTACCCCACCAGATCTCAGAGAACTGCAAAGTGACATTCTACAGCAATTTCAGCCTGGAAAATGATGCCTAGGAACATTTGTACTGCCAGAACAATGACGTTGACAGACACCTTTCTGTGTCTCCAGCAAGAAGACAGTCATGTGCAGTTCTTGTCTCTGGACCGTTCTCCTTTTTTGAAAGGTGGCAAAAGGCCTAAACCTGTTCATTGTGTGTCAGGAATGCCTTGCAGCCCAGAACTAAATTTAAGTGCCTAAAAAGTGTAGTTCTTTGAGACACTTGAGGCCTGTGATGTGGATCCCCCTTTACAGAACCAGCTACTCGACGCCACCAGCATGAGGAAGCTCTGGGAGAGAACAAGGAGAACCATTTGAAAGAAGCAACATTTAAGATGTGAGTAGGGGTTGATGCTGTACCAGCTTATATCAACAGACAATTAAACCTAGCCATTCAGTTTCATGCACTGACCAATTGTCACTTCCCATTCAGTTCCTACTGAAGAAGTGTTCTTGCACACTTAAACTTGAATAACATTTTTTGGACTTAAAGGTGCCACTGAACTCTGACTTTGTCCTACTGCCATATGTTTTGGTTTAGGCTTATGGTAACGTTTGATGAGATGACCCACACATAGCTGGGTCCAAACCTTCTAAATAAAAGACTCTCGCTCACAACAAGCAGGGTCCCCATTATACAACCAGCATTAAACTAGACTAAAACAATACAAATTAAAGATTGATGATCTGTCACTATGCAGTGCATGTTTTTGGCACAGCCTAAATATTACTGCACATGGAGTTCCTGCTACCCCATGTTTAGATTAATGCCCATTGCATGGTTTAACAACACAACTAATACATAGCTTGGCCCAAATATTCTGAACAAAACATTCACACTCATGGGAAGGCATGGGTTTTATTACGCAGCAAGCAGATGGCAAAGGCGTTGTCAGTCATTTGTATATTAATCTTAAATTGGAATTCATGGGGTGGAATGATGGTGATGGATTACAAGAATGTGACATTTCAACCCTCGGAACATTCCTTGGTTCACCACCTACTTTCCACCCTATATAAATGCACTGCCATTATACACCAAGATATTATGCAACCAATGTCTGAGCTATAATATACAGGCAGCAAAGTGATAAGTATTGCACAAGATCCTACATGTGCAGAAATGTGTGAAGTCCATTTCTGTTTTTGCCTGCTCACCACTGCAAACTTATGTGTGTTAGAAAAAGATGCAGGCAAAACAAGGGCAATGGAACCATGTTGAAGTAAAAAACAAAACAAAACACGTTTACTCTTAAGTTAATGGAGGCATCAATCCATCACTGGAAACATAGTATATGGGGGTGTTTATTTCTCGAGGTTTAAAGTCTGCTATAAAGGAAAAGCTGATAGGCAAACAAAATGATGCTTTCATCCTTAAGGTAACTTATGGTTTCTTTTTCTTTCTTGCTATGTCCTGTTGAGAGGTGCATCCCCTCAGTCAGAAGATCAACCATCCAGATGGTGATATTTATTGAGAGTATCATGGGGGCATTGACATGCCTATATGTCTCTGTAATTGTGAGTTAACAATATCTTGATTTGTTCTAAAGTTTATCAGCATGCTGCTTTTTGTGTTTCTCCTTTGAAGGTATATTAGTGACACTATGTTTGTTCTTGCCTTGTGTTTTGCAGTGAGGGCTCTTGAGACATCATTGGTCAGGCTGGAGAGAACTTGGATACAAAAATGAAAGAAAGGGAGCCAAGATGTGCTATGAACTGTCGCTGGGGAAGGAAGCAGAAAATAATTGTTTCAATTTCTTATATATATTTTTAAATTTATATATAATAATTAGGAAAGGGAATTATTCATTTTGCATCACCTTTTTTTAATGAAGAAGACCATTGGTTGATTTTGCATTCTTGTTGTATGTTCTTATAACTTGTGTTTGTAGCTGCATAGTTCAGCTTGAATAAAAAGTAATGCTTAAAATAAAGGCTTTAAGACTTCCGTTTTCATTTAACATGACAACAACAGCATGGCCCCTTTCTCTTTACATAGCGGGGAAACAAAGAAAAGGAATTGGCTTCTGCTGCCGTCACTTACAACGGGTCCATTTGGAGCTCAGGCCACCCGCTGGTGGTGGCAACCCTTCATGACCTTTCATCTGGAGCATGGGCAACCACCATTGACAGCTCCTGCCTGTCTCACCAGGGATAATGACTATCCCTCATTTGGCTACAGCATGGCGGGACTGTGGGGAATTCCTGGGAGAGGAGTGGCAATGATTCTGGGGCCACATCTAGATTTTTGCTTAGGCCCCAGAATCACTGCATATTACTCAATATGACTGGGTAGTGAGTTTGTTTCTCCCTGGAAGACCTACCCCCTTTCTTTGGCCTGAATGGGAGTCTCAGTCTAACTACCCACTTGTTCCTGCTAACTTTTTTCACTTCTCCTGTCTCTAAAATTGTCAGTACTTGACCCTTCTCAGCTAGGGCTGAAATTAATTATTTTCAGCAGAAATATTTACCTGTTAAGCTGATGCTAACCAATCAGCTATCTCGGAACTGCCTGTCTCTCAAGACTCTCTAGCTCTATGAAGAATTAACCCTTCACCGTCCTTTACCTGTTTGGGCAGCACTTCTAAGCTTTTAAAAGTGCAGTCTATCATATCCAGTGACAAACAACGTGATCACTAACATAAGACATTTATGCTGCATAGACAACATCTACTAGAAACATTGAATTTGAACAAACTAGAGACATAAGCTACTAAAGATCTTCTCTATGTAGCCACTCTCCAAGAGAAAGCGAAGAAGCCTTCCAGTAGGAAATGTTGCAAGTTAGACTAACTGCAAAAGTGGATGAAACAGCATGTCTCTTGCATGCACAAGCAAAAGTGCTTCAGGGAATGAACTTGTTAACACATGCATCAAGGACATGTTAGCTTACATGCCTCAGGCATGGCCTGGAGGGAGCAGAGGTACTTATTTATTTATATTATAGGATTTCTTTACTGCCCCTCCCAGCACAGCCAGCTCAGGGCAGTTTCCAGCATATTGCACAAAACAGTTTCAATCTTAATTGGAGGGGTTGAGTTTCAGGCAATTCTGCTTGAGCCAGACCGTCACCACTTTCAAACATCTGGTGAATGTTTCAGGGGGAAATCTGGTTGGCTGTCCATTAGGGGGTAGAGCTGAGTGTCATCAACATGTTGGTAACACCCAAGACAACCCCAGACCAGCTGGGCTAGAGGGCACATGAAGATGTTAAATAAGGTGGGAGAGAGGACCATGCCATACGGGACTCCACAAGGGAGCTGGCAGTGACCCAACTGAGTCTCTCCTACTATGACCCTGGAGGAAGGAGATCAGCCTTTGGAGGGCTGTCCCACGTATTCCAGTGCCATCAAGGCAGTGAGAAAGTGAGACTGGCCATGTGGGGCCAAGTCCTGGCAACGACTCCCTGGCCAACTGGCTGTGTTATCCTGGGCCAGCCTTGGAGGGGATGTTGCCATGGGGCCCAGCCATCCTCTGTTTACTGGAGTGCTCAGTGTCATTGGTTCTGGCTCTCCCTCCTTCTCACACTTGTTTTGGTTGTTACGGGTTGTTGTATTCAATGATCTTGTTAATTAGTTAATCACCTCCAACAGTTTGGGCATTGGAATGGATGCTTAGGAGGGGGAGGCTGTGCCTGCATGCCCACTCCCACCAGAGGGCTAGCATGTGTAGTGGTTAAGAGCAGCAGCCTCTAATATGGAGAACCAATTTGATTCCCCACTCCTTTCCATGCAGGCAGCTGGATGAGCTTGGGCCAGTCACAGTTCTTTCAGAGCTTTCTCAGCCTCACCGACCACAGTGTATCTGTTGTGGGCAGAGAAAGGGAAGGTGCTTGTAAGCTGCATTGAGACTACTTTGGGTAGTGAAAATGAGGGTATAAAAACCAACTCTTCTTCATTTGGAGACTCATAAGGATTGTGGGGGTAGACCAATTAAGTAGCATGCCCAGTTCACCGTTGTCAGCTGGTTCTCACTACCTGGTGGCAAGGAAACCACATGCTGCCCACATAGTCCCCAGGGTTTGCCACCCCACAGTTACACAGCTAGCAGTTGGGTTGTCAGGATGTGTGTGTGTGCATTGGGCAGCAGGCAGGTTGCCTGATTCAGAATCCGTCCTCATGCTGCGCAAATCTCCTTCATTTATATCCATTAAAACTGTGGCCAGTTAACTGTCTACAAAACTGGTTGTTGGGCTCTTCCTTACACATCCTTTTTTCTTAGTAGGCCCATGGGCCTGCAAACAGATAACATCAAATCTGGTTATGCCCTCAGTCCAGCAATTTAAAAGGTATCCACAATTAACCTTGGTGATTTACACCAGAAGACTATTAAAAGGAAAATGGATATGTTGTTTTATGAAGCAAAAATATCTCCTTCAAATATAAAGTAAGGGTTGAATTTCATGGACTAGAAATTATGATCATAGCATTTCTGTAGTGACCCCATAGTGACTGAAAATAACTAAGACACAAATATTTTATTGAAGGCAGACATTGGGAAAGATGTTGAACAGGTGGTAGGTGGAAAAGCTAATTATAGAAGGCAAAAAAAGAAAAAAAGTTGAAGCTGATGTCCCTATTGGCTTTGAGAGGTTTGAACTGAATGATAACAAACCACCAGGCATTTAAAATACACCTACTCCTTGTCACTTACGTTTTATGTGTCTGTTGAATACATTAAAGAATATGAGATTTTAACCCTTTCCCCCTTGACTGTTTATTTCTTCTTGTGAGTAAAGTGAGTTGTGAGTCTAAGGGAGTAAGAAGGGATATAAATATTTTAAACTATCAAATTATTGAGTAAGTTAACACTTGGCTTTTGCAAGGCTCAATAACATTACTACGACGACTATTAATATTTGTTTTCAGTTCAATGAAGTTCATTGACTGGAAAAGGAAGAGATAAAGGATTGCCAGGGGGCAGGGTCAACAGGATTTTAGGTTGTTGATTAGGACAATACACCAAGCAAATAGCTTTGGCGGTGGTGGTAGGGAGTCAACAGCATGTACGTTTCCTATCCAGTGCAATATTATGCGGTATGTGTGCGTGTGGAGGATGACAGGTTAATGGGAAAGAATGCTGAAGTCATTTTGACAAATAACAGTGTGTGTGGGGGGGTAAGGACATGGGGCCACTGTCAGCACTGTGGCATTATGTCACATTCATGGAAAACCTAGATGTGATATCAGTCCACTCTAGGAATCATTGGCAATTTTTAGAGCAGAGTGAAGTCACTTGGGTGTTTTCCCCAGATGTGACACAATGCTATTATGCCAAGCTGATTTTATTTATTTACTTTTCTACTATCAGTAGATGGAATGGTATCAGGCAGCAGAGGTTGCTAACAGGAAGTTCCCTGCTATAGTAGGAGAGCTGACAACCATAGCATTCAAACATGTGTTGCTGCCTCCTTTGCATAAAGAGGAAGAGAAGTGCTGCTGTAGCTTTAAAGTGAACAAGAAGCAAGTTATAATAGTTCTGGAGGAGGGGTGGAGAGCCACTTTGAGTTGCTTGGAGAGTGACTGTTCACTCCTGAGAGCGATTCTGCCATACCCAGGCATATAGTTCTGCTGTTTAAAAGGGTGATCCAGAAGGCCTATGTAAAATTTAGGGTTGCCAGGGGTGGCTGGCATCAGACAGGAGACTAGTTGGTGTGAGGACATGGTAGTGGTGCTTTCACTACAATGGTAATTCCAGGACAGGCCACTTGGTTTATAAAAGAAAATATTTTTTAAAATACTTAATTAAAATTTTCTAGTTCTCCAGGCCCATAATTGTCATATCCTGGGTTCGAACAGCATATCTAGGTCCACCACTCTTGAAGGTTAACAATGACAAAAATGAAATTGTTTTTCCTTCCATTGTCACGCAAGGTCTACTTATATCAGGGCTGCCAGATCTCTCTCTGTACTGGGAAACTTCCTGGCAGCAGCCATTGACCCATGTTTCCTCTCAGTAGTGTGGCAGAAGAGAATGTGGTGACAAGCACCCTTGGTTTGATAGTGTGATGTCACTTCTTGGGCAAACACAGAAATGACATCACAACAATGTTGTATAAAGCAAGCCATGTAATTAAAAGAAGATGGATGTGTGTTATATTTGGCAAGCTACATTGTAGGTCTATGGCATGTAAACTATTTTTCATACAGTGTCCTTGCAGTTTGTTTGTTTGTTTGTTTGTTTGTTTGTTTATAGTTGGATTTATATACCACCGTTTGCCAAAAGGTCTCATAGCAGTTCACAATAAAATATAATATATAAAATCACAGTAAAATAAAACAACAGTAATTAACCACAAATCCTCTCTGAATATAATATTGTGAATCTTTTGTAATATCTACTGTACAGATCTTTTCCTCTTAATAGTTACTGTGTCCTTTTTTTCTCCCTGGTAGTGTCTGTACCAGCTCCAGTCAATCTAAGAACTGATCGTGTAACCAAGTCTAGTTTCAGAGGCACTTGGGATCATGGGGCTCCTGATGTAGCTCTCTATAGAGTAACATGGGGACCATATGGTGGAACAGACAAATTGGAGGTAAGAATGAATACTCATAAATAATTTCAAGTGTCTGCTTGCTGTATCAGACCAATTTCTCTAAAAGTTTGATATCTATACTTAGATATATTCTTTCCTGGAATAAAACTGGAAGCACACCTATATTCAGAAAGAGACAGAAAGATTATCCGTCAGCTCTCAAGTAGTTATGCACTCTTCTCACAAAAGGAACAAATCAATTAATATTGTCTCCTGGCATTCACCTTCCTTTTTACTGCAGCTATACCGCTAGAATCTTCCATACAGGTGTAGGCCCTGTCTGTGAATTCTGGTTCCCCCATTCCCTTCCTCAGGATGACATCACTAGCAGAAAGGTGGATGACTCAGTGCTTCATGAGATTTCCCTGCTTTGAGGGGCATAGAAGTGGTGCAAGAATGCAACATTTTTCAGAATAACCTTCTCATAGCACAGAACTATTCTGTTGTGCACTGGGAGTCACTGCACTTAGATTTGATGTTAATTTGAACACGCAAAATCTTCACTTTGTTCTTTCCCACTAGAATATTGCAGATTGTTAAGCAGCTGATCTCACAAGTTGACTATACTTTTTTCCCTCCTGTCCCAAAGACAATTCTAAATGGTGATGAAAACGTTATGGTTTTTGAAAATCTGACCCCAGACACACTGTACGAAGTTGCAGTTACTGCTATCTATCCTGATGAATCAGAGAGTGATGACCTGATTGGCAGTGAGCGCACATGTAAGTAATAAATTCCGAACTCTGTTAAAACATACATTATAATTGGTGGCAGTGATACTGTGATGGAAGGAGTGCTCTTAATATGATTTCTTTGTGTTTTTTTTATAGTACCCATTGTACCTATAACACCACCACCAGGTAAGAACCTGCATTCATGATTACCATTTTTTATCCCAGGTTCCTTTACAAAAAATATAAGGAAGACCAGTTTGGGGCTGGAATCCAGGACTTCCATCGGACTCTCAACAAAGATTCCATCTGCCCATTCCCATATGACCTTGATCCAAGTCAAATATAGCAAAGCAAATCATTTGGCTGGGTATTATCATGCGTCTATAATAATAAAGTGACCCACATGTCTATCTGTCCATTTGTGGCAGGCATAACTCAGAAAATAAAACTAAGTATCCCAAAATTGGCCACCAGTTTCAGGATGATAATGGGAGTTCCGGCACAAAAAATTGAAAAGTGTTTAAATATCCTAGTCAGGTTATCTCTAGATTCCCCCATTCTATTAGCAATGGAAATTAAGCTTGTGTGGTAGTTAAAGCATCAGACTAGGATCTGGGAGTGTTTCAAATCTCTACTCTGCCATGGAAAGTTGCTGGGTGATCTTGGGCCTGTCACACATATTTAGCCTAACCCACTTAACAGGGTTGTTGTGAAGATAAAAAAGAGAGGATGATGTAAACTAGTTTAGGTTCCCCTTGGGGAGGAAAGCAGGAAAAAAATAACGTAAATAAACAAATTTAACTTCTATTCCTCATTTGTTACCATTGAGACAGATTAACATTTATTATCATGCATATTAAAGGGAGGAACAACCTTTTACTGATAGATTATGGGGATGTATTTGCTTTTCTGGCCATAATAAATATGCTGATGACCCCAGCTCTTCCTCTTGATAGATGGCCACCTTGATTCTTCCCCAGAAGCATTAGCCAGCTGCCTGGAAGCAGTGATGAGATGTCTCAAGCAGAGTCGTCTGAAGCTCAACCCTTCAAAGATGGAGGTCCTGTGGCTGGACAGGAAGGGCCCAAGTGAGGAAGCGAGCCTACCCAACTTGGACGGAGTGCAGCTATCAGTGGCTCACTCCTCCAGGAACCTGGGTGTAGTTTTAGATGCCTCCCTCTCTGTGGAGGCTCATGTTATCCAAGTAGCACGGCTGGCATTCTACAACCTTTGCCAAGCCAAACTACTAGCTCTCTACTTGGCCCCAGAACACCTAGCCACAGTGATTCATGCGACGGTCACCTCTAGACTAGATTTCTGTAACTCACTGTACGCAGGCCTGCCCTTAACCTTGATCCAGAAACTGCAACTGGTCCATAAGTGCCAGGGTTCTCACAGCAACACCATGGAGGTCCCACATTCAGCCCATCCTTCAGCAACTGCAGTGGCTTCCAGTCTAATTCCAGATCAGACTAAAGGTTCTGGTAATGGCCTTTAAGGCCATCCGTGGTCTGGGCCCAGTGTACCTAAGGGATTGCCTCTCTGCCTACACCCCTCAAAGAGCCTTACGCTCTGCTACTACCAATTGCCTGGTAATCCCTGGCCCCAAGCAAGCTCTCTTGACCTCAACCAGGGCCAGAGCTTTCTCCATCCTTGCCCCTACCTGGCAGAATGAGCTCCTGGATGAGATCAGAGCCCTAGCAAAGCTTAAACACTTCAGCAGGGCCTACAAAAGGGAGCTCTTCTGCCAGGCATTTGGTTGAGGTCGATCTGAATTCAATCACCTTCCATTGGCTCCTGAGCCCCCTCACAAAAACCACCACTGATATGCCCATCCCACAGGGCCATCAGTACATTAAAGTTAAATGGATCTTTTTAACATGTTCTATTATTATATTGTTCTACCTTTATGATTGTATTGTTATTGTTCAATTTATCATGTTATCTGTACTGGTTTTCTCCAGTTCCATATAAACTGGCCTGAGTCTCAGGAGAGGACGGTATATAAATATAATAATAAAATATAATAAAAATAAATTCCACCAGGTAGGGGCCAAAACCCAAAAGACCTCAACCCAGAACTCAGGCTCTGATTGAGGCCAGACATACTTCTCTAGGGCCAGGGATGACCAGCTGGTTCAAATTGGCTGAGTTTTGCACACTTTGGTGGATAGAAGCAGAAGAAGACTTGGTTCTTATATGCAGAATCATATTAGAAGTCCGCACTCCTAACCACCACACGAAGCTGGTTCTCTAGGAAATCCCTCAGATACGTTACACCCAGACCACATATGAATTTGAAGGTCAATATCAAGACCTTGAACTTGATCTGGAATTCAATTCAGAGCCAGTGCAGTTGCCTAAGAATAGGCTTAATATGGGCCCTCCAAGGTGTTCTTGTGAGGACTCCTGCTTCTGCATTCTGGACAAGTTGCTGTATGCAGGTCTTCCATGGGCAGACCTGAATACAGTGAGTTACAGAACTCTAATCTGGAGGTGACTGTCACAAGGATTACTGTGACTAGGTGTTCCAGAGCCAGGTAGGATGCTAGTAGCTTAGCCCGGCGGAGGTGATAAAACACCAGTTGAGCCTTCATGGATAGGGAGGAGTCAAAGAGCCATTTGGTCTTATGTTTTATGTCTATGTTTTTATGTAAACCACCACAAGCTGTCCAGGCCAAGAGTGGCAGTCTATATAAATATAATAATAAGATAAAAAATAAATTAAAAAGATCACACCTAGATTCTTGGCGGTTGATGCAGCTGTCAGCTGTATCCCATCCAGGCAAGGCAAACATAATTCCTCCCCTGGACCTTTCTAACCTAGCCACAGGACCTGCATCTTGGAGGGGTTGAGTTTCAGATGGCTCTGCTTGATAGAAGCCATCACTGCTTCCAGACAATTGGCAAATGTTTCTCAGGGCAATTATGTATGGCTGTTCATTAGGAGACAGAGTTGGACATCATCAACATATTGATGGCACCCAAGCCCAAATCTCCAGACCAGCTAGGCCAGAGGGTGCATGAAGATGTTAAACAGAGTTGAATGTTTTAAATGTTTTAAAATTTAATTGTATGTAATTTACATGTTATTACTCACCCTGAGCATTATGAAGATTGGGTTAAAATAAAATGTATTAGTATAGTATTACTATTACTATTACTATTACTATTACTATTACTATTACTATTACTATTACTATTACTATTACTATTATTATTATTATTATTATTATTATTATTATTATTATTATTATTATTATTATTATTCAGTGCCTGGAATTGTTGGCACAAGGAGTGTCCTGAAGGAGTAAAGCTCCTGGAACAATATTGCCACTCCCAGCCTCCTAGTAAACTTTGTTTAAAAGGCCAAGCCCCAGAGTTAGATACTGTTCTTTACTATGCTCTGCCTTCCTGCACCCCCCCTTGGCTGCTGTCAGAATGGAGTGTTTATTAAAATCATTCCATGAATACAGCATGAGGCTTTAGGGGCCCTCCAGCTGACCTTCCCCTCCCCCCCCGAATGTTGTCCTCCTTACAACCCTTTCTTGCTGGCCCAGCTGGGATCCAGAAAAGCCCACAAGTATGCATAAAGGTCTTCTGCATGTCCATGCTTATTTCATCTTTCAATGATAGTGTTTCATTGCTGTTTTGGGATGAGACTTTTCAGGGACCTGAGGCTGTTGGCGAGGGAGGAGGACTGAAAATCAGCCATCAGCTTTGTGTAGTATTTTTCATTCAGTCCCAGAGATCTGAAGACGAGGGGCAAAGAGCAGGAAAGAGGCCCCTCCCCATTGGGCGTGCCAGCGGAAAACTGGACCTTGGCCCGGAAAGGCCTCTCACCAGGTTTGTGATGCGGTGAGAGGCCCTTGCGGGCCATGGGGCAGCGGAAAGCCCCCCCCCCCCCGGGCCAGGCACGCAACTGGAGAGCTGCCCTGTTAGGCTCGGGCAGTCAGGCGTGCTTGTGAGGCGCGGAGCGAGCAGCAGTTGAAGGAGGGTGGGAGCTGTTCGGGGTGGGCCAGTTGGCCCTATTCCATCTCGGACAGCCAGACTTGCTTCACCCCAGGGCCAGTTTCAGAAATATAAAGAAGAACCATGGATAAGGATGTTATTCTGAATCTGACCCAGTTTTTCAGTCGAGGACAGTTTTATATATCTGGGCACTAGTTTCTGGACACTACTTAAGTTCAGTGTTCTTTTTGAATTAATTATCATTTTTTAAACATCATTAAAATCCTAGTGTAGAATGATTTAGTTAATTTTTGACTGTTACAGTTCTTTGCTTAACAACTGCTTTAAATAATTTCATGTCAGTACTAAAAAGTGGCCCGCGGAACCTTCAGGTATATAATGCAACATCCAGTAGCTTGACTGTCAAGTGGGATCCTGCCAGTGGACGAGTGCAGCGGTACAGGATCACTTATCGACCTACAGCTGGGGATGGGGTTGAACAATCAGTAAGTACCTCTGAAAGTTTGTTGCCCCCCAAAAATATACACTCTTCCAAACAAATGCCTGTAGTTTTAAAGTATGAATTTGTCAGATCAATCTGTCATAGCACTGCAAGTTTTACCATTCTGCAGGGAACTGCATAGCAAATTTTGGGGCCCTGCAAGTCATGTCTATTCAGTTAATAATCAAGAACATTTCTGAATTTTGCAGTCCTTCTGTTCCCCAAATTCCCTGCATCTATATTTCTTCTGTATGCAAATGAAACCATAATACCTTAATTATTACACTTTTATTTCTTCTCACTATTTTTCCATGTTAAACATATGTAAGTTTGAAACTTATTTTTATGTCAGATGCATTTAAGTGGCATACTGATGAGATATAGCGTGATCAGAATACCATATACGTGGCATAAAACAAGTGAATTGGAAGTAGCTGCAACATAAATTAGCAGAAATAAAAAGCTCATATCGACAACATAGGAAACCAAAGTGGAAGGAAACAAAACTCTTATAGGACACTTGGGACATGTCATTACAATGCCCAGTAAAATTGAAGACAGATTTTCTTAGGAAAGCAAACTTTCCTTTAGATACAGGCTGAGCACTATGCACTTTGTACCCTTCAGCCTCAGGCAATTATTCATAATGATTATTAATTAGATTTTTAGACCTCCCTCCCAGTGGGCCAGCTCGGGACAGTATACAAGTTATGGGTAAAATTACAATCAACAACTAAGAATTTGGATTCAAAAATAATTTAAAATAAGGTCACAAACATTAAAATTCAAGATTATAAATGGCAGCAACAATTTCTCCACAGAACATGCGTAACAGTACCCCCAAAGTCAGGCTGGTCTTGGGGGTCTATAGATGGATAAAAATGGATATTAAAATTAACTAGAATGGAATAGAATGGGTGGGGCCATAAAATAGGCAATTGAGTGTTGTTTTAAACTCTTGTTTCATGTTGTTGAACTTACCCTGGTACCTTCTTCACAGCCTTGGTAAAACCAAAGGGGACAGGATCTTGAAGGGAGACAGGGTGCAAACTATATAACAATCTCACTAGCATTTGTGGAATTTCACTCTGGTACCCTAATATTTCCCTTTTAACGTATTTATTCTAGACCACAGTAGGAGGGAGACAGAACAGTGTTGTACTCCAGAAGCTGAGACCGGATACACCATATTCTGTTACAGTTTCATCCTTATATGCAGATGGTGAAGGAGGACAGATGACAGGCAGGGGCAAAACCAGTAAGTAACACAGTTCTGTTTTTCTCATTTGGAGAAGTTACAAACTTGTTTTATTAAATCACTTGAGAAATCAATAGGGGTTTGGTTTCAGTTACTAGGGTCACTTAATGTGCTACTGAATTTATTCCCCAAAGAATAAATTCTTTCTTTTTACCCATCCCCCAATTTTTATAAAATGGTGTAAACCTCTGCTGAAAAATAAAAATGTTTAGATAAGTAAGTGTTTGCGTATATATTTGTCTTGCCATACTTTTTAGCTCCCTATTTGCATGTGAAGAAAGAGAGAAGATTGCCTTCCATTTCCGTCAAATGATTATTTTATTGCACAATAAGTTCTCAATGCTACATTGTGAGAAATCCAGATATCTTTTTTCACCTTGTTTTACTGCCAGAAAAGTAGAATTTTTCCTCAGTAAACACAGTTGTGTAATTGTCATGGACAGTTATTGGCCAGTGCCTTGTATTACCCTTGGACTTGAGGGACAAAGCTGCCACTTCATTTGTGCTTCATGTTGTTTAGTTTAACCTGATTTTCTTTTGTTTACTTATCTAAAAGGTAAATCTCCCCTCCACCAGCAGAATGACTTAAAATGAGTGCTCATGGCAACCCTCATGAAACCTTTTAAAACTGAAAAAAATTAACAAGCAAAAGTAAAGCTAGTTCTTTTTATCACAGAAATATCTGATCTTTTGTGAACTTTTCCATTTTCTCTCCTGCCCTTTTAAATTTAGCTCTTTCAAAGTTGTACTTAACTGTACCTTGTAGATTTGAAATTTACCTTTCTCATCTTTGAAATAAAAGGGTGAACAAATTGTTATCCTAACAAGAAGATTGCTGTTATAATATCTCCTATGGGAATGGAATATGGCACCACTGGCACTGAATTGCAGCTAGCAATAAAAAAAGTTATTCTCTAGTGAGCCATGAATGTGGCAAATTCTTCCCTTTCTCACTGCAAAAGGTTGGAAGACCCTTTGGGACTGCCTAGGATGTGACAAGGGGATTGCTCTGGTTGAGGATCCACAGTACCTGTCCATCCTGATCTTGTATATGTTCTTACATCAATAAAGCAATGGCTTGCAATTAGGTATGCTGAAGGTTCAGCTGTCCTTCAGAAGTAGTGCTTCAGTTGGTCCAGGGTGTTGCAGCAGGAACAGCTAAAGTTCCCTTCCATGAATTCACTCTGTTGGCAATTGTTTCATTGTTTGGCCAGGCCCTCAGTATCATTTTTAGGCCTGGTACTTTTGGATCTACTTCACTTTGCACAAAAGTCTAATATTTCAAATGTGGACCATTTCAGATTCAGGCCAAATTGATTTGACCTGAATCTGAAGCACCTGAAGTGCCCTTTCCTGGCTTGGATTCAGCCAAATTTGGCTGAATGCAAAGCAGTTTGTCACCATTAACATCAATGGTGCCATTAAAATCAATGGGAAATGTCCCCTTTACTTCTAATCTGTGGATGGGGGAGGGGCTCCTGCAGGTACACTACAAAATTGGTGCCTCTACCTCAAACATCAGTCCCCTGAGACCATGGAATAGACAGATACTCTTTGAATTATCCAAAATGAATTGCACATGCCTATTTACAACTATGCCATTGAGTCAGAAGCAAGTACAAAGTCATAACACATTCACAGCATCATCTGTCTAATTCCCTATCCCCCTCATTGCCCCTTTCTCAGATCAACCTTTATGGTTGGATTGGAAAAACAGTTTCACTTTCCTGCCATCGTTTATGTAAATCATGGAAGCATTCCAAGGTTGTTCGTATGACTAGAACTATCCAGCTATCCATTAATGTCTCCTGTTAATATGATGGGCCAGCATGGTTCACAGTAATTTGATTCCTGAAGCTTGAAAATACATTTAATGTATTTCAGAACCTCTCAGCACAGTTAAGAACCTCCGAGTCTATGATCCAACCACCAGCACACTGAATGTTCGATGGGATCATGCAGAAGGGAATCCTCGTCAATACAAGTTGTTCTATGTACCTGCTGCAGGAGGTGCAGAAGAGCTGGTAATCCTTTTTGAATTTAAATGCTCAACACCTGCTCCTGTTGTGCCACAGCTGATACAAAGTAGGCTTGAGAGACCATTTAGAGCTGATTTTGTACATGCATAAGAAGTTTATGGTATTTTGGGTGCTTGACAAGATAAGTAGTGTAATCACATATTGAAAAGTTACCTTCTGATGTCAAAAACTGGTAGGAGAGAACTAAGAGAACTGTATATGTATTTTTTTTTAAATATGAAATCCAGCCCTTATATTGTGCAAAATATGCTAACATCAATAAGCACAATCAAAATTATATGGCAGAATTCAATTTTTACCTTTATGCTTCTTTAAAACCAATAACAACAGGCCACAGTTCCAGGGAACACAAATTATGCAGTCCTTCGAAATCTGCAACCTGATACACAATACAAAGTGACTGTGGTTCCTGATTACCGGGAAGGTGAGGGAGGACGTGTGTCTGATACTGGGAAAACATGTAAGTAAATTCAAAGTATTTATTTATTTAAATATTCAGTGTTGAGTATTTAAATTTTGGTGCTGTTGTCCACACTTCAGGAAAGAACTATCAGTGAAGCCATAAGGGCTGCCTGTAACAACTAGGTCCCTGTGTCAGAATGGGGCATGGCTATGTGGTATTTGTGATGCCTTGCTTGGCTGGCTGCAAGTTTAGGAGCATTGACAGGAGCAGGGCTTGGGATCACACTCAGTGGCAGTTTGGGTACATTTGGCTGGATCAACTTGGGGGGAAGACCAAGCTTGTGAGCCAACACTCCCCCATTTTGGGGGCCTCCTGAAGAAGTCATGTAGACAACAAGCCACAGTGGCATGCCCAGGAATGCTGTATGGCTCACATTCCCAAACAGCAGGGGGGAGACCAAATTGTTTACCAAAAGATATACGGATGCATTTTCCCTTGAGGTCTTGACACATGTCCACCTAGTTATGAAGGTATCAGTGCAACCCTAAGGGCTGCACTGCCCCAACTCAAACTTCAGCAAGCAGCCTGGCACAAAGCCTCCAGTACGGAAGCGGTGAGCACTTTAGTAATATAGCTGTTTATCTCCTTGTAATGACTATGCAGTTGTCGCCATACTGTGAGCATTATACTCCAATCGTTGCATGTTTATTTGTAAATGAGACCAATTTTATTAGCTTTTGTGTGCATACACACTTCCTCAGATAGTAGTATACTTAACTTTTGGAGGGCAGGGATTATTTGGCATTTTACTTTATTTTGTATATTTTAAATTTGTATTTGTAAGCTCCCTTGAGCCGCTGGGAAAGGCAAGGTATAAGTATTTTTGTTAGACTTTGTCTTTTAGCAAGTGTCAGCCACTGTCAGTTAAAAGGTTAAACTGTTTGTTTACACTTGTTGCTAGTGGAAAGGGCCATGTGAGTCAGCTGAAATGTAAATTGTTGACTTCATTGAGTAAGTGCCTGTTCTCTGCAACTGTAACAGGAAGAGACGGATTCTCCTTCTTCCCTTTGTTTGAGAAGAGATGTGCTTTAGGCAGAGGGAGATCCATCTTGAATCTTCACCACGTAAACAGCTTAGGAATAGAGCTCTTGACTGAGCTCATAGGAAGCAATGCATTTTCCTTGTTTTATCTTCCAGTTTCCCCTACTCTGTTAGCTAGTACAATAGTATTTTATATACTTTAATACTGACTTGTCAGGTCTCATCATTTATGTAGCTACACTGCTACTTTTATACAGAATGTACTCTGCTCTACCCAACAATTTTAATAATTAATTCATTTATTAAAGGTGTCAGCATGATCAAGCATTGTGAAATCCTGCCTTCAAATTTGGCTCTCATCCAGTGTTTGCCTTAAAACTGCTTTGTTGTGGCCACTTTCTCTATGACTCTGCAGCTAAGCAGTTGTTCTTTGTACAAACCTGTCTTGCATTACTCTTGATTCAGTGGTGAGAGGAACACCAAGAGGCATTCAAGTTTACAACCCAACAACCAACAGCCTTAACGTCCAGTGGGAACCTGCACCAGGGGCAGTACAGCAATACAGAGTTGTCTATTCTCCATTAGTTGGCACAAGGCCATCAGAATCTGTAAGTAATTTACTTGGGGTTTCCCTTATATGAACTCTGAGGGATTGTGTTTCCTACAGTGATTTCTGACTGGTCAAAATAAAATATCCCGAATGTCATTAATATTTGTTCCATGTATTTTATTTTAGTAATAAATATCAGAGAAACAAAATAAGAGTCTGCAATTGTTAAATACAATGCCAGGGTTAATTCCCAAATACATGAACTGGTTTATACTCCATAACAAATGGAGTAACTTTTTCTCCCCCATTCAGCAAAAGCTACCAGATATTTTACTCTGAAAGGTACATAGCAGTGTATCAAGTTAAAATAATTCCCCTGATGCAAGCTTAGGAACATATTTTCACATTTATAGTGTCACACACGATTTTGCTATCAAAATGTTAAAATGTACCAAATCTTAAAATTCAGCACACATCCTTCTGTAACTGGAAGATTCAATATCCCAAAGCAAAGACTAATTATTTTATATTCTAATAGCCAAATCTTTGGATACTTGAATCTTGTTACTGGAAATTTGAATGGACAAGACAGATCTTTCTGCAAACCTGAGGAATGTATAAAAACTGAAAATGATAAAAGCAGTGCTTTAAAAAACAGATTCTCTCAGTGACTGTTGCTAGGCAACCATAGTATTCCACATTGGGTTTCAGTAAATTAAAGGCAGGAAGAGGGACCAAGGTAACAGGTTGCAAGTTCCAGGTTGGGAAATTCCTGGACAGTTTGTGGTGGCTGACTAAAGTAGGATTTGGGGATGGGAAAGGTCTCAGACGGATAGAATGTCACAGAGTCCACCTTCCAAAGGAGCCATTTTCTCCAAGGGACAGATCTCTGCTGTCATGAGTTCACTTGTAATTCTGGAGATCGGGAACCATAGGCTTGGAAGTAGCCTCTGGATGATATGATGCTGCCCAATTTGTATGATGCAACAAGGACAGCCCCAATTCACCTGAGATTGCACCATTGCAGACACGGTGGAGTGGAGCCAGAAGAGGGCAAGTGCATACCTGGCAACTGGAAGCCTAGCGAGGGTGGCCAAGGAAACCAGGTGCAGCTGGCCAACCCCTGCCCTGGCAGAGGGCAGGGAAGAGGGGGCTGGGCAAGCCCCCCCATTTAAGGGGCTGCCCACATGCCTGGCCCCCTCTTCTTGCCTGCTGGTGGTGACACTGTGATTCTTTATGCACTGGAAGTTTCATGCTGGGCTGCAGGCTGGAGCTTTAGTCGTGGCAGGTTGCCCCACCTCTTCCTGCACCCACACGGGGGAGCATTTGGCCTGGGGTGCCTCATCCACTCCCGATTTATGCTTCTGCATGGGAACTGGGGCAGTGAAGTTCCCAGTGTGTAAACGGTCTGTGAGATCCAAGTTGAGATCCCCATCTTGCTGTGGAAGCTGAATGGGCGATTTTGGACCAGACACATACTTTTTCAGCCTAATCTATCTCATAAGGTGGTTGTGCAGATAAAAAGGAGGTGAGAATAATGTAACAGCTTTGATTCCCACTGTGAGGAAAGGCATTAGTTTTCCTATATAGCAGCTATGGGGTAGGGGGGAGGAGATGGAAAGCTGAAAAGCAGATAAAGTCATGTTATCTGTTGAGTGGGAAGGAGATAGGGTTGTCAACTCCACATTGGGAAATTCCTGGAGATTTGAGGGGTAGAGCCTGGGAATGGTGGGGTTTGAGGAGGGATCTACAGATATAATGTTGTAGGCTCCACTCCAAAGCAGCCATTTCACCTGTAGATACTACCATTGCAGCTGACGTATGGTGACTCCATAGGGTTTTCAAAGCAAGAGACATTAAGGGCTGGTTTGACATTGCCTGCCACTGTGTAGCAACCCTGGTTGCCAGGCTCCCATCTAAATACTGTCCAGGCCTGCCCCTGACTAGCTTTTGAGAACCGACAAAATTAGGCTATCCCGGGCTATCCATCTCAGAGCTACAGAGAAGCATTTCTGAAGACCTTGAGCACTTTCCTTCTCAAAGTATTACAGATGGGTTTTTATAAATTGTTGTTTAAAATTCGACATTACTGTCATCTTAGGTTGTGGTTCCTGGCAATACCCGCAATGTTTTACTAGAGCGGCTTACTCCTGATACTCCTTATTCTGTAAATGTCGTTGCTCTGTATGCTGATGGAGAAGGAAATCCAAGTGCTGGACAAGGAAAGACATGTAAGCTCCTCCACCCCAAAATATGTTGTGTTTCTTTTACAGATTTTAAAATCATCATTGATACGTATTGTGAATTTTTCCCCATCATATTTTTGCCAGTGCTGCTCAACCCACCTTTTCAGCATTAGGTCTTGCTTGGCCAACGCTGGCTGCCTCATCAGAATGGCATTTGCCACTGAAAGAAGGGAACAAAATGTAATCTCTTTTTTAGACTGCATACATTATGCATGTATATGTACAAACTGATTCAAACAAAAGTTGGATTTCCCCCCTTGTTCCCTTTCTCCAAGCAGTCCCTTTTGACTCTTGTTTGACTAGTCCTCTTCCATTCAGTGGAGCTGCACTTGCAGAAGAAGGGATGGGTTGGTTTTGACCAACACACAGGGGTTTTTTTTGTCCATGCAATTTCCATTGCCTCAGCAATAAACTTTTCAGGAGCTGAAGGGTAAATGCTGGGTCAATCCGTCCTTTCTGTTGGTATAGATATAAGTGTATGTATGTTAAAATGAATGGCCAAAATCTGTGTGTTTGCATGCTCATCTGTGAATATCCAATACCCAGATATATTATATTGGTTAATGCTGATTGCCATCCACATGTGGTTAGAAACAGATATCTGTTTTTGGATATTTGAAAATTTGTCTTGGGTTGCCAGTATTTACATGTGGCACTCAATGTTCACCCTTTTTGTGTGATACTATGTTGTCACAAAGTTGCAATTAACACTATACAGCAAGGTTTATATCTTGCAGAAGGGTATGAAACACAAATATTATGCCACACCTAGAAGTTAGGATTGCAAAATTCCCACTTTTTGTCTGTACTTACGCCTGTATCTGGATCTGATTGTTATTGGAGATTTTCATAGTTTATCTTTAGGCTATAAGAAACACATGATGTCAGGAATTTTCTGTGGTTACAGAGATGTGGTTACAGAGATGTTGTTCTTTAAAGAAAACACTTGTGAAACTAATTATGTACACATACATCTCACTTAAACCAGTTTTAAATTCTTTAGTTATAGTTTTCAGGCCCTGGAGTATTAATGATCAGAAGTCTGTCAGTATTGTGAAAGTAGTTATTTTCTATGCTCTAGATGTTTTATTGGCTGGACCAAGTACATATACAAAGAAATACAAACTGGAATGACAGAAGGTCCATTCAGCTACCTATTTGTGGACTTTTTATAATTAACTATATTTTAGTAGTTGCTCAGGTGTTAAAACAGTGATGTTAGGAAGCTAAACTCTAGGATGAAACCAGCAAGCTTTTACACTGTATCTGACTAAATTCTTCTCCTTGCAGAGCCCTCACCTTACAAATCTGTTGTATGTGCAGATCCCATGATTATTTGAAGGTCAAAGGGACCCCCTCAGTCCTTGTTATCCAAATGAAAAGCTGGTCGAATCTAACTTTTGGGTTGATTCTCTTATGCTTATTACAGCCAGTTATCCCATATAAAAAGAGCTTTGTATTAGGAAAATTATTATTTTAGGGCTGGCTAATGTGACTCATATAGAAACTCTTGCCTTCTACCTTTGTAACCTAACTCTGGCATAATGGCATTTCATATCTGAAACAGGTGTTTTCTTTTTTTGCATTTTTTCCCAATTACGTAATGTTTATTGGCTATCTTATGCTGCCTGAAATGCTTTCTATATTTCCTAAATATACCGTTAGTCTCAGCAAGAAAGGTGGGCTATAAATGATGCAAATGAATAAATAGCAATATTTTTGTGACTGCTGTTGATAGATATTGCTGTGGGGAAGCTATTCCTTGACTTCATATTTCTGTATTTCACTTGTGTCCATGAATTATTTTAGTGCCTCGCAGTGGCCCCAGGAACATGAGGGTCTTTGATCCTACTACAAACAGCCTTTCTGTTCAATGGGACCATGCTGACGGACCTGTGCTGCAGTACAAAATCATATATTCTCCCACTGTTGGGGACCCCATTGATGAATATGTAAGTGTTGTCTTGAGATGTTAGTAATATTGTCACATTAAGCTTGGCTTCAGTTTCCAGATGAAGCTAATTATGTTTCTCTGTGTGTGTGTCTACCATATGAAGTGTTCTGTGTTAACTGAGAGTTCGCATGTTTCTGTATAATGGGAAAAGAGACAATGAAAGATGCCACTGTACAAGTTACCATTCGCCTGTTCTGAGAGATGGATGAGTGCGATTATTCAAACAAAGATCACATAAATGGAAACCATAGCATTTGGGACTTGGTTTTGGAGGCAGTATTGTGGTCTGTGGCTGGCTTGTTTTGCAGGTTTTTGTAGAGATTCAAACTACATTCTAGAAAATGTAACATCTTAAAGTTTTTATGTTGTCAGATCTTTTAAAATTTTTATAGTACGATTACTGTTTTTTCTCTTTTTAAATTGTCTTAGTTTTTAATTGCTTGTATTTTAATTTTGGTCTGTATGACCGTAAATAAATATTGATTGATTCTAGAAAAGATACATTTAGTTCTCAGAATATTTCTAGAGCCATTACTCAGTGCAAGAGACAAGCCCAAGTGCAAGTTACTGCTATAGATCTCCTGCCCCTGGGACAATTAAAAATGTTATTATTTTTAATACACAAAAGACCACATGAAGCCCATTAAAGGGAAAAAAGAGTAAGGTTACTTGCTGTTTCCCAGTAAACTACTATATTTTCCTCTTCCTCTCCCCAAATATGCTACTGTTGGCTACAATCCTGAACAACATTAGGCATGCTTAAGCCATCCAACTAACTTAAGTACATGTAAATCTCAAGGTTGAAAGATAAATGCCTTTTAGGTGGATTGTTGGATTGTAGCTAGAGTCTACATGACTAATCTGGATGTGTTTTGGTAGCAAGAAAACATGTATTTACATTATTGTGCTTCTTCCCTGCTTTGTCTGATAGCTCATTGTAAACTTATTTTGTCTAGGGAAATGGAAGAGTACAGGCAACTCTTAATAAGCATAGATGATATTAGTGGAGTTTGATTTTGCAGACTGTGTTATTAGTCCTTTTTTTAGATTTGAGAATGCTTACAGATGTAACAATTTCCTTCTTATTTGGCAGCCCAACTGTGGTTAATGTCTGTACATTTCATTGAGTGTAGAGCAAAGCCAATTTCTTTTCCCAAAGGGAGGTTAATGGCATGGCTTCTATTGACTTCTGTGGAAAACAGTTCAGCCAATAAAAGCACCACAAAATTGCTCATATTGAGGCATATTTCTGTATGATAATATCTTCTTGCATCTTGGCACTGTGCTAAACAATTCAGTGTGATTTTCTTCTCTACATTTTCATGAAAGAATCTCATTCTCTTTGGCTAAAAACAATATTAAATCTATCAAAAATTGGGAAGGCATAAAATAAATATAAGCCATTTAGTTCTCAAAAATTATTTGAAAGGTTTCATAATTTTCAACATGTATGCAGCTATCTCTAGTTTGTTGTATTGCTCATCCTACCTTTATTCCCTTAAACCAGGGGTAGTCAACCTGTGATCCTCCAGATGTCCATGGACTACAATTCCCATGAGCACCTACCAGCGAATGCTGTCAGGGGCTCATGGGAATTGTAGTCCATGGACATCTGGAGGACCACAAGTTGACTAAACCTGCCTTAAACTACACACTAGCCTTGTTCTAAAGATGCCACCATTGATTGCAGAGTTGCTGCTACATGCATGCATGCGTCAGTGCATGGAAGGGGGGGCAGGCACTTACCTTTATAAAGGAACACCCAGTGGAGCTCTGCCTCTTCCTCACTTAGCTGAGCCATTGAGTCTACTGTGGATATGTGAAAAAATCCACCTCCATGCATACCTTTTGTTCAATAGGATCCAACTCACCATGATTGCTTTCTAATGGGGAAAGTATATGAATTTGCTTTGCTTGATACAGCTACAACACTGTAAGCTGCCCGATTGATTAATAGTTCGTTACTGCTATTTTGAGTAATTAAAAAATTAAAGCATATCTTCCTGTGTTCTAGACTACAGTACCTGGCAGAAGAAACAATGTAATGCTACATCCTTTGCATTCAGATACACCCTATAAAATTACAGTTGTGGCCGTTTACGAGGATGGAGATGGTGGACAATTGACGGGAAATGGAAAAACAGGCATGTCTGGCATAATATTAAATTCAGTAGATTCTGTTTTGATATGATTAGATGAATCCAGAGGATCCTTTTTTGAACTTTGCATGGATTCAAGCAAAGTTCTAGGGAATATGAGAACAGTATGACAGATATTTGATAGTTTTTGCTACTTACAGCTGAACCGATCAGCACCAATCTAGAAAACGTTAAAACATGTTTAAATCCTGTTGGAGTCAGCAGAATGTAAGAAAACTTACCTTTCTCTTCTCCATGCTGACGGACATTGTATTATCATATAACAGCTCTGCACTCTAACATGTGACTCCTCTTACGTTATACCCCGAATCTTTTTGTTTTTAGTTGGACTGCTTTCTCCTCAGAACATCCGCATTTCAGATGAATGGTATACACGATTCAGAGTTGCCTGGGACCCTGCACCATCACCTGTACTAGGGTATAAAATTGTATATAAACCTGTAGGTAAGAGAAACAAAATGTTATCTCAGTAATGAGCACTTTCACAACATCTAGGAAGTGATGAGCTTAAGGGTAAACTCTTTCCATAATCTTCTGAAGTAGAAACTGGGGGTTGGTTTATGAAGATGAGGTGACATTAGTGAACTAGCTACTCTCCCCCTTTCAGGAGATCATTCTCCAGTATGGGAACGTAACTATACATGTTATACTTTACATGAATGTCCTGTGGGGACATACTTCTGAGTAAAAGCATAACTGGGGCCCAGTTAAGCTGGGAGGGGCAAGAGGCTGCAGTTTAAACAGGAGTGGCCACTGGGGACTTGCAGCGGCAATATTGCTGCCAATCCTAATTTGTAGCTTGTGTAAAACATGAAGTATTTAGTCTAACACAGATCTTTATAGTCTTATATCAGGTTGTAAATTGTATTTCTTGTTTAGATGGGTAACTGGGTTGGTGTGTGTTTCTTGTGCTTATTCCTTTTTCATTTAAGGTTCTGATGAACCCATGGAAGTGTTTGTTGGGGAAGTGACCTCATACACACTGCACAACCTGTCTCCCAGTACTTCCTATGATGTCAATGTTTATGCTCAATATGATTCAGGACTGAGTTCACCTCTAATAGATCAAGGCACAACATGTAAGTTAAAGACTTTTGGTATCTTAATTGACAATGAAACCCTCTGGACCTTAAATACCAATTACATCCTTGTAGTAGAAAGGTAGACTAGGGTTTTCAGATACCTGCTGTCATGGATAGAGTTACATTCTTCTTGAAAAGCTAGGTTTGTAGTCTGGGGGTGATACTTGACACTACAGCCACCTTAGAAAACCAGGTCTGGTGTGCTTTTGCCATGATAGGCTGATATGTCAGCTGCATCTGTTCCTAAGTCAGTCACATCTAGATGCAGTGATAAAATCCTTACTTGCATCTAGACTGAATTATTGCAATGTGCTCTACTTGGGATTACCCTTGAAGAGTGTTCAGAAGCTGCAGCTAGTGCAGAAAACAGCAGATAGACTGCTATTTAGAGTCCGCTATTGGCAGCACGTGATCCTGAGATTACAGCCATTATACTGGCTACCAATACTCTCTTGAGTCCAATTCTTAAAAGACCTACATGGTTTGGACCAGCGTTTCTGAAGGACCATCTTCTCCCATATATTACTGCCTGGGAAATAGCGGCCACATTATCAGCATGGCCACCGTTGATGCTGCAGGGGCGTCCAGAGCGAGACACGTGGCAGCCCGCCTCTTCCCTGCGTCCCAGCCGCCTGAACAGCTTCCCTCCCAATCCTGCCCCTTTGTTCAGTGGTTTCTTTTGTCGCAGTCGTAGGTGCCTGGTGGGGTATGCCTGGTAGGGAGCCTGTAGGTGGGGAGCCCGTTTGCGCACGGGACTCCCTGAGGTAGGGGGTCTCATTAAAGAGATTGGCCAGTAACTGGGCGTGGTCACCCGGCTGGGTGGCCAGGGGCCCAGGGCCAAGCAGCCTGGGGGGGCTTCAATGGAGGCGGATGCCCGTTGGCCCCCTTTGCGGCCGCTTCCGAGGAATTTCTGCGGCGGAAGGCATCCCATCCTCCCGGCTGTGAGTGAGGTGTGGAGCCTGAGCACCACGGTTATTATCATGCAGCCGGACGGCTGATGGGGGGATTGGGCTCCCTTACCGGCATTGGGCCAACCGTCCATAGGGAGGGGATTTATGTTAATAAACGGCTGTGGCCAATTTGTTGCCAAGAACGGGTCGTGTCATTTCTGGATCAATCGCCACCTGCAAGTCAATTAGGATTACAGGGAGAGGCCCTCCTGACTGTTCTATCAATCACAGACACTCATTCTGTGGATACACAAGAGATACGACCTTTTCAAACACAGCATCACAATTATGGAACAGCCTCAGGAAGGTGCACCTGGATCTGTCACTCGAGATTTTTAGGAGGCAACTGAAGATAGTTGAATTTAAGACTGCATTTGATTAAAGCATTCCTAAACTATGATTTTAATTTATGGTTCTATGTTTTCTATGTAATGTATTTTATTACTATTGTAAGCTGCCTTGCGCTCGGAAAGGAAGAAATGTGGCTAATAAAGGCTTCAGATAAATAAATAATAAGTTCTGTTATTTAAGACAACAGAATAAATACTTTTTCTGTATTTTGGGGAAATATAACTGTAACAGTTTTCATGTTGCATTTTGTCCTGATAGCACAAAACATTACAAGCACTTTTTAAAGTTTTTCTAGATTTATTATTCCCCCAAGTATTACAGGCCTTGAAGATAGGTTTTATTTTGTGTTTTCAACAAAAGGAATAGAATATAGAATATTCCTTTATATCAACCCCCAAAATATTCAGTTTTATACCAATATGAGCATCCTACAACAATGTGAAGAAGGATCCACCATCTTGCAAAATAATGGCTACAGGAAAACTGATTGTCCCTACAACTAATATAATAGTTTATATTTGGGTTTATTAACCGCAAATATATATATATTGACACCAAGATCCAATGTGAATTTTAAAAATTAAAATAACCATATTCACTATCTTAGAAAATAGCAGCTATAGGGGGAAAGTTCCAAAATTGAAATGTCTACTCAAGAAAAATTTAGATAATTAGTGTCCTGAAACACAAACTATAAAATTCTTTGTGTGTATGTATATATGTATGTATGTATATGTATGTATGTATATATATATATTGCCAAATGATAATTAGCACAGCTGACAAGTAACAATCTTCCGATTACCTCTGCCTATTAATTCTTATTTTGCTTATGACTTAAACTTTGTGTTTGAAGTCCTTAAATATATTTTAATTTATCTACTGAACATCCAATGAGGATGTCTCTTCCAGTGTACCATTTTCCTGCCAATTCACAAGACTTCAGAAGGAGTGGGTAGTTAAACAATTGGTTCTAGCTATTGTGATTCCTTTTCTTAACATGGAAGCAAATAGGTACACAGTTCCAGTTTCCTGGAACTAGTTAAACTAAGTATTAGAAGTCTAGAATGGATTCGCTTTACAATAGCATTGAGTTGAAGGGAAATCTTTCTGTTTCCCAAGCAGTTCCTCACAACCTCTGAAAAGCTGACAGTTGGACTTGGGTGAACCTTACAGTCAAGGTGCCATGAGGCATGTGTTGAAGAAGGGGTATTGGACAGTACTGCTGTGTGTGCCAACAGTCTTCTTTGTCAGCAGAAATGCTGGCAACAGAAGAGCAAGGAGTGACAATGTCATCCTAATTGCAGCTTTGTGCTCCATGACATTTTGTCCACAAGGTTCCTGTGGCACCCAGGATCAGCTTTTCTTCAATAAAAGAACAGAAGATGTTGAAAATAGTTGAAGTAGCTAGCGTTGATATTCCAACGGTTTACAGGATTTAATGCACTATTTGTGGTTATTGAGTCTAAGGTGTCCAACCACCCTAGTGTAATGTTAAGCTTGCAACTAGTATTGCACAGTGTCCCAAGGACACTAGATCTCCTTGAAGATTGTTTTCTTTGTTTGGTTGGTGTTCCAGACCATGGTTATAG
The DNA here is from genome assembly GCF_049243985.1 of Paroedura picta. Classification (NCBI taxonomy): domain Eukaryota; kingdom Metazoa; phylum Chordata; class Lepidosauria; order Squamata; family Gekkonidae; genus Paroedura; species Paroedura picta. Next base: position 141,805,444 of record NC_135369.1, read on the forward strand.
TTCAAACCAGGATCTGGAAACTATGTGTGGGAAACAGTCTGGGAGGAGGTTTAAGGGAAGAATGATAAGTGGGTTGAGTGTTAAATATACCACCCTGCTTGGAAATCATTACATGTGGATGTAATGTAATACATAGTTTGGCCTGAAAAGTTAATTCTGTTTTCTTTTGGTCTGGGAGGGCCCATTATATGGAAGGCAACATGCTTGGATATGAGAAAAACCTGCCTATAAATGTTCTTTAGCAATTTTCACATGTGGAATTCCAAATGAAACATTTCCCATGAAATTATTGCTTGAATCAGCTTATATTCGGGTGCTGAACTGTTTAGCTGCAGATGTCATTTTACGCACACTTCATATGAATTTGTTAGCATTAATCCTAATGATATAATGACTTATAGGGTAATGGACATATATATATAAATAATGTATGTAAATAATGTTTAGATAATTAATTAGTCATAAGTTAACTAGGGATGAACACAAACTGGTTCATTAACCGAAATTCAGCCTGAACTTGGCTGGTTTGGAATTTGCGAACTACTGTTTGGGAAAAGCACCTTCTCTGAATATTTCCTGGACTTGTGACTGGTTCAATTCAGTTGTTCAGAGCCAATTATTTAAATCTGACAGCTGAGTGGCACTGACTCTGACAGTCATGTTTAAATGGATGGTTGGCAGTTATTTAAACGTAATATCTGGCAGACTGCAATCCATTTAAACCCTTTGGTTTTGCTCTCCTCCCTTTTAATAATGGAAAGTAAAACCAATGGGTTAAATGACTGCAAGTCATTTAAACCTAACTGCTGACCAGTGGAACCTCTCAGCTACTAGGACCCACTCAGCTGTGAGCTATTAAAACTCTCTGTTTTGCTGCCTCCCTTTTGAAGAAGGGGGGCAAAACTGATGGGTTAAATGGCTGTCAGCCATTTAAACCTAACTGGTGAACTCATCAAGTTGTTAGGTTTAAATTAGTATGAGTGACTAAAGTTCTCAGTTTGATACCCCTTTCAAAGCAGGGGCTGTCACCAATTTTACTCTTCCCATGTGTCCCTCCCCTTCTCCTGCTGGTGGCTGACTGGTGTCAGGAAAAAGGGGGAATACAATAGCTCAGTTCAGGTGGGGCCCTTGTCAGTTCAGATTTTGATTCAGGGGCCGCCCCAACCCCAAAATGGACCAAACCACTTTTGTTTGAGTTCATGCCCATCCCTCAAATTAACTGTTCCTGTTTTTTGGAATGTAGTTGATTAACTTCTTCCCCCTTTTATTTTTAGTGTACTTAAATGTATCTGATCTAACAAGCTACAATGTAGGATGGGATACTTTTTGCATCAAATGGGCAGCTCATAGATCAGCTACTTCTTACAGACTGAAGTTAAATCCACTTGACGGTAAATATATTGAATCTTCTCTGATTTTTGGTGATGTCATAATTACTATGGTGACCATTAAATGAGAGGTTAATTGCTTGAACAAGAAGGCCACTCATCATTACTTTTGGAGCTCTACTGCCTTTACTGTAACTTTCCACATGTGTTCATAACTACCATTTACAGGATGATGGTGGCTGTTGGGGCAGGAAATATATGTAGAATAAAAGTGAATATTTCAGGTGGATCACTGTGTTAGTCTGTAGTAATAAAACAAAATTGAATCCCAGTAGCACCTTAAAGATACAGTTAGACCAGTGGTTCTCAACCATTTATTTATTTGTTTATTTGTTTGTTTGTTTGTTTGTTTGTTTGTTTGTTTATTTATTTATTTATTTATTTATTTATTTATTTACTGCCCTCCCTCAAGGCTCAGGGCAGTTAACATCAAATAGAGATAACTGTACAAATAACAGTATATAATAACACAATAATAACTATAACATTGTGAACAATAAAACATTGGGGAGAACAATAACTTAACACTACTGATGGCCCAGTGGGGTAGCTGAGTCTGTAATGATGGTTGTAGGAGGGAGGCTGAGGGAGACTGAATGGAAGCAGTGGTACTGGTTGACCTCAACCAAATGCCTGGTGCAGGAGCTCCCTTTTGCAGGTCCTCCGGAATTATTTGAGTTCTGTCAGGGCCCTGATCTCCTCTGGGAGCTCGTTCCACCAGGTGGGGCCAGGATGGAGAAATATCTGGCCCTGGTTGAGGTCTTTGCTGTGACCCCAACTTCGGTGCCAAAGCCCATCGGGGATCCAGCCATGGGAGCTGCCAGCTAGCGCTGTGGAGGCGCTTCCACTGGCTCCCCCAGCCGTTGCCATGGGCAACCCTCTGCAGGAGGTGACTGGAGGGGGATGAGGGCCCTGCCTGGAGGAGGGGGCTGCTGCTGCCACTACCACATACACTGTGTCCCGCTTCCAGGCCGGGCTTGGGTGCATGTCTTGCTCCCTTGGATCACCACTTCTCTCCTTTCTCCCTTCTTTTAACCATGGGTGGGTTCTGCGGCGGCCTTGCTGCAGACCATGCAGGGCTTGCTGGATGGAGTCGGGCAGGATGGGGCAACTTTGGATCCATGGCGGGAGCAGGTTGCTTTCTTGCCATCTCTGAAAGAGCTGAGCGAAGCGTTCCAGCACATTCCTCAGCAGGTGCCGGCACAACCCTTCAGGCAGGCTGGGTAGCTGCAGATGGAGCCAGTAGGGCGCTGGAAACGTGTGTCCGCATGCATGCACACAACAATCAAGGTGGCATGGAGGTAGCCATTGCCATGGCTCCGCCGCCTCTGCCGGTCTCCGTCTCCACCTGCCTCCACACACCGCCACCCACTGCCGCCACCACACGCCTCCACATGCTGCCAACTGCCACTGCGACGGTGGGCAACATGGAGACCCCGAGGAAGGGGCCAGGCGACCCCAAATGGGGTCCTGACCCCAAGATTGAGAACCACTGAATTAGACAAAGGAAGCTTTGGGAAATTGTATTGGTCTTCAAAATGCTACTGGAGTTGAATTTTGTTTTTTTTCCCTTGATGTTCCTCAGACTTTCCATCATACTCTCATATCCCTGATTGATAGAGATGCCTCTGTTTTCCTACCCTATGCTCTTGTACCTAGGAGTTAAACTGTAACTCTGTCTAAAGCGTATAAGAGGCTCTGGTGGTACCCACTAAGTATACAGTAAAGCACTCACAGATATCTCAAGCTTTCTTAATATTTTTAGAGAATGCAGTTTTGTAAAGGAATGCATCTTATTTTAGAAGTTTACTACTGTACTGAATAATGGAGAGGATTTCATAGTTAGTGGCAAATCTGTTTCCTCCCCAATGCATTGCATTCCTGCCTAGATGATCTGACTGGGACCATTTAGCCTGCAGTAGGGCTGGAAATAGCAAGTATCTTCCACTGTCCAAGAAGTCCAATCAGATTAGATCAACTGTCTCTGGAAAATAGCCAAGTTATCTCTTTGACCCTGTGAATGTTCTGTTTTCTTGCTTCCTTCCTTTCCTTTTTGGTCTTTTCTCTTCCAGTTAAAGACTCTGGGTCTTTAATGGTGGCATTGTAAACAGTTATGAATTTCTGTAACCATTGTTGGCATGGTATAGTCCAATCTCATCAGATCTCAGAAGCTGAGCAGGGTTGGTGCTTGGAAGGGAAAACTTTGCAGAGGCTGATAATCACATGACAAGCCACTTCTGGTTCTCATTTGCCTTGAAATTCCCTTCCTGGGCTTGCCAATAATCCAGTTGTGATTTGATGGGACATTAAACACACACATAACTATTGAAATCAAAGGGCTTGGAATAGTGTAAGGGTCTAAGTTTGTGGGTCATTTTTTGAACCAATAACTACATTTTCCCATGTCTTGGCACCATTGCGCAACAGCTTACACATTTCCAAGAACTCAAAATATGAAGAGTAGGTAGTAGAAAAGCTAAAACGTCTTTGGGCAGAACCATCTATGTTCTTTCAATCAATTGTATGCTCTATGTTTTAAATATTTTTCCCGTTGTTGTTTTTTTAACAGGATCTAGAGGGCAAGAAATCACAGTGCGTGGAACAGAAACCAGCCACTGTTTTACTGGCCTTTCACCAGACACTGACTATAATGCTACAGTCTTTGTTCAGACTCCAAACCTGGAGGGGCCTCCAGTATCTGTGAGGGAACGAACATGTAAGTAATAGATAACAGTGATGATGATGATGATGATGATTAAAGGAGTATGATTCTTAATTGTTCTTGAAATATCAACTTTTTGTATATATAAAATATAATCCCATTTTTAAGAAATCTTGTTTGAATTTGCATCCATGTATTAGATTAATTTTCATCCATAGCCATATTGGTAGGATCTCAGAAAAAACCTGTTCATCCCAGTCTCTACATTTTGTGTACCATACGTATCAGTTTAAAACATTTCATGTGAAGGGTCCTGTCAGACTCTTAAGGTTGTGACTTAAAGACTGTAAGCAGAACTCTGCTTGTGAAAGGAATCTTTCCTACCTTCCCATTCTTATTGCAGCTTGTTCCAGTCCCCCCCAAAAAAGAGCTTCTGGGGTTGAGGGAAAACCTTGAGAAAATATGGAATTAAATTTGGGTAGTCTGTAGTGAGAAGGCTGGAACTGGCAAATTCTCTCTTTTTGCTTAAGTGGAAGACCCTTTCCATTCAAAGAAGACAGGATCCAACTTTAGGTCTCAGCATCTTGCTATTGAATGCCAGTCAGCCTTAGTGCAAGTCAGCACAATTTATAAACCACCAAACTGAAAACAGCTAACTATCCATATATTGTGGCATGCCAGTTTCTTGACAGTACATAGTGAATGTAGATAACCAAGTTGGCCCACAAAAAAAATCAACAGCACTTGTAAATGAAAAGGTATTTCTATTATAAGTGACTAAAATATCATCGATTATAAAAACTCCAATGAAGAATTCTTCGTCAGAACAAAAAAGGTGGCAAGGTATAAAGATACATTTCAGGTTATGAAGTCCCAAGTCCCTGGTTTATAGATTCCTTAAAATAGGCTAAAATGGAATCCAGAACAAATGGGAGGGGCAGAAGGATAACGTAGACTAGGGAAAACCAGGCCACAGTTTTTATGGGTTACAGCTTCTTTCTCTGGGCATAGTACAGGCCAGGAATGATGGGTGTATCTGACAGCCTTCAAAGTGCACATACTGTGAATTTCTAGTCAGCTTGAGTTAAATTTTAAAATGAACTGTACATTTCTGCAGTAAGACAGTAGTACTTGTAATTTATGAGGTTAAAATGTTTATATGTAAAGTATTTTAGCGGATTATTTTTTTATATTAGTGATCAAGCCAACTGATGCCCCAACTGAACCACCAACTCCTCCTCCACCTCCAACAATCCCACCTGCTCGAGATGGTAAGAGTCTTCTAAAGATTTTAACTTTTTTGTGACACATTTTTGAAATCAAGGTTTTGAAACCGTGGCTGCTTGTTGTCTTTTTTTCCTTTTTTTTATAGCAGAATTTTTATTTTATTTTCCAAAACTAGAGATAAAACAGTACGAATAATATACATTATTAATACAGAAAAAGATAGGTTATGCTCTTCATTTGATACACTTAATTCCCCATTTCAGTCCCCTTTTAAATTATTTTCTTAAGTAATTCAGATAAGGGCCCCATTGTTCTTGAAACGCCTCTTCTGTTTTTCCATTAACTATCAGTGTCAGTTTGGCCATCTTAGCAAAGTCTGCTAGTTTGTTCAACCAGTCTTCTATCGAAGGTAGTTCTTGCGTTTTCCGTTTCTTGGCCAATACTAGTCTTGCTGCCGTCGTCGTGTAGAAGAATAAACTTTGTGTATGAGCTGGGAGGCACTGCAGAGGTATACTTAGTAACATAGATTCAGCTTTCATAGGAAATCTAAGACCCCACATTTTCTGTACAATGGTGTGTATTTTTGCCCAGAAAGTTGTCTTTTCTTTTCTATGTTGATTTCTGGTTCTTTAATATGAATTTGTAACAATTGAACTCAGTGAGAAATTCTGCTCATAGGTATATTCTGTGGGAGACTTTGATTTCTAAATAAGTAAACCCGTGGAGTTAGAGTTTCTTTATTTAAGAAAATTCAAGCATCTACTTTGAAGGTGTAGTCAGGACTGACTTACAAAGCATAGGATGAACAATATAGGGTCTCTTCCCCCTCCCTTGGGAACTCAAACCAGGCAGAGTTCAAAGGAATCAAAACATAGAGATAACCATTTGGCCATCAAGATAGGTAGGTTTGGTAACTACAGGATATTATGGGAAAGGGAGGGAAAGGAGGCATAAAACATAATGGAGGGGAAATCAACCTTGGGGTGTCAAGCAAAAGCATCTATGTTGCATCAAGGCCAAAAGGCCAGGCTAGATCAACATTCTAACAAGCAACAGAATAAAACAGAATGAAATAATGGCAGCAATACCTGGGGATGCTGACATACTGAAGGTTTCACTATTGTTCCCTTTTAACTTTAAGTTTTTGAAGTGTTTATTTTGGCTGTGATCCTGTATTTGTCTGATACACATGTTTTGCTCTGAGTCTTGTAAGGTATTTTCTGTAAATTTTACCATATATTATGTCACAGTTTGCAAAAAAAATTAACAACATATTATTCTTTAAATTACTGCTCCAGTACCTTTCATAGCCTGTACCCTTTAAATGACATAATCTAACTATGTATCTTTCAGTATGCAAGGGTGCCAAAGCTGATATAGTGTTCTTGACCGATGCTTCCTGGAGTATTGGAGATGACAATTTCCATAAAGTACTGAAATTTGTCTTTAACACGGTTGGAGCCTTTGACCTAATCAACCCAGCTGGAATACAGGTTTGTTTATGCTTTCTGTCTGTCAATAAGCTAGTGAAACATAGATTTTCAAGATTCTTAAAAGAAACCACTAGACTCCATATTGGCCTAAGTTAACTGTATGTCTCAACTATTTTACTGTCAATTGGCTACTGGGGAGAAAGGTCTTTGTTGGTCTTTCTATCCCTGCCCCCATTTTTCTATACATTTTGAATCTTGTGTTTTTAGAAGGCACTCTGTCTAGTAAGCTAAGATGAAACTTTTAATGCTTCCTTTCAGGTTTCCTTTGTGCAATACAGTGATAATGCACAGTCTGAGTTTCATCTGAATACATATGATGATAAGGCACAGGCATTGGGGGCACTTCAGAACATTCGATACAGAGGCGGGAACACAAAAACAGGTATCTTTTGATGGATTGTTATAGATTAATTTCAAGTGATCAAGCATCCCCCCCAATTACCTCTTAGTACCTCATATTTTGACATGTTAACATTCTTTCAGTGTTAATCTCTACCCTGTGACAGAGTCCACAATGCTAATTGCTTAAGTGGCTCACCAAAGATGGAGTCTAATGCCTTCCTTACACTTCACAGGCAAAGCACTTACGTTTATCAAAGATAAGGTCTTGACATGGGAAAGTGGAATGAGGAAAGGTGTTCCCAAGGTACTTGTTGTGGTAACAGATGGTCGATCACAGGATGAAGTGAGGAAAGCTGCAGCAGTTATACAACACTCTGGTGAGCAACTTTTATGTGATAGAACACAATAGGATTTATTACCAAATTACAGCCAAGCAAGTAGATGAATTATCCAGATAAATGCTAACAGGAAAAAAAAATGAAGACCAGGATAAAACTGTGGGAGGGAAGTATAAGTACCATGAAACAGGGAGAGAGAAGGAGCTTGAAGTGTTAGTCCAAAAACTGAAAGGACAATTGGGGGTTACATTTAGAATAACTTGGGGATAGAGGATGTTTATTGATCCTGCAGGCAAAAATCCAGATGTGTTTTCATACCATTTCATTCTTCATATTCTTTTCTTACAATTGTTCCTCTTTTTTATGATCCAATAAAAATTCTTAGTATAGAGATCAAAGAAATCAGTTGTTTTTACATAAGATACCTTCAAATTGTATCTGTTCAGTGTAAACTCTGGTGTACAAGGTCTTTGTTGCAACATGCTGCATCCCTTCCCTTTCTAGGATAACGTAATTTGGTTGTCACTTAAGGAGATTTAAAACATAGACATCGTGTACTTTTTATTGCCTACCTTAATAGTTTGTGTCACTTGATTTCAAATTCATAGAACAGATCTAGAGGGTCTAGTTAGATGGATTTGTACAAAGATTTCTGCACTAATATTGGTGTTTAAGCCAGTAAGTATTGTATTTACAGGTTTCAGTGTCTTCGTTATTGGTGTGGCCGATGTTGATTACAATGAACTAGCAAAAATTGCCAGCAAACCCAGTGAACGTCACGTCTTTATTGTTGATGACTTTGATGCTTTTGCAAAGATTGAGGATAACCTCATCACTTTTGTTTGTGAAACAGCTACCTCAAGTAAGTAAAATATCCACTCTAGAAACTCTTCAAAACCTGCATGCTAATCCAAAGTAAAATGTATCCCACATTGTACTTTATCAAGGAAACATATTTTTACACATTTAATTTATAATTGAACTAGTATTTAAGCCCGCTGTAAAATAAATACAGCGGGCGCACGGCATGGGAGCCCCCGGCAGTCACGCTCCGTGCGGCTGCCGGGGGCTCCCTTGGGCAGCGGCCTGACGCAGCGAGAGGTGCTTCGTGCCTCTCGCCGCGTCAGGCCGCCGGGAAAGGAACAACTGCGAGCCGCGCTGTGCACGGCTCGCAATTGCTCCAGCGGGGACACAGAGGGACCAATCGGCAGGCACAAAGCACCTGCCGATTGGTCACTCCAGTAGTATGTCCAGAGGAAGGGGCCAATCGGCACCCTTCCTCATCACGGACACATCCCGCCTCCCAAGCCCTTACCCTTTTATTTAGTCCGCGGCGCCGCAGGCTGTGTTAAGATGATCCATATAACACCACTGTTTGGGTTCATGAGCGATGTGAGACTTGCCTTCTTCTTTCATGAATATACCTTTAATCATCTTATCTGTAAACAGCCCGTGGCGCCACGGGCGCCACGGACTGAATAAAAGAGTAAGGGGTAGTGGGGAGGAGTTAGGGCGGGACCGGTCCGGGATAAAAACTCGGAGGGGCCAATCAGGAGCCGCGAAGCGGCTCCTGATTGGCCCCTCCGAGTGTCAATCCCACCCCAAGCAGCCCAGGGAATATGGCGGAGCGGCCTCCAGCGTCGGCCGGCAGAAGGCTCCAGAGAGCCTCGGCTGGGGGGTGGTCCGGGAAGCCTTCTCTCGGCTGGCGGAGCGGCCTCGCAGCCCCTTCCCCGGGTCTCGGAGAGCATTTTAGAACTGTGCTGCCGCCTTAAAAACCTCTCCGAGACCCGGGGAAGCCGAGCCGCGCCTTCCCCGGGTCTCGGAGAGCATTTTAGAACTGTGCTGCCGCCTTAAAAACCTCTCCGAGACCCGGGGAAGCTGAGCCGCGCCTTCCCCGGGTCTCGGAGAGCATTTTAAAACTGTGCTGCCGCCTTAAAAACCTCTCCGAGACCCGGGGAAGCCGAGCCGCGCCTTCCCCGGGTCTCGGAGAGCATTTTAAAACTCTGCTGCCGCCTTAAAAACCTCTCCGAGACCCGGGGAAGGCGTGGATCGCCTTCCCCGGGGCTCGGAGACCTTCTTAAAACTGCGCTGCCACTTTAAAAAGCTCTTCGAGCCCTGGGGAGGGCGTGGATCAGCTTCCCCGGGCCTCGGAGACGTTCTTAAAACGGCTCTCTGCAAGGCAGCGTGACTCCAGCAACTTCTGATGAGGCATTTGACCAGATTGCCCACCAAGTAGCAGGGAGCTGTTGTCGTTGTTCCTTATTTGTTCTGCAATCACCTCTTTAGCATTGCCTGCTTTCCCAGCTGCACACAAACACAGTGGATGCCAGAAAGAACAAGGTAAGAAGAGAATTGGGACAGGGATTTCTTTGTTTCCTTTGGCAAAAATAAAAATACAAAATACCCCCTAACCCAGTGAGGCATTTCCATGGGGTGAATGAGACACAGCAGCTGCTCTTTATGCCCTGTTAAGCTCAGTTAACACCAATATAGAGTTCGTGTTGAAGTACTGAATGACGAGTAGGACAACTTTCAATTTGATTAACAACACGTATCACTCATTGTTTGGATAAAAGGCAATTACCACGATATCTAATACAACAGTAGTTGCTTTTTTGTGGATTACTAAAGCTGTATAATGGAGCTACCCACATATGGCTTTGTGGATAGATCAAAGGGTGGGGGGAGCCTTGAAAATGGCTTGATAAGTACTGAAAATGTTTGTGGAATGTTGAGAACAATTCAGTGTCCATTAAAACAAAAAAGAGAGTGGAAAAATTTCCATATGAAGCCTCAGAAAGAATTCAACTTCCCTACCACCTTCATGATTCTTCATCACTATATATCTGATAATTACGTGGCTGGTACTTATGATAAGAAAGCCACCCACAAACCAGATGAAGATTTCTACTTATTAGGAGATTTCAATGTTTCAAAAACAGGCACAGTTTCATTATGTCATATTCCCCCCCCCTTTAGTTAATTTTACAAGGCATATTCTCAGAAATTTTCAAGTCATACTCTTACATATAATGTGAAATTCAGCCTTCATACATAACAACCCCATAACAACCAGACTCAAACGTCAGGCCGCCGCCGCCAAAAGCCCAGGACTCCAGCAAGGACTGCAGGTAGTCCCCCCCCCAATACCCACTCTCACTCCTGGGGGCTGCTAGCGCCCATTGCATTTCAGACTGCAATGGGCTATATTTCTAGTATCTATATAGTTATGAATCTCATTTTATCTGTACAACACTCTTAAGATACCAATAAGCAAGTTTCAGTCAAATCAACCAAGCAATAGTTAAATAAGATAAAAACTGAAGTATAAAAACTGGTATAAAGAAACTGAGTTAGAGCCAATAAATATTTGTTTGCATAGCAGGAAGGCAGATGTAGGAATCTACAAAGAGGAAATACATACTGAGGTAATTTTGGCATAAGTAAGTCCACAGCTTTATTATCCTCCAGCAGGAACATTGACACAGCATGGGAAGGATCCTGCCCTTTTACAGTCAACGGACTGCAAGCAACCAGGATACTTGGTCTCATGTGGAGAAGGGCTCCCCTGCCAGCTGGAATCCACTGGGGGGGGGGGCGGCAGCATTCAGTGTGGAGAACCCCATGGGCATGAGTCTCTGAATTAGTTCCCCTTGCCACCCAGAAATGTGCGACTGCTTAGCCTCCCCAGCAGGGGTGGCATTGCCACAGCTCACATTCACATAGCCTCTTATGGAAGTCTCCATGATGGCGAGTCCATTGCGCAGACTCAGACTGATCCCAAAAAGATCCCCCCATGCACAAAACCACCAGCTGCAACAAAATAACAACAGCAAAACCAATACATATAACAACTACAATGACAATCCATCCTGCTAAATGGACTCTTAGCTAAATTAAACCACCTAAAGAAAGGGCGGGTGGATGGGAAGCTTCCCAGGCTGGTGCAGGAGAGGGAAAGAGGTCTGCGCCATATACATGATCCTTAAAAGGGTGTGCAAGCCTCAGCTACCCTGGTCCCACCCCTCCCAGGGTCACACTGCTGCGTGCAGCATCCCTAAGCAGCCTCAGCGTGCCCTGCACACCTCCTCTCTTGTCAGCCCTGTGCCCTCTTTTGTAGCCTTGGGCACCTCTGGCAGCTTATGATGGCATGGCTGCGTTTATACTTAACACTTGAGAAACTGGTATCTAATGTGCCAGACTAATATGTGGTACCAGTGGTACCACCAGCCTTACCTCCAAAGAGAGGGCCACCAGGGTATCAGTAGACAATGATGGACGGACTTTGGTGGAGGAAGTGGACTACTGCCCAGATGTGAATTCCTAATTCTCTAAGCAAATGGAGGAGAAATCTGTATCAAAGTATCTTCAGTCTTAGCAATCTTGCATCTTCCAAATGTAACAAAGTCTGAGCTCAATGCCAGTTTTTAAGACCAACAAAGTTTAATTCTAGGTATAAGTTTTCGTATGCATACACATTTCTTCCAATACACATATGGCAGCATTTTAAGTACATATACTGAACTCTGCTTAACAGCACGTCTGAGATAAAGAAGCCTATCTAGCCTGTCTTTGGACACTTCAGATTACTCTGAACATCAGCTAGCAACAATGTAATTGCTCTTTTCTTGTCAAATGAAATATGTTTTTATCCCTCTGTTCCAGCTTGTCCTCTTATGTACTTGGATGGATACACTTCTCCAGGTAAGAAACTGTCAATACAAGTACTTTATCCTAGTCAAATTCTCAATTTCACTTTGTCTAAATTTTTCTACTCTTTTTTGTTTGTTTGTTTTACTTTAAAACGCAGGTTTCAAGATGTTGGAATCTTACAACTTGACAGAGAAATACTTTTCCTCGGTGCCTGGAGTTTCCCTGCAGTCAGGCTCCTTCCCTAGCTATGTGGCATATAAGCTTCATAAAAATGCCTTTGTCAGCCAACCCACATCGTAAGCCATGTGTTCTGTTCTCCTGGAGGGCATTTTTCTTCTGGGGAAGGGTGACTACGTGAGGGTCATGGAATGCATAACTGATAGCACAAAACACCTGCTGGGTGAAAGAATATCATCCAGAAACAGGGCAGGTTAAAGAAATATGCTAGAAAATGGAACAACTATTGTGAATAATTTATTGAGGTGGGGGTGTTGATCCAAAATTTAGTGTTTTCCATTCCAGTTTTTATGTCTGTAAGGGTGTTCATGTACTTGATGAATGAAATCTGCTCCATAGAAGTTAAGTGAACAAAGCGTTTTTTGGAGAACCATAGCTGCATAATAATATTTCCACAGTACCCTATTAGGCAATGGTTCTTATATTCCATTCCTATACAGGAAAATATTATCCATCCAAATTCAACATAGCATTTGCCAATAGCTAGGGATCATTGGCATCTAACAGGCTTAGTATAGTGCAAAGAAGGCAAAACTCCAACAACATAACAAAATCTACATATGACTAGAAAGGCAGAATAATTATTTCAGGGAGGGTCCACATGTTTGCATGGCTGTAATAGTGGGGACAGCCTTAGCATACAAGCATAATTCTCCACCATTTTCTATAAAAAACAGGTAACATGGAGCTGAGGTAGCAAAACCACGACGCCTTAGAGAACTGCTGTCAATCAGAGCAGATACTGACTTTGCTGGATGGACCAAGGGTCTGACTCGTGTATTCATTCCTCCCCCCCCCTGTCCACCATTCTCACCCTCCCAAATTGTTTTTCACCTGGGGTGTCTCCACAAAGCTGCTTTCAGCTTCTTCTTTTTGTCTAGTTCCTGCACAGAGCATTTTTTGCTGCTTTTTTGTCTCCATCATTGTTTTCACACATCATCACTCTAGTCAGCCATTGCTGAGTAGTGCTCTGCTGGCATTTCTGAGAATCATTGTAGATTGCTTTGATGTTCCTATGGCTGTCATTGCTTTTGTCCCTTAGACTTTTCCAAACTCCCTCTGTAATAGAAACATATAAGGGAAAGTCAAAAAGTATTGCTACTGGAGTTCCAGTTCATATATGCATGAGTTTATTCCAAACAAAACATGTTTAAACCTGCCTCTGTGATCAATGGATGGCTGCAGTGAAGTTATCTCAATAATACACACTTATCTTAGTCTTGTTATGGTGCCTTAGAACAGCGGTTCTCAACCTGGGGGTCGATCAACCTTTTCAGGGGGTCACCAAGGCCACTGCTGCCATGGCACCAGCAGCAGTAGCCTCGGCGACCCAAAGGGGAAGGTTGAGAAGCACAGCGGCGACGACCCAAAGGGGGTCGTAGGGTTGCCTGGTGATCATGGAAGGCTGAGGCGGCCAGCGCCATGGCAACAGGGGTCACAGCAGAGGGAATGTTGAGAACTGCTGCCTTAGAAGAACTGAAAACTGTATTGATGAGAAAAAGGACAGGAAAGTTGCACCAAGGCCTTTTTTCCCATCACAACCATTCACCTGCTCTTTCTTCAGGGGTAGCACGGCCTGTACCATGAGAATTTCTCATTCACCCTACAGCCCTGATCTTGCCCCTTCAGACTTCTTTTTGCCTTGCAGGGGGATATTGACCACCTAATGAGGACACTGACAACCATAATTTTGGCATAAAATATTTGGCCACAGCCTTTATTCAACATTGAGCGTGGCAAGCATGGGAAGAGAATCATGCCATCTTGTGGTTACCCTACCACAAGGAAGCCCACCACAGCCTGCCCCTCAACGGGTTTCCTTGGCTATCCAGCCCCAAAACCCGGACATAATGGCAGGCTGAAACAGGGGGGGAGGCAGCATGGAGTGACCCCTCTGGGCACCAGCCTCTGTTGGGTTCTCCTGCCCCCCGGAAATGCTAGCCTTCAATCAGGCTCTGCATCCACACAGCCCTTTAAAGGGCCCCCCAAATCTAGGGGAGGACAGCGCACAAGCTTGGCCTCCCCAAAATTGATCCTTCCCATGCTCCACTTCCGCAGGCTGTGACAATTAATCAATAATATAACCCAACATCTAACAAAAAGTCAAACAATTCATAAACAGGGAGGGAGGGTGGGTTTTGCGTCTTTGGGCGCCCTGAAGGGGGGAAAGAGGCCAAAGAATATCAGGCCATCCGTTTAACTGACGCCCAGTTCAGCCACACCCCCTGTTGCCATGCCAACACACATACTGCTCAGAGAATGCCAGGGCTGGGTGATCTCTCCAACCAGCCAGGTCCCTGTCGGTGTTCCTCCCCCGCAGCAGCAATGGCCCCCCTTAGATAAGTCTTGGGGGCTTTTTGCCTTGCAGGGGGATATTGACCACCTAATGAGGACACTGACAACCATAATTTTGGCATAAAATATTTGGCCACAGCCTTTATTCAACATTGAGCGTGGCAAGCATGGGAAGAGAATCATGCCATCTTGTGGTTACCCTACCACAAGGAAGCCCACCACAGCCTGCCCCTCAACGGGTTTCCTTGGCTATCCAGCCCCAAAACCCGGACATAATGGCAGGCTGAAACAGGGGGGGAGGCAGCATGGAGTGACCCCTCTGGGCACCAGCCTCTGTTGGGTTCTCCTGCCCCCCGGAAATGCTAGCCTTCAATCAGGCTCTGCATCCACACAGCCCTTTAAAGGGCCCCCCAAATCTAGGGGAGGACAGCGCACAAGCTTGGCCTCCCCAAAATTGATCCTTCCCATGCTCCACTTCCGCCACTGAGCCCGAATAGGTATATACCTCTTCGAGCTCCCGCCACCGCTCAATTTTGCAGCCAATTCAAAATAACATGTTGGATCCCATGGAGCCAGATGTCCATGCCCCACTCCAACAAGTGCACCCCAAGTGCACCCCATCACTCTTATAAAGGGTCCAGAACTGCAAATGCCATACCATGGGGCCCCCAATGAGTAATACACATCCCAATACAGCTAGATACCCAGGCTTTAGCTCCACCTGAGATCACAGAACTCTGGGCAAAAGGTGAAAGGGTCACTCGCCACCAGGGACCATTCCTTGGTGAGTGTCCACTGTGCCCAGTGGGGCTTCTTGTGAGACATAGCTTTTAGCAACATGGCATCCTAGCCACTCAGCCCAGACCATAACTGTCCCTTGAGGTTACCAGGGCCCAACACCATTGCCCCTGCCAATGCTGGCAAAGTGTCATATGGCAATTACTGCAACAATGTTTCCTGGTGCTCAGCTCAACGTTCACAACTATAGCTAAGCCAACGTCCCATGATGGTCAGCCAATGCTGTCACGCTTGAACAGGAAGTCTGCCATCGCAGCAATGTCCAGGAAGGCAGCTGCATCCAAACAATGTCCGAGCCAGGTGATGCCTTCAGACCCCCAAGTAGATCACTTCCAGCTCTTATAGCATGCCATTCCATCTGCTGCATGGTGCCATTCTCTGTAACCACATCAGGCACCCCCGTTGACTGCCGCTCTGAAGGAAACCAAAAGGTTGTTACTGGAAAAGAGTTACATGAGCACCCTCGCACACTGATTGACACTGGCCACGGTCCCATGCTCGCCCTGGGCCAGCCACTCTCAGCCAATACCCCACTCTGCATACTGCATACCCTGCAGGAGCCCTAGAGATGTTTCCCCTGAGCACCAAGTACCAGAACCCTATTGGGCTCTAGGCCCTACAGGTTGTGATCTGTGGGAAAACATTGTACTGCATGCCCTGGCAAAGCCCTTAGTACTGTGCCACCCGACCTGGGCAGACCTCCCTTGGCCAATGCCCTGCTCTGCATCTACTGCATACCTTGCCAAAGCCCTGGACATGTTCCCCTTGAGCACTGAAGCCCAGCCCACCTTTGGTTCCTTAGGTCCTACAGGTTACAGTCCATGGTGACATTGTGAACCACCACTGAGGTACATACACCTTCTGATCCACGGATGTCATACCGGGGTAACCCCATATGCCAGCATATTGAGACCTGACTGGATCTGCTAGTAGCCCAGCCATGAAACATCCTCCTGAACCTGCAATATGCTTAGTCTTCAATGCACAGGCAGATGGGGCCCATGCCACTTTCCCAGGTTGGAGTCTATGCAGTCCTAAGACAACTCCCTGAACTCATGCTGGCCATGTGACACTTCCCCCTAAACCACTTGTTTGTCCCAGCCCCAGACATAATTTAAGCAACCTCTCTGAAGGACAAAATTGGTCTCTCTAGTCAAAAGAGGCCCCATCACTCCTAGAACTGGAATCTGAGCAACCCCAGGCCCCCACGCTATGTGGGGAGTGGGTGAGGACAGGTGACAGGTTTGCAGCCACTTCCTCCCACAAGGCTGGCCTGGTCAGATGATATCTCATATATTTGCAGACCTGGGCTGCAACGCAAAGCCCAGATGACCAATGAGGCCATCCAAACAGATCAAGTGCTTAGATATGAAGAGGTATGTGGGACTGATCTGCAGAACTTAATATGTAGTCTGTCCCTTCTCCCTCCAGCTGGAAACAGCATTTGCTTTAGGTGATGGGGAGCCAAATCGTGCTGGCATAAATATGAAGCCACGGAATTCCTGAATGGGACAAAGAGGTACCCACATCAGAAGTGATCCACCAGGTGTTGACACATCTGCAGTCTGTCATAACTGAGACTGTATAACCAGATGAATGCTCCCCTAGAGCACTGCACCTTACCTTGTGGCCATCTTAACTTCATTTCCCAGCCCAAAGATCTCCACTGGCTT